>NC_134517.1:10000-345000 GCF_027942865.1 Odontesthes bonariensis | reverse complement strand
AACGTAATTCGTTCACGGAGCAGGGTACGCGCACAGGGGGAAGGAGGGGGAGGGAGGGGGAGGGAGGAGCAGATTGCAGTTTGATAGATGGCATCAGAATCCAATCATTCTGAACGGTCCGTTCAGTATGATTGGATAGTGTTTTTCCTAGATTGTACGTTCTAGAGGCCACTAAACCTTTTCATATTTGTGTCAAAACTTTTAATTAATTGGTTGCAATGGGTCGCCGAGGTGGTCAAAAAACTCCTCGGTGGCAAGGCCCCGGGGGTGGATGAGGTCCGTCCTGAGTTCCTCAAGGCTCTGGATGTTGTGGGGCTGTCTTGGTTGACACGCCTCTGCAGCATCGCATGGACATCGGGGGCAGTGCCTCTGGACTGGCAGATTGGGGTGGTGGTCCCCCTCTTTAAAAAGGGGGACCGGAGGGTATGTTCCAACTATAGGGGGATCACACTCCTCAGCCTCCCTGGTAAGGTCTTTTCGGGGGTACTGGAGAGGAGGATCCGACGGATAGTCGAATCTCGGATTCAGGGAGGTACCTCCCTGGTAAGGTCTATTCGGGGGTACTGGAGAGGAGAATCCGCCGGATAGTCGAATCTCGGATTCAGGAGGTGCAGTGTGGTTTTCGTCCTGGCCGTGGAACAGTGGACCAGCTCTATACCCTCCGCAGGATCCTGGAGGGTGCATGGGAGTTCGCCCAACCGGTCTACATGTGTTTTGTGGACTTGGAGAAGGCGTTCGACCGTGTCCCTCGGGGACTCTTGTGGGGGGTGCTCCGGGAGTATGGAGTGCCGGACTCCTTGATACAGGCTGTTCGGTCCCTGTATGACCGGTGTAAGAGTTTGGTCCGCATTGCCGGCAGTAAGTCGGACATGTTTCCTGTGAGGGTTGAACTCCGTCAGGGCTGCCCTTTGTCACCGATTCTGTTCATAGTTTTTATGGACAGAATTTCTAGGCGCAGCCAGGGCGTTGAGGGGGTCCGGTTTGGCGACCTCAGAATCGGGTCTCTGCTTTTTGCGGACGATTTGGTTCTGCTGGCGTCCTCAGGCCGTGACCTTCAGCTCTCACTGGAGCGGTTTGCAGCCGAGTGTGAAGCGGCTGGGATGAGAATCAGCACCTCCAAATCCGAGACCATGGTCCTCGGCCGGAAAAGGGTGGAATGCTCTCTCCGGGTCGGGAATGAGATCCTTCCCCAAGTGGAGGAGTTCAAGTATCTCGGGGTCTTGTTCACGAGTGAGGGACGAATGGAGCAGGAGATTGACAGACAGATCGGTGCGGCGTCTGCAGTGATGCGGGCTCTGCACCGGCCCGTCGTGGTGAAGAAGGAGCTGAGCCAGAAGGCGAAGCTCTCGATTTACCGGTCAATCTATGTTCCTATCCTCACCTATGGTCACGAGCTGTGGGTAGTGACCGAAAGAACGAGATCGCGAATACAAGCGGCCGAAATGAGTTTCCTCCGCAGGGTGTCTGGGCTCTCCCTTAGAGATAGGGTGAGAAGCTCGGTCATCCGGGAGGGGCTCGGAGTAGAACCGCTGCTCCTCCGCATCCAGAGGAGTCAGATGAGGTGGCTCGGGCATCTGGTTAAAATGCCTCCTGGACGCCTCCCCGGTGAGGTGTTCCGGGCCCGTCCCACTGGGAGGAGGCCCCGGGGAAGACCCAGGACACGTTGGAGAGACTATGTTTCTCGGCTGGCCTGGGAACGCCTCGGGGTCCCCCCGGAAGAGCTGGAGGAAGTGGCCGGGGACAGGGACGTCTGGGTCTCTTTGCTCAAGCTGCTGCCCCCGCGACCCGATCCCCGGACCAGCGGAAGATGATGGATGGATGGATGGATGGATGGATGGTTGCAATGGGGGTGTGAAGAGTATTTCAAGCAATATGTAAAAAAATGTTCCAGAAAAAGATCCCCTACCCCACCTTTCAGGTTGCTGTAATTAAACCTTTACTTAAAAAACCTACTCTTGATTCAGAAGTGTTGGCTCATTATAGACCTATATCCAATCTCCCTTTTATGTCTGAAGTTCTTGAAAAAATAGTTGCAGCTCAGCTTTGTGATCATTTACACAGAAATAATCTGTTTGAAGAGTTTCAGACAGGATTCAGAGTGCATCATAGCACAGAAACTGCACTGCTGAAAGTTACCAATGATCTCCTCTTAGCCTCTGATAGCGGACTTGTGTCTGTGCTTGTCCTGTTGGATCTCAGTGCTGCATTTGATACGGTCGATCACAGTATCTTATTACACAGACTTGAACATGTTATTGGGATTAAAGGAACTGCATTAGGCTGGTTTAAGTCATATTTATCTGATAGATTTCAGTTTGTTCTTGTAAATGAAGAATCTTCCTCACACACCAGAGTAAGTCATGGAGTTCCTCAGGGTTCTGTGCTTGGACCGATTCTTTTCACTTTATACATGCTTCCATTAGGTAACATTATTAGACAGCATGGCATAAATTTCCATTGCTATGCTGATGATACTCAGCTGTACTTATCTATAAAACCAGATGAACCCAATAGGTTGGTCAGACTACAAGCATGTCTTAAAGACATAAAGACCTGGATGACTCAGAACTGTCTGCTTCTAAATTCAGACAAAACTGAAGTCGTTATCTTTGGACCTGAGCGCTTCAGGGAGAAATTGTCTAGCTATATAGTTACTCTAGATGGTATTTCCTTGGCTTATAGTTCTACAGTGAGGAACCTTGGAGTTATTTTTGACCAGAACTTATCATTTGACTCGCATATAAAACAGGTTTCTAGGACTGCCTTCTTTCATCTTCGTAATATTGTTAAAATCGGAACATTCTGTCTCAGAGTGATGCAGAAAAACTAATTCATGCATTTGTTACTTCAGGATTGGACTGCTGTAATTCTTTATTATTGGGCTGTCCCACATATTCTCTGAAAAGCCTCCAGCTGATCCAAAATGCTGCAGCCAGAGTTTTGATGAGAACTAACAGGAGAGATCATATTTCTCCAGTTTTAGCTTCTCTTCATTGGCTCCCTGTTAAATTCAGAATAGAATTTAAGATTCTTCTCCTCACATATAAAGCTCTTAATGACCGAGCTCCATCATATCTTAAAGATCTCATTGTAAGATATTTTCCTAACAGAGCACTTCGTTCCCAAACTGCAGGTTTACTTGAGGTTCCCAGAGTTTCTAAAAGTAGAATGGGAGGCAGAGCCTTCAGTTATCAGGCCCCTCTCTTGTGGAATAAACTGCCAGTAAATGTCCGGGAAGCAGACACCCTTTCCACTTTTAAGACCAGGCTTAAAACTTTCCTTTTTTATAAAGCTTATAGTTAGGGATGGCTCAGGTGATCCTGAAACATCCCATAGTTAAGCTGCTATAGGCCTAGACTGATGGGGGGCCTCATCTGTCACACCTTTCCTCACTTTACTCTCTTTATGTATATGTGACATTATTGTGGTCATTAACTCGTGTTTCCCTGTCCCAACAGATATCCTTTGAATGGTGCCTCAGGACGGGAGATTGGACTGAAGACAGGTTTCAGTGCAATCTGTTGGTTTTCTTAGCTAGGAAATTGTTTTTGAATTGGCTCTATATGAACGAATTGGATTATTTTATGAATTATGATTATTATTAATTAATTGAATTCCAATTGGCTTGAATTGGACTTTATTATCTAAGTGCCTTGAGATGACATTTGTTGTATTTGGCGCTAAATAAATAAACTGAATTGAAAATTGAATGGAGGCTTCAGTGTCTGTTCCTCCTGAACTGCAGCCAGGAGTTCAAAGTTATTCATATCTGACTTTGAATCAGAAGAGTTCATGAGACACTGACTGAGACACACTGAGACACACTGACTGAGACACACAGACACACTGACTGAAACACATTGACTGAGACACACTGACTGAGACACATTGACTGAGACACACAGACACACTGACTGAGACACACTGACTGAGACACACTGAGACAAACTGACTGAGACACACAGACACACTGACTGAAACACATTGACTGAGACACACTGACTGAGACACATTGACTGAGACACACAGACACACTGACTGAGACACACTGAGACACACTGACTGAAACACACTGAGACACACTGACTGAGACACACAGACACACTGACTGAGACACATTGACTGAGACACACAGACACACTGACTGAGACACACTGAGACACACTGAGACACACTGACTGAAACACACTGAGACACACTGACTGAGACACACAGACACACTGACTGAGACACACTGACTGAGACACACAGACACACTGAGACACAGTGACTGAGACACATTGACTGAGACACACTGAGACACTGACTGAGACACACTGAGACACACTGACTGAAACACACTGAGACACACTGACTGAGACAAACAGACACACTGACTGAGACACACTGACTGAGACACATAGACACACTGAGACACACTGACTGAGACACACTGACTGAAACACACTGAGACATACTGACTGAAACACACTGAGACACACTGACTGAGACACACAGACACACTGACTGAGACACACTGAGACACACTGACTGAAACACACTGAGACACACTGACTGAGACACACAGACACACTGACTGAGACACATTGACTGAGACACACTGAGACACACTGACTGAGACACACTGACTGAAACACACTGAGACACACTGACTGAGACACATTGACTGAGACACACTGAGACACACTGACTGAGACACACAGACACACTGAGACACACTGACTGAGACACACTGACTGAGACACACAGACACACAGACTGAGACACATTGACTGAGACACACTGACTGAGACACACTGAGACACACTGACTGAGACACACAGACACACAGACTGAGACACATTGACTGAGACACACTGACTGAGACACATTGACTGAGACACACTGACTGAGACGCATTGACTGAGACGCATTGACTGAGACGCACTGACTGAGACACACTGACTGAGACACACTGACTGAGACGCAAAGACACACTGAGACACACTGACTGAGACACATTGACTGAGACACACAGACACACTGACTGAGACACACTGAGACACACTGACTGAAACACACTGAGACACACTGACTGAGACACACAGACACACTGACTGAGACACATTGACTGAGACACACTGAGACACACTGACTGAGACACACTGACTGAGACACACTGACTGAGACACACTGACTGAGACACTGAGACACACTGACTGAGACACACTGACTGAGACACACTGACTGAGACACACTGACTGAGACGCACTGACTGAGACGCACTGACTGAGACACACTGACTGAGACACATTGACTGAGACACACAGACTGAGACACACAGACTGAGACACACTGACTGAGACACATTGACTGAGACACACTGACACACTGACTGAGACACACTGACTGAGACACATTGACTGAGACACACAGACTGAGACACACTGACTGAGACACACTGACTGAGACACATTGACTGAGACACACAGACTGAGACACACTGACTGAGACACATTGACTGAGACACACAGACTGAGACACACTGACTGAGACACACTGACTGAGACACACTGAGACAAACTGACTGAGACACACAGACACACTGACTGAAACACATTGACTGAGACACACTGACTGAGACACATTGACTGAGACACACAGACACACTGACTGAGACACACTGACTGAGACACACTGAGACACACTGACTGAAACACACTGAGACACACTGACTGAGACACACAGACACACTGACTGAGACACATTGACTGAGACACACTGACTGAGACACACAGACACACAGACACACTGACTGAGACACACAGACACACAGACACACTGAGACACACTGACTGAAACACACTGAGACACACTGACTGAGACACACAGACACACTGACTGAGACACATTGACTGAGACACACAGACACACAGACACACTGACTGAGACACACAGACACACTGACTGAGACACACTGAGACACACTGACTGAAACACACTGAGACACACTGACTGAGACACACAGACACACTGACTGAGACACATTGACTGAGACACACAGACACACTGACTGAGACACACTGAGACACACTGACTGAAACACACTGAGACACACTGACTGAGACACACAGACACACTGACTGAGACACACTGACTGAGACACACAGACACACTGAGACACACTGACTGAGACACATTGACTGAGACACACTGAGACACTGACTGAGACACACTGAGACACACTGACTGAAACACACTGAGACACACTGACTGAGACAAACAGACACACTGACTGAGACACACTGACTGAGACACACAGACACACTGAGACACACTGACTGAGACACACTGACTGAAACACACTGAGACATACTGACTGAAACACACTGAGACACACTGACTGAGACACACAGACACACTGACTGAGACACACTGAGACACACTGACTGAAACACACTGAGACACACTGACTGAGACACACAGACACACTGACTGAGACACATTGACTGAGACACACTGAGACACACTGACTGAGACACACTGACTGAAACACACTGAGACACACTGACTGAGACACAGAGACACACTGACTGAGACACATTGACTGAGACACACTGAGACACACTGACTGAGACACACAGACACACTGAGACACACTGACTGAGACACACAGACACACAGACTGAGACACATTGACTGAGACACACTGACTGAGACACACTGAGACACACTGACTGAGACACACAGACACACAGACTGAGACACATTGACTGAGACACACTGACTGAGACACATTGACTGAGACACACTGACTGAGACGCATTGACTGAGACGCATTGACTGAGACGCACTGACTGAGACACACTGACTGAGACACACTGACTGAGACGCAAAGACACACTGAGACACACTGACTGAGACACACTGACTGAAACACACTGAGACACACTGACTGAGACACATTGACTGAGACACACTGAGACACACTGACTGAGACACACAGACACACTGAGACACACTGACTGAGACACACTGACTGAGACACACAGACACACAGACTGAGACACATTGACTGAGACACACTGACTGAGACACACTGAGACACACTGACTGAGACACACAGACACACAGACTGAGACACATTGACTGAGACACACTGACTGAGACACATTGACTGAGACACACTGACTGAGACGCATTGACTGAGACGCATTGACTGAGACGCACTGACTGAGACACACTGACTGAGACACACTGACTGAGACGCAAAGACACACTGAGACACACTGACTGAGACACATTGACTGAGACACACAGACACACTGACTGAGACACACTGAGACACACTGACTGAAACACACTGAGACACACTGACTGAGACACACAGACACACTGACTGAGACACATTGACTGAGACACACTGAGACACACTGACTGAGACACACTGACTGAGACACACTGACTGAGACACACTGACTGAGACACTGAGACACACTGACTGAGACACACTGACTGAGACACACTGACTGAGACACACTGACTGAGACGCACTGACTGAGACGCACTGACTGAGACACACTGACTGAGACACATTGACTGAGACACACAGACTGAGACACACAGACTGAGACACACTGACTGAGACACATTGACTGAGACACACTGACACACTGACTGAGACACACTGACTGAGACACATTGACTGAGACACACAGACTGAGACACACTGACTGAGACACACTGACTGAGACACATTGACTGAGACACACAGACTGAGACACACTGACTGAGACACATTGACTGAGACACACAGACTGAGACACACTGACTGAGACACACTGACTGAGACACACTGAGACAAACTGACTGAGACACACAGACACACTGACTGAAACACATTGACTGAGACACACTGACTGAGACACATTGACTGAGACACACAGACACACTGACTGAGACACACTGACTGAGACACACTGAGACACACTGACTGAAACACACTGAGACACACTGACTGAGACACACAGACACACTGACTGAGACACATTGACTGAGACACACTGACTGAGACACACAGACACACAGACACACTGACTGAGACACACAGACACACAGACACACTGAGACACACTGACTGAAACACACTGAGACACACTGACTGAGACACACAGACACACTGACTGAGACACATTGACTGAGACACACAGACACACAGACACACTGACTGAGACACACAGACACACTGACTGAGACACACTGAGACACACTGACTGAAACACACTGAGACACACTGACTGAGACACACAGACACACTGACTGAGACACATTGACTGAGACACACAGACACACTGACTGAGACACACTGAGACACACTGACTGAAACACACTGAGACACACTGACTGAGACACACAGACACACTGACTGAGACACACTGACTGAGACACACAGACACACTGAGACACACTGACTGAGACACATTGACTGAGACACACTGAGACACTGACTGAGACACACTGAGACACACTGACTGAAACACACTGAGACACACTGACTGAGACAAACAGACACACTGACTGAGACACACTGACTGAGACACACAGACACACTGAGACACACTGACTGAGACACACTGACTGAAACACACTGAGACATACTGACTGAAACACACTGAGACACACTGACTGAGACACACAGACACACTGACTGAGACACACTGAGACACACTGACTGAAACACACTGAGACACACTGACTGAGACACACAGACACACTGACTGAGACACATTGACTGAGACACACTGAGACACACTGACTGAGACACACTGACTGAAACACACTGAGACACACTGACTGAGACACAGAGACACACTGACTGAGACACATTGACTGAGACACACTGAGACACACTGACTGAGACACACAGACACACTGAGACACACTGACTGAGACACACAGACACACAGACTGAGACACATTGACTGAGACACACTGACTGAGACACACTGAGACACACTGACTGAGACACACAGACACACAGACTGAGACACATTGACTGAGACACACTGACTGAGACACATTGACTGAGACACACTGACTGAGACGCATTGACTGAGACGCATTGACTGAGACGCACTGACTGAGACACACTGACTGAGACACACTGACTGAGACGCAAAGACACACTGAGACACACTGACTGAGACACATTGACTGAGACACACAGACACACTGACTGAGACACACTGAGACACACTGACTGAAACACACTGAGACACACTGACTGAGACACACAGACACACTGACTGAGACACATTGACTGAGACACACTGAGACACACTGACTGAGACACACTGACTGAGACACACAGACACACTGACTGAGACACACTGACTGAGACACACTGACTGAGACACTGAGACACACTGACTGAGACACACTGACTGAGACACACTGACTGAGACGCACTGACTGAGACGCACTGACTGAGACACACTGACTGAGACACATTGACTGAGACACACAGACTGAGACACACAGACTGAGACACACTGACTGAGACACATTGACTGAGACACACTGACACACTGACTGAGACACACTGACTGAGACACATTGACTGAGACACACAGACTGAGACACACTGACTGAGACACACTGACTGAGACACATTGACTGAGACACACAGACTGAGACACACTGACTGAGACACATTGACTGAGACACACAGACTGAGACACACTGACTGAGACACACTGACTGAGACACACTGAGACAAACTGACTGAGACACACAGACACACTGACTGAAACACATTGACTGAGACACACTGACTGAGACACATTGACTGAGACACACAGACACACTGACTGAGACACACTGACTGAGACACACTGAGACACACTGACTGAAACACACTGAGACACACTGACTGAGACACACAGACACACTGACTGAGACACATTGACTGAGACACACTGACTGAGACACACAGACACACAGACACACTGACTGAGACACACAGACACACAGACACACTGAGACACACTGACTGAAACACACTGAGACACACTGACTGAGACACACAGACACACTGACTGAGACACATTGACTGAGACACACTGACTGAGACACACAGACACACAGACACACTGACTGAGACACACAGACACACAGACACACTGAGACACACTGACTGAAACACACTGAGACACACTGACTGAGACACACAGACACACTGACTGAGACACATTGACTGAGACACACAGACACACAGACACACTGACTGAGACACACAGACACACTGACTGAGACACACTGAGACACACTGACTGAAACACACTGAGACACACTGACTGAGACACACAGACACACTGACTGAGACACATTGACTGAGACACACAGACACACTGACTGAGACACACTGAGACACACTGACTGAAACACACTGAGACACACTGACTGAGACACACAGACACACTGACTGAGACACACTGACTGAGACACACAGACACACTGAGACACACTGACTGAGACACATTGACTGAGACACACTGAGACACTGACTGAGACACACTGAGACACACTGACTGAAACACACTGAGACACACTGACTGAGACAAACAGACACACTGACTGAGACACACTGACTGAGACACACAGACACACTGAGACACACTGACTGAGACACACTGACTGAAACACACTGAGACATACTGACTGAAACACACTGAGACACACTGACTGAGACACACAGACACACTGACTGAGACACACTGAGACACACTGACTGAAACACACTGAGACACACTGACTGAGACACACAGACACACTGACTGAGACACATTGACTGAGACAAACTGAGACACACTGACTGAGACACACTGACTGAAACACACTGAGACACACTGACTGAGACACAGAGACACACTGACTGAGACACATTGACTGAGACACACTGAGACACACTGACTGAGACACACAGACACACTGAGACACACTGACTGAGACACACTGACTGAGACACACAGACACACTGAGACACATTGACTGAGACACACTGACTGAGACACACTGAGACACACTGACTGAGACACACAGACACACAGACTGAGACACATTGACTGAGACACACTGACTGAGACACATTGACTGAGACACACTGACTGAGACGCATTGACTGAGACGCATTGACTGAGACGCACTGACTGAGACACACTGACTGAGACACACTGACTGAGACACAAAGACACACTGAGACACACTGACTGAGACACATTGACTGAGACACACAGACACACTGACTGAGACACACTGAGACACACTGACTGAAACACACTGAGACACACTGACTGAGACACACAGACACACTGACTGAGACACATTGACTGAGACACACTGAGACACACTGACTGAGACACACTGACTGAGACACACAGACACACTGACTGAGACACACTGACTGAGACACACTGACTGAGACACTGAGACACACTGACTGAGACACACTGACTGAGACGCACTGACTGAGACACACTGACTGAGACACATTGACTGAGACACACAGACTGAGACACACAGACTGAGACACACTGACTGAGACACATTGACTGAGACACACTGACACACTGACTGAGACACACTGACTGAGACACATTGACTGAGACACACTGACTGAGACACACTGACTGAGACACACTGACTGAGACACATTGACTGAGACACACAGACTGAGACACACTGACTGAGACACACTGACTGAGACACATTGACTGAGACACACAGACTGAGACACACTGACTGAGACACATTGACTGAGACACACAGACTGAGACACACTGACTGAGACACACTGACTGAGACACATTGACTGAGACACACAGACTGAGACACACTGACTGAGACACACAGACACACTGACAGACACACTGACTGAGACACACAGACACATTGACTGAGACGCACTGACTGAGACACACTGAGACACACAGACACACTGACTGAGACACACTGACTGAGACATACAGACACACTGACTGAGACACATTGACTGAGACACACAGACACACTGACTGAGACACACTGACTGAGACACACTGAGACACACTGACTGAAACACACTGAGACACACTGACTGAGACACACAGACACACTGACTGAGACACATTGACTGAGACACACTGACTGAGACACACCGAGACAGACTGACTGAAACACACTGAGACACACTGACTGATACAAACAGACACACTGACTGAGACACATTGACTGAGACACACTGACTGAGACACACTGAGACACACTGACTGAAACACACTGAGACACACTGACTGAGACACACAGACACACTGACTGAGACACATTGACTGAGACACACAGACACACTGACTGAGACACACAGACACACTGAGACATACTGACTGAGACACACTGACTGAGACACACTGAGACACACAGACTGAAACACACTGAGACACATTGACTGAGACACACTGAGACACACTGACTGAAACACACTGAGACACATTGACTGATACACACAGACACACTGACTGAGACACACAGACACACAGACTGAGACACATTGACTGAGACACACTGAGACACACTGACTGAGACACACTGACTGAGACACACTGAGACACACTGACTGAGACACACTGACTGAGACACACTGAGACACATTGACTGAGACACACAGACACACAGACTGAGACACACTGACTGAGACACATTGACTGAGACACATTGACTGAGACACACTGACTGAGACGCACTGACTGAGACACACTGACTGAGACACACTGACACACTGACTGAGACACACTGAGACACACTGACTGAGACACACTGACTGATACAAACAGACACACTGACTGAGACACATTGACTGAGACACACTGACTGAGACACACTGAGACACACTGACTGAGACACACAGACACACTGACTGAGACACACTGAGACACACTGACTGAGACACATTGACTGAGACACACAGACACACTGACTGAGACACACTGACTGAGACACACTGAGACACACTGACTGAGACACATTGACTGAGACACACAGACACACTGACTGAGACACACTGACTGATACAAACAGACACACTGACTGAGACACATTGACTGAGACACACTGACTGAGACACACTGAGACACACTGACTGAAACACACTGAGACACACTGACTGAGACACACAGACACACTGACTGAGACACATTGACTGAGACACACAGACACACTGACTGAGACACACTGACTGAGACACACTGAGACACACAGACTGAAACACACTGAGACACATTGACTGAGACACATTGACTGATACACACAGACACACTGACTGAGACACACAGACACACAGACTGAGACACATTGACTGAGACACACTGAGACACACTGACTGAGACACACTGACTGAGACACACTGACTGAGACACACTGAGACACACTGACTGAGACACACTGACTGAGACACATTGACTGAGACACACAGACACACAGACTGAGACACACTGACTGAGACACATTGACTGAGACACATTGACTGAGACACACTGACTGAGACACACTGACTGAGACACACTGACTGAGACACATTGACTGAGACACACAGACACACTGACTGAGACACACTGACTGAGACACACAGACACACTGACTGAGACACACTGACTGAGACACACAGACACACTGACTGAGACACATTGACTGAGACACACTGAGACACACAGACTGAGACACACTGAGACACACTGACTGAGACACACAGACACACTGACTGAAACACACTGAGACACACTGACTGAGACACACTGACTGAGACACACTGAGACACACTGACACACTGACTGAGACACACTGAGACACACAGACTGAGACACACTGACTGAGACACACAGACACACTGACTGAGACACACATACTGAGACACACTGAGACACACTGACTGAAACACACTGAGACACACTGACTGAGACACACAGACACACTGACTGAGACACATTGACTGAGACACACTGACTGAGACACACTGAGACACACTGACTGAAACACACTGAGACACACTGACTGAGACACACAGACGCACTGACTGAGACACACTGACTGAGACACACTGACACACTGACTGAGACACACTGAGACACACTGACTGAGACACATTGACTGAGACACACAGACACACTGACTGAGAAACATTGACTGAGACACACAGACTGAGACACACAGACTGAGACACACTGACTGAGACACATTGACTGAGACACACTGACACACTGACTGAGACACACTGACTGAGACACACTGACTGAGACACACTGACTGAGACACATTGACTGAGACACACAGACTGAGACACACTGACTGAGACACACTGACTGAGACACACTGACTGAGACACATTGACTGAGACACACAGACTGAGACACACTGACTGAGACACACTGACTGAGACACACTGACTGAGACACACTGACTGAGACACACAGACTGAGACACACTGACTGAGACACACTGACACACTGACTGAGACACACAGACTGAGACACACTGACTGAGACACACAGACACACTGACAGACACACTGACTGAGACACACAGACACACTGACTGAGACACACAGACACATTGACTGAGACGCACTGACTGAGACACACTGAGACACACAGACACACTGACTGAGACACACTGACTGAGACATACAGACACACTGACTGAGACACATTGACTGAGACACACAGACACACTGACTGAGACACACTGACTGAGACACACTGAGACACACTGACTGAAACACACTGAGACACACTGACTGAGACACACAGACACACTGACTGAGACACATTGACTGAGACACACTGACTGAGACACACCGAGACAGACTGACTGAAACACACTGAGACACACTGACTGATACAAACAGACACACTGACTGAGACACATTGACTGAGACACACTGAGACACACTGAGACACACTGACTGAGACACACAGACACACTGACTGAGACACATTGACTGAGACACACAGACACACTGACTGAGACACATTGACTGAGACACACTGAGACACACTGACTGAGACACACAGACACACTGAGACACACTGACTGAGACACACTGACTGAGACACACTGAGACACACAGACTGAAACACACTGAGACACATTGACTGAGACACATTGACTGAGACACACTGAGACACACTGACTGAAACACACTGAGACACATTGACTGATACACACAGACACACTGACTGAGACACACAGACACACAGACTGAGACACATTGACTGAGACACACTGAGACACACTGACTGAGACACACTGACTGAAACACACTGAGACACACTGACTGAGACACAGAGACACACTGACTGAGACACATTGACTGAGACACACTGAGACACACTGACTGAGACACACAGACACACTGAGACACACTGACTGAGACACACTGACTGAGACACACAGACACACAGACTGAGACACATTGACTGAGACACACTGACTGAGACGCACTGACTGAGACGCATTGACTGAGACGCACTGACTGAGACACACTGACTGAGACACACTGACTGAGACACAAAGACACACTGAGACACACTGACTGAGACACATTGACTGAGACACACAGACACACTGACTGAGACACACTGAGACACACTGACTGAAACACACTGAGACACACTGACTGAGACACACAGACACACTGACTGAGACACATTGACTGAGACACACTGAGACACACTGACTGAGACACACTGACTGAGACACACAGACACACTGACTGAGACACACTGACTGAGACACACTGACTGAGACACTGAGACACACTGACTGAGACACACTGACTGAGACACACTGACTGAGACGCACTGACTGAGACGCACTGACTGAGACGCACTGACTGAGACACACTGACTGAGACACATTGACTGAGACACACAGACTGAGACACACTGACTGAGACACACTGACTGAGACACATTGACTGAGACACACTGACACACTGACTGAGACACACTGACTGAGACACATTGACTGAGACACACAGACTGAGACACACTGACTGAGACACACTGACTGAGACACATTGACTGAGACACACAGACTGAGACACACTGACTGAGACACATTGACTGAGACACACAGACTAAGACACACTGACTGAGACACACTGACTGAGACACATTGACTGAGACACACAGACTGAGACACACTGACTGAGACACACAGACACACTGACAGACACACTGACTGAGACACACAGACACACTGACTGAGACACACAGACACATTGACTGAGACGCACTGACTGAGACACACTGAGACACACAGACACACTGACTGAGACACACTGACTGAGACATACAGACACACTGACTGAGACACATTGACTGAGACACACAGACACACTGACTGAGACACACTGACTGAGACACACTGAGACACACTGACTGAAACACACTGAGACACACTGACTGAGACACACAGACACACTGACTGAGACACATTGACTGAGACACACTGACTGAGACACACCGAGACAGACTGACTGAAACACACTGAGACACACTGACTGATACAAACAGACACACTGACTGAGACACATTGACTGAGACACACTGACTGAGACACACTGAGACACACTGACTGAAACACACTGAGACACACTGACTGAGACACACAGACACACTGACTGAGACACATTGACTGAGACACACAGACACACTGACTGAGACACACTGACTGAGACACACAGACACACTGAGACACACTGACTGAGACACACTGACTGAGACACACTGAGACACACAGACTGAAACACACTGAGACACACTGACTGAGACACACAGACACACTGACTGAGACACACTGAGACACACTGACTGAAACACACTGAGACACACAGACTGAGACACACTGACTGAGACACACAGACACACTGACTGAGACACATTGACTGAGACACACTGAGACACACTGACTGAGACACACTGACACACTGACTGAGACACACTGAGACACACTGACTGAGACACATTGACTGAGACACACTGACTGAGACACACTGACTGAGACACACAGACTGAGACACACTGAGACACTGACTGAGACACACTGACTGAGACACATTGACTGAGACACACAGACACACAGACTGAGACACACTGACTGAGACACACTGACTGAGACGCACTGACTGAGACACACAGACTGAGACACACAGACTGAGACACACTGACTGAGACACACTGACTGAGACACACTGACTGAGACACACAGACTGAGACACACTGACTGAGACACACTGACTGAGACACACTGACTGAGACACTGAGACACACTGACTGAGACACACTGACTGAGACACATTGACTGAGACACACAGACACACTGACTGAGACACACAGACACACTGACTGAGACACACTGACTGAGACACACAGACACACTGACTGAAACACACTGACTGAGACACACAGACACATTGACTGAGACACACTGACTGAGACACACAGACACACTGACTGAGACACATTGACTGAGACACACTGAGACACACAGACTGAGACACACTGAGACACACTGACTGAGACACACAGACACACTGACTGAAACACACTGAGACACACTGACTGAGACACACAGACACACTGACAGAGACACACTGACTGAGACACACTGAGACACACTGACACACTGACTGAGACACACTGAGACACACAGACTGAGACACACTGACTGAGACACACAGACACACTGACTGAGACACACTGACTGAGACACACTGAGACACACTGACTGAAACACACTGAGACACACTGACTGAGACACACAGACACACTGACTGAGACACATTGACTGAGACACACTGACTGAGACGCATTGACTGAGACGCACTGACTGAGACACACTGACTGAGACACACTGACTGAGACACACTGACTGAGACACACTGAGACACACTGACTGAGACACATTGACTGAGACACACAGACACACTGACTGAGACACACTGACTGAGACACACAGACACACTGACTGAGACACACAGACACATTGACTGAGACACACTGACTGAGACACACAGACACACTGACTGAGACACACTGACTGAGACACACTGAGACACACTGACTGAGACACATTGACTGAGACACACAGACACACTGACTGAGACACACTGACTGAGACACACAGACACACTGACTGAGACACACAGACACATTGACTGAGACACACTGACTGAGACACACAGACACACTGACTGAGACACATTGACTGAGACACACTGAGACACACAGACTGAGACACACTGAGACACACTGACTGAGACACACTGACTGAGACACACAGAAACACTGACTGAAACACACTGAGACACACTGACTGAGACACACAGACACACTGACTGAGACACACTGACTGAGACACACTGAGACACACTGACTGAGACACACTGAGACACACAGACTGAGACACACTGACTGAGACACACAGACTGAGACACACTGACTGAGACACACAGACACACTGACTGAGACACACTGACTGAGACACACTGAGACACACTGACTGAAACACACTGAGACACACTGACACACTGACTGAGACACACTGAGACACACTGACTGAGACACATTGACTGAGACACACTGAGACACACTGACTGAGACACACTGACTGAGACACACAGACTGAGACACACAGACACACTGACTGAGACACACTGACTGAGACACACTGAGACACACTGACTGAAACACACTGAGACACACTGACTGAGACACACTGACACACTGACTGAGACACACTGAGACACACTGACTGAAACACACTGAGACACACTGACTGAGACACATTGACTGAGACACACTGAGACACACTGACTGAGACACACTGACTGAGACACACTGAGACACACTGACTGAAACACACTGAGACACACTGACTGAGACACACAGACACACTGACTGAGACACACTGAGACACACTGACTGAAACACACTGAGACACACAGACTGAGACACACTGACTGAGACACACAGACACACTGACTGAGACACATTGACTGAGACACACTGAGACACACTGACTGAGACACACTGAGACACACTGACACACTGACTGAGACACACTGAGACACACTGACTGAGACACACTGACTGAGACACACAGACACACTGACTGAGACACACTGAGACACACTGACTGAAACACACTGAGACACACTGACTGAGACACACAGACACACTGACTGAGACACATTGACTGAGACACACTGACTGAGACACACTGACTGAGACACACAGACTGAGACACACTGACTGAGACACATTGACTGAGACACACAGACACACAGACTGAGACACACTGACTGAGACACTGAGACACACTGACTGAGACACACTGACTGAGACGCACTGACTGAGACGCACTGACTGAGACACACAGACTGAGACACACAGACTGAGACACACTGACTGAGACACACTGACTGAGACACATTGACTGAGACACATTGACTGAGACACACTGACTGAGACACACTGACTGAGACACATTGACTGAGACACACTGACTGAGACACACTGACTGAGACACACTGACTGAGACACACTGACTGAGACACTGAGACACACTGACTGAGACACACTGACTGAGACACATTGACTGAGACACACTGACTGAGACACACTGACTGAGACACACTGACTGAGACACACAGACTGAGACACACTGACTGAGACACACAGACTGAGACACACTGACTGAGACACACTGACTGAGACACACTGACACACTGACTGAGACACACAGACTGAGACACACAGACACACTGACTGAGACACACAGACACACTGACTGAGACACACAGACACACAGACACATTGACTGAGACACACTGAGACACACTGACTGAGACACATTGACTTAGACACACAGACTGAGACACACTGACTGAGACACACTGACACACTGACTGAGACACACTGACTGAGACACACAGACACACTGACTGAGACACACTGACTGAGACACAAAGACACACTGACTGAGACACACAGACACACTGACTGAGACACACTGACTGAGACACACAGACACACTGACTGAGACACACAGACACACTGACTGAGACACACTGAGACACTTTGACTGAGACACACTGACTGAGACACACAGACACACTGACTGAGACACACTGACTGAGACACACAGACACACTGACTGAGACAAACAGACTTAGACACACAGACTGAGACACACAGACTGAGACACACTGACTGAGACACACTGACTGAGACACACTTACTGAGACACACTGAGACACACTGACACACTGACTGAGACACACTGAGACACACTGACTGAGACACACTGACTGAGACACTGACTGAGACACACAGACACACTGACTGAGACACACTGACTGAGACACACAGACACACTGACTGAGACACATTGACTGAGACACACTGACTGAGACACACTGACTGAGACACACAGACTGAGACACACTGAGACACTGACTGAGACACACTGACTGAGACACACAGACACACAGACTGAGACACACTGACTGAGACACTGAGACACACTGACTGAGACACACTGACTGAGACACATTGACTGAGACACACAGACACACAGACTGAGACACACTGACTGAGACACACTGACTGAGACGCACTGACTGAGACGCACTGACTGAGACACACAGACTGAGACACACAGACTGAGACACACTGACTGAGACACACTGACTGAGACACACTGACTGAGACACATTGACTGAGACACACTGACTGAGACACACAGACTGAGACACACTGACTGAGACACTGAGACACACTGACTGAGACACACTGACACACTGACTGAGACACACAGACTGAGACACACTGACTGAGACACACTGACACACTGACTGAGACACACAGACTGAGACACACAGACACACTGACTGAGACACACAGACACACTGACTGAGACACACAGACACACAGACACATTGACTGAGACACACTGAGACACACTGACTGAGACACATTGACTTAGACACACAGACTGAGACACACAGACACACAGACACATTGACTGAGACACACTGAGACACACTGACTGAGACACATTGACTTAGACACACAGACTGAGACACACTGACTGAGACACACTGACACACTGACTGAGACACACTGACTGAGACACACAGACACACTGACTGAGACACACTGACTGAGACACAAAGACACACTGACTGAGACACACAGACACACTGACTGAGACACACTGACTGAGACACACTGACTGAGACACATTGACTGAGACACACTGACTGAGACACACTGACTGAGACACACAGACTGAGACACACTGAGACACTGACTGAGACACACTGACTGAGACACACAGACACACAGACTGAGACACACTGACTGAGACACTGAGACACACTGACTGAGACACACTGACTGAGACACACTGACTGAGACACACTGACTGAGACACATTGACTGAGACACATTGACTGAGACACACAGACACACAGACTGAGACACACAGACTGAGACACACTGACTGAGACGCACTGACTGAGACGCACTGACTGAGACACACAGACTGAGACACACAGACTGAGACACACAGACTGAGACACACTGACTGAGACACACTGACTGAGACACATTGACTGAGACACACTGACTGAGACACACAGACTGAGACACACTGACTGAGACACACTGACTGAGACACTGAGACACACTGACTGAGACACATTGACTGAGACACACTGACTGAGACACACTGACTGAGACACACTGACACACTGACTGAGACACATTGACTGAGACACACTGACTGAGACACACTGACTGAGACACACAGACTGAGACACACAGACACACTGACTGAGACACACAGACACACTGACTGAGACACACAGACACACTGACTGAGACACACAGACACATTGACTGAGACACACTGAGACACACTGACTGAGACACATTGACTGAGACACACAGACTGAGACACACTGACTGAGACACACTGACAAATTGACTGAGACACACTGACTGAGACACACAGACACACTGACTGAGACACACTGACTGAGACACACAGACACACTGACTGAGACACACAGACACACTGACTGAGACACACAGACACACTGACTGAGACACACAGACACACTGACTGAGACACACAGACACATTGACTGAGACACACTGAGACACACTGACTGAGACACATTGACTGAGACACACAGACTGAGACACACTGACACACTGACTGTGACACACAGACACACTGACTGAGACACACAGACACACTGACTGAGACACACAGACACACTGACTGAGACACACTGACTGAGACACACAGACACACTGACTGAGACACACTGAGACACTTTGACTGAGACACACTGACTGAGACACACAGACACACTGACTGAGACACACTGACTGAGACACACAGACACACTGACTGAGACACACTGACTGAGACACACAGACACACTGACTGAGACACACTGACTGAGACACATTGAGGAGGAGGAGGAATCACAGATTCCTGCTGTGATTCGTGTGGGATGGAAATGTTTTAATGCTAGATCTGTGCAATATGTTAGAATCCACCAACAAGCCATCAACTCATTACACACATTTTATTATTTTCACTGATTCTTCCAATAATGGCAGAGTTTATGATGGAAGTGGGAGGAAAGTCAGAGATGATAATGAAAGGACTGTCAGCACACAGAGCAGAAGGAGCTGAACACCTTTATTATTTACATACACGGCCTGTTTACTTTCACACAGCTCACACTTCAGTGCATTCCCCTTACCATATCCATTAATATCCATTAATATCCTTTAATGTCCATTAATGTCCATTAATATCCATTAATATCTATTCATTTTCCCCAGTTCAGGTTGCGGGGGCAACAGTGGGGTATATGATTCCCCTGCCTGTTCCGAGTTTCCTCCCAGTTGGATGTACCAAAAACATCCTCCAAAGAGGCCACCAGGAGGCATCCTACCCAGATCCCTGAACCCTTCCAGCTGACTGGGGGGATGTATGGTCCCCCCTGGCCTGGGAACACCCCCCAGGAGGAGCTGGACTCTGACGCTGGGGAGAGGAATGTCTGAGTTTCCCTCCTGAACCTGTTGCCTCCATGACCCAAACTGAGGAAAATGAATAACGTTGGATGGAATCAGCATCTCATCAACAACACTCACACATCGACCTTTACCTGCTTTTTGTTGTCCTTGTACTGCAGGTACACCTCAGCATGTCCGTTTGCTCCTCTCCATCTCTGAGCTGAAACCTGATGGAGCACAAAATGAATCCATGAGTTAAAACACCTGCTGTGGTCCACTTTGAATCCTCTTGAAAGACCAGAAGGTCTATTTTCCCAAAGAGCTTGGTACATCATTGAAACTAAGGAACAGAGATCACATGAGACTGTTTTTGGGAGTAATGTCCTGTATATCACACGTGCACGCACACACATCAGCAGCATCCTCAAACGGCCAAGGTTATGAAGTCAAATTAACTATCAGCTCTCTCCATCTGCATGTCACACTGAGCCGATAAGATGTGAAAGAAGAGGCAAAAAGAGACCATCAGAACAGTTTGTGACATCACAGGCAGAGCTCCCACATTTCTGACTCCTGAAGCTCATTCATCCCGTCTGAATGCTGCCTCAGTTACTAATGCAGAAAACATTGTTACATATCAGATAAGCAAGGATGCCCATAATTCATAGAAAAAGAAAAGCACTCACACTGTTGTTTCGGGACAAATTCTGGGCAGACATGTTTTTTAGGTCATTGGGATCTGCAGAGGGAAACAGATGTGAGATTAATATGATGCCTGTAACCTGCAAAGAGCTGAAAACTGACCGCTGCAGGTAACTCATTACACCAAGCCGTGCCCTCAGAGGCGTTATGAACACCTGAACAATGTGTTCACTTTGCTCCACACACACAGTAAGGATAATAAATCCTAATTGCTCAATTCATTTCATTCAAGCCTCCAAGGCTAAGGCTTTAACTCAAGTAGTGCTTCCTGTCTATTTCTGTGTGCACATTCTTACCATAAAAGCACTTTGTACCTCAGTTCTATATTGAGTTATACTCAGGTCTACACAAGGGTTAGCAGTATGAGGATGAGGAGGCTGGGCTTACGTTCAATGAGGAAGAGGAAGCAGACCACGCCCATGGCTGCAATGATGAGCCCTGGTACGATGAAGGACAGGCCCCAGTTAGAGGAGACCCAGTAACCAGCAATTAGAGAGCCCAGGATGTTTCCCACTGAAGTGTGGGAGTTCCAAAGGCCCATGATGAGGCCCCGCCTGGCAGGAAGACAACAGATCACACCTCCTCCATCTAAATTCCATCTATCTTCATGCAGAAACCGCAGCCAGCAGACCAAGATTTCCTCCTTACCTTCCCTTCCCAAACCAGTTACCGATGCAGGTCACCATACTGGGCCAGCCAGTGGTTTGGACCAAGCCATTGACCACCTGAAACATCATGAAGGATTGATCTCAGTCAGCTTTCTCTGCCATGGCATGAATGTGTGTGTGTGTTCATCCTGAATGCTGCTGTCTTTGAGCCGATCTAACATTCAAACTTCAACAGTAATTCTTGATGTGTGCTCCTGCAGCCAAAGGCAGGTAACTCTAACCCTAACCTAACCCCTAACCCTAACCCAACAGAACCCCTAACCCTAACCCAAAGGCAGGTAACCCTAACCCTACCCTAACCTAACCTAACCCCTAACCCAAACCCAACATAACCCCTAACCCTAACCTAACCCCTAACCCAAACCCAACATTAACCCTAACCCAAAGGCAGGTAACCCTAACCCTAACCTAACCTACCCCCTGACCCTAACCCAAAGGCAAGTAACCCTAACCCTTACCTAACCTCTAACCCAACCTAATCCCTAACCCTAACCCAAAGGCAAGTAACCCTAACCTAACCCAAAGGCAGGTAACCCTAACCCTATATGTGTGCTCCTGCAGCCAAAGGCAGGTAACCCTAACCCTAACCCTAACCGAACCTAACCCCTAACCCAAACCCAACATAACCCCTAACCCTAACCCTAACCTAACCTAACCTAACCCCTAACCCAAACCCAACATAACCCCTAACCCAAAGGCAGGTAACCCTAACCCTAACCTAACCTAACCCCTGACCCTAACCCAAAGGCAAGTAACCCTAACCTAACCCCCAACCCTAACCCTAACCCAAAGGCAGGTAACCCTAACCCTCTATGTGTGCTCCTGCAGCCAAAGGCAAGTAACCCTAACCCAAAGGCAAGTAACCCTAACCCTAACCTAACCTAACCTAAACCCTAACCTAACCCCCAACCCTAACCCAAAGGCAGGTAACCCTAACCCTCTATGTGTGCTCCTGCAGCCAAAGGCAAGTAACCCTAACCCAACCTAACCCCTAACCCTAACCCTAACCCAAAGGCAGGTAACCCTAACCTAACCTAACCCCTAACCCTAACCCAAAGGCAAGTAACCCTAACCCTAACCTAACCCCTAACCCTAATCCAAAGGCAAGTAACCCTAACCCTAACCTAACCCCTAACCCTAATCCAAAGGCAAGTAACCCTAACCCTAACCTAACCTAACCCCCACGCCCTAACCCAAAGGCAGGTAACCCTAACCTAACCTAACCTAACCCTTAACCCAAAGGCAAGTAACCCTAACCTAACCTAACCCCTAACCCTAACCCAAAGGCAGGTAACCCTAACCTAAGCTAACCCCTAACCCTAACCCAAAGGCAGGTAACCCTAACCTAAGCTAACCCCTAACCCTAACCCAAAGGCAGACAGGAGGTGTGGCCTCACCTGGACAGATATATAGAAGGCCAGGTTGTGAATGTCGTAGATGTATCCCAGCCCAAAGAGGCAGGTGAAGAGGCCGCTGCTCAGCATCCCCACGGTGAGGTACAGTCGAATGGGCAGTCGCTCCCCAATGATGCCGCTACATGGAGGTACAGCAATGACATGACTTTAAATCCCAACATCATACTCTGATAGTGACAGATGTAAAACCTATATAGTTCAAAGGTGTCCACAGGTGATTTAGGTCACGGATCCACTGCAACCTGAGCCCCTCCCTTCCTGAAATGAAACATTTCTGGGACACTGCAGTGTTTTTAGAGGTGAATTCATTCTCTGGGTTCTTAAAATCAAAGTCAAAATACCAAAGATGGTTATTTTGGTTCAGATTTAGCTCTCTTTACCCTGTTACATGATCAGACTAAATGCTGGTGTGGGAGGACCACATGATGTAAAGCCCTCTGTTTGCACCTCACATGCACTAAATACCAAAAATGATGACGTGCAACTTTATCTTCATATGAATCAGAGTTATATAAAAACTGATGATGACTGAAATGTGACGTGACCAGATATGAGTGCAGCAGATACAAAGGAAAAACTAGCAGTTCACCGTATTACAGCAGAAAATAAATCATTCCAGCAGGAAGAACGGTGGGTGGTAGCTACTTTTTTATTGGGTGTGTGTGTGTGGACTGCAGGACCACTGAAATGTTTTCATCTGCTGAGGGTCTTTTTCTCTTTACTCAAGTTGAAGTAACTGTGTTTCCCTTCAGATGGAAGAACTCTGTGCCACCATCTCACCTGAGGTACATTCCCACTGCGTAGGCACACAAAAAGGAGTAATCCATGGCTCCCAGCAGCTGCTTGTAGTTGCTTTTATCTGAGAAGAAGAACAACAATGGTTTAATCCAGGACTGCAGCAGGCTGAGCTGAGCACCAGAGAAGGCCCTGACCCATCAAACTTCATCTTATTCATTAGAAAGTCTTTAAAAGAGAGAAATAACATTACAAATAAAACACAGTAAAACAATAAAATACATAAAAAGAAACGACTAAAAGTAGAAAAAAAGCATTGTATAGAAAACTTTCAATTGGCTCAAGTTCTGCCGGTCTAGTCCTCAAACAGCAACTACAACCTGGAAAAGCACAAAGAGGCGCCCTCTCCTAAATCTCTGCAGAGGTAACTCCTTGGGTTAAGATGCTAACAGATGCTAACAGATGCTAACAGATCAGGGAGTCAGCTGATCAGCAGCAGGATACGCTCAGCAGCCTCAGTAACACAGAGCAACACAGATGTCGTTCAGTTATGAAAATGGTGTAATAATAAACATTCTAAAGAAAAAACACATCTATAATGTAGCAGTCACTGAACTGCTAAGACTTTTTTGTTGTTGTTTTGGACAGTGAAAAACAGCCTGGCTCTCAGCAGCTGCTAACTTGGCTCCAACATGATATCCTCCCTGCGTCTCCAAACGCAGCGCTCTGCCTGCTGCCTGCTGCAGGGACAAACTACTCATGAGTATGTCACATGACCACGCTTAGAAAAACCCAAACTATCCCTTTAATGCAGCTGGCTTAGCGAAACACTGAGCTCCAGAAGGGGAGGTTGTTAAAGTCAGAGTGCAAACAGCGTCTCCACCACGTCATATGGGGACCCAAACCTTGGCTGTGGGGGGTTCAGTCCTTGTTGGGTTCTCTCAAACTCTCTGTAAAAAACTAAATGATTTCTGGTTTTACCCCCAGAGTATCTGACAGCTGCTGAGCAGCTGCATTTGTCAGGGTTTTTCCTGCCTGATGTGCCATCATATGTCCAGCTCACTGATGTCAGAGTGAGAAGACGAGTGGGGAATCATCTTCACTCAGTCAAAAGGAAAGTTCTGAATACTGTGGACAAAACATCTTCAGTTCTACTGTCCCTACAGACTGGAAGAGTTCAACCTTAAATGAATTTCAACCTTAATTCTCATTAATGGTTGAAGGCATCTTCTTACATAATAAGGATTTTTCATAGAAACCTCACAGTAACTGAGTGGGAAAAAAAGCTTTGGGATTTGGAGACAGAATCCAGACAACAGTTTGTGGGACAGTTCATACTATAACAGTTCATAACCCTAACCCCTCTCCAAGTAATGACAGCTGTTGGGTTTGCAACAGACAGCGTTTTCCTTGATGGCCAAAAAATTCAATTCTCGTCTCATCTGACCAGAAGACCTTCCTCCAAATGTTGGGCAGATCTCTCATGTGCCATCTGGTCAATGAGGACCGTCTGCACTGAGACCGCCTTGTTTGTAGGAATGGAAGAACCAGCCGAGGCTGCTGAGAGGAACTCAGAGGTCCAGAACCAGCCGAGGTTCCTGAGAGGAACTCAGAGGTCGGTTCCTGAGAGGAACTCAGAGGTCCAGAAGGACCACCAGCCGGTATGACTGAGTTAAAAAAGCTGCTGCAGACCCCGAAGTCTCTCTGGAGGCAGTCTTAGGTAGGCAGTGGAGGGCTGTGGGATCTTTTGGGTTTTAACGCTCTTCTGGGCCACCTGTGAGGGTTTCACTGTGCATGTTGGGAGATAACCATGGTCTGCACCAGGAGCTTCACTGATTTTACTGATGTTGAAAACAGACATGACAGAGACAGATGCAGGATGGTCAGAGGAGGAGGACTGGTCATCATCACCCAGGTTAACTGCTGATGAGATTGACCTTTCTGTGGTGATATCATGTCAGCTGGACTGAGATTGGCCTTTCTGTGGTGATATCATGTCAGCTGGACTGAGATTGGCCTTTCTGTGGTGATATCATGTCAGATGGACTGAGATTGGCCTTTCTGTGGTGATATCATGTCAGATGGACTGAGATTGGCCTTTCTGTGGTGATATCATGTCATATGGACTGAGATTGACCTTTCTGTGGTGATATCATGTCAGCTGGACTGAGATTGGCCTTTCTGTGGTGATATCATGTCAGCTGGACTGAGATTGGCCTTTCTGTGGTGATATCATGTCAGATGGACTGAGATTGACCTTTCTGTGGTGATATCATGTCAGCTGGACTGAGATTGACCTTTCTGTGGTGATATCATGTCAGCTGGACTGAGATTGACCTTTCTGTGGTGATATCATGTCATATGGACTGAGAACTCTCAGCAGTGATGATTTCATGAGCTTCTTTATTAATAAAATTGTTTCTATCAGAGAGAAGATTGATGGAGTCCTTCCCACTATTATCAGTGATGTATCATCAAGTACAGCAGCTTTAGAAGTATCTTTAGAACCTGATTTGTATTCAGACGGCTTCTGCCCAGTTGATCTCTCTGAACTAACAACAGCAATAGTCTCTTCTAAACCATCAACTTGTGTTTTAGACCCAATCCCAACCAGACTGTTCAAGGAGGTTTTCCCATTAATTGACACTTCCATATTGGATTTGATCAATCTGTCTTTGTTGACAGGATATGTACCTCAGACTTTTAAGGTTGCTGTAATTAAACCTTTACTTAAAAAACCTACTCTTGATTCAGAAGTGTTGGCTCATTATAGACCTATATCCAATCTCCCTTTTATGTCTAAAGTTCTTGAAAAAATAGTTGCAGCTCAGCTTTGTGATCATTTACACAGAAATAATTTGTTTGAAGAGTTTCAGTCAGGATTCAGAGTGCATCATAGCACAGAAACAGCACTGCTGAAAGTTACCAATGATCTCCTCTTAGCCTCTGATAGCGGACTTGTGTCTGTGCTTGTCCTGTTGGATCTCAGTGCTGCATTTGATACGGTCGATCACAGTATCTTATTACACAGACTTGAACATGTTATTGGGATTAAAGGAACTGCATTAGGCTGGTTTAAATCATATTTATCTGATAGATTTAAGTTTGTTCTTGTAAATGAAGAATCTTCCTCACACACCAGAGTAAGTCATGGAGTTCCTCAGGGTTCTGTGCTTGGACCGATTCTTTTTACTTTATACATGCTTCCATTAGGTAACATTATTAGACAGCATGGCATAAATTTCCATTGCTATGCTGATGATACTCAGCTGTACTTATCTATAAAACCAGATGAAACCAATAGGTTGGTCAGACTACAAGCATGTCTTAAAGACATAAAGACCTGGATGACTCAGAACTGTCTGCTGCTAAATTCAGACAAAACTGAAGTCGTTATCTTTGGACCTGAGCGTTTCAGGGAGAAATTGTCTAGCTATATAGTTACTCTAGATGGTATTTCCTTGGCTTCTAGTTCTACAGTGAGGAACCTTGGAGTTATTTTTGACCAGAACTTATCATTTGACTCGCATATAAAACAGGTTTCTAGGACTGCCTTCTTTCACCTTCGTAATATTGTTAAAATCAGGAACATCTTGTCTCAGAGTGATGCAGAAACTAATTCATGCATTTGTTACTTCAAGATTGGACTACTGTAATTCTTTATTATTGGGCTGTCCTACATATTCTCTGAAAAGCCTTCAGTTGATCCAAAATGCTGCAGCCAGAGTTCTGATGAGAACTAACAGGAGAGATCATATTTCTCCAGTTTTAGCTTCTCTTCATTGGCTCCCTGTTAAATTCAGAATAGAATTTAAGATTCTTCTCCTTACATATAAAACTCTTAATGACCGAGCTCCATCATATCTTAAAGATCTCATTGTAAGATATTTTCCTAACAGAGCACTTCGTTCCCAAACTGCAGGTTTACTTGAGGTTCCCAGAGTTTCTAAAAGTAGAATGGGAGGCAGAGCCTTCAGTTATCAGGCCCCTCTCTGTGGAATAAGCTGCCAGTAAATGTCCGGGAAGCAGACACCCTTTCCACTTTTAAGACCAGGCTTAAAACTTTCCTTTTTTATAAAGCTTATAGTTAGGTCTGTTGAATCTGATAGTGTGTCTGCTAGTGTGTCTTGTTCTGCCTCCACCTCTGGCACCCTCTATACTTTCATTACCCCCTACCCGAACCAGGGTTTGCATCCCCACCCCGCTGTGACTGGTGTGCAGTTGGTGAGAGGCTGAGGTAGCTTGTGGCTGTAAAAAAAATGGTTGTTGTGGTGTGAGGAGCAGATCTATATAGGGAGTATAGGGAATTACTCACTGAGTCTGGTCCTTTACTTTATTTTATTATTTATTTTTTCGTTAGCACAAGTTTCTTGTGTTTACCTTGAATAGGGATGGCTCATGTGATCCTGAAACATCCCATAGTTAAGCTGCTGTAGGCCTAGACTGCTGGGGGGCCTCATCTGTCACACCTTTCCTCACTTTACTCTCTTTATGTATATGTGACATTATTGTGGTCATTAACTCGTGTTTCCCTGTTCCAACAGATATCCTTTGAATGGTGTTACAGTGCCGCCGTCGCGGTGGCCCCCTGCCCCCCCCCCCCATCCCCCCCCCCCCTATCCCCCCCCCCCTCCCCCCCCCCCCCCTTTTTCTGTCTTCTCAAACCCCAGCTGGTCGAGGCGGATGGCCACCCTTCCTGAGTCTGGTTCTGCCAGAGGTTTCTTCCTGTTAAAAGGGAGTCGTTTCTCTCCACAGTCGCCTCAGGCACGCCGCTCAGGCCGGGAGATTGGACCGAAAAACAAAAAGTTTTCAGTGCAATCTGTTGGTTTTCTTAGCTAGGAAATTGTTTTTGAATTGGCTCTATATGAACGAATTGGATTATTTTATGAATTATGATTATTATTAATTAATTGAATTCCAATTGGCTTGAATTGGACTTACTATCTAAGTGCCTTGAGATGACATTTGTTGTATTTGGCGCTATATAAATAAAAATGAATTGAATTGAATTGAATAGATTGACCTTTCTGTGGTGATATCATGTCATATGGACTGAGATTGACCTTTCTGTGGTGATATCATGTCAGCTGGACTAAGATTGGCCTTTCTGTGGTGATATCATGTCAGCTGGACTGAGATTGACCTTTCAGTGGTGATATCATGTCAGAAGGACTGAGATTGGCCTTTCTGTGGTGATATCATGTCAGCTGGACTGAGATTGACCTTTCAGTGGTGATATCATGTCAGAAGGACTGAGATTGGCCTTTCTGTGGTGATATCATGTCAGCTGGACTGAGATTGGCCTTTCTGTGGTGATATCATGTCAGAAGGACTGAGATTGGCCTTTCTGTGGTGATATCATGTCAGCTGGACTGAGATTGGCCTTTCTGTGGTGATATCATGTCAGATGGACTGAGATTGGCCTTTCTGTGGTGATATCATGTCAGATGGACTGAGATTGGCCTTTCTGTGGTGATATCATGTCAGCTGGACTGAGATTGGCCTTTCTGTGGTGATATCATGTCAGCTGGACTGAGATTGACCTTTCTGTGGTGATATCATGTCAGCTGGACTGAGATTGGCCTTTCTGTGGTGATATCATGTCAGCTGGACTGAGATTGGCCTTTCTGTGGTGATATCATGTCAGATGGACTGAGATTGACCTTTCTGTGGTGATATCATGTCAGCTGGACTGAGATTGGCCTTTCTGTGGTGATATCATGTCAGCTGGACTGAGATTGACCTTTCTGTGGTGATATCATGTCAGATGGACTGAGATTGGCCTTTCTGTGGTGATATCATGTCAGCTGGACTGAGATTGGCCTTTCTGTGGTGATATTGTGGGAGAGGAATGTCATGACATTCTCTTGACATGTCAGAATTACATCGTGTGCCTTGTTGACTGGTTCATATGAAGATTGTTGATAGTTAGAATGAGATTGTTTATTATTACGGCGAAAGCTAGGCGCCGCCAGAGAGGGCCACGTACGCTTGTTATGATAAGACAGTATAAAAGGGTGTCACAAGATGAGCTCGTCGGACATTTTGTGGACATTCTGTATGCATATTTGCTGTGACAGTTTGTTCAATAAACTCCCCATGAAAGGCTGGCCGACGCATATTCGACTCCTTTTCTCCACAACATAATGGTGACCCCGAATTCGTGAGATTTTGCATCTGGATCCCGGCGGAGCGTGTCCTCTGGGCCCCGACAACCGACATCAGCTGTAAAAGCCGGCAGGTTGGATTGTTTTCCTACCATTACGCAGCGGATTTCTGTTGGTGGTGCACAGCTGGACAGGCCTTTTCCGGCTTCCCCAAATCAAAAGAGCACAGTGGAGAGAGGATTCTGCATTGGTCATACATACTGATATTGGTCATACATATTGGATAAATAGTCGTAAATTTTTTTGGTAAGGTAATTGATTCATCTGTCTGTCATTCCATCAGAGATTAGCTCAAATAATGGTTAAGTGTTTGTTTAGAAAAGTGCAAGAGGCATTCTGCAGCAGCTGCGAATCAAGCAGCGCTGTGGGGCCGTTTATCATCCACAGAGTCAAGGGATGGGTAAGAGGATCAATGGAACCTGGAAAGTGAAATTGAATTGAATCTGTGCTTCAACTAAACTAAACTAGATGCTTTGCCGCTTGCACTAATGAGTTATCGTATGCAGACTCATAGAGTCACGCACTAACACCGCATAAAATGCTAACGGGTCGACCCATGCCGGCACCTCAGTTGAGAGGTCCCTTTAAAGGGCCCCCACTTGAGTAGGTGCAAACAGAGTTGAAAGCTTACATGAGGCAATTAACTGCAATCCACAGAACAATCTATCTACAGGAGGAGACCAGAGACTCAGGTCTCGAACAGCTGGTTGAGAGACCAGTGGTGCCGGGCGACCAGGTGCACATCAAAGTGTTCCGAAGGAAGTGGCACGAGCCAAGACGGAAAGGACCGTACACAATGGTGCGAGCAACGCCGACGGCAGTTCAAGTGGAAGGTAGCAACACATGGTACCATTTGAATCACTGCACCAAGGTTCGGACTAAAGACACAGACGGAGTTAAGTCCGAGGGAAAGGATGAACAAAAGGAAGAGGTTAAGATTTCTGACACTGTGAGCATCCAGGTGTGGGTGTTGGCCGACAGCAGGGGCTCAGGAGAACGAAGCCTGGAGATGTTGGACGGGATCCCGCAAACAGGAGAGGCTGGAAGGGTCCCGTGAGGAAGCCACCCCGAAGGGAAGTAGCCAGCCTGGGTCAGATGAGTATGATGCAACAATACACACCCACTCAGACCATGCCACGCCACGAACTTTGCCAGCAATACACACTAGAGCTAGTCGTGAAGAGGTATCTGTTAAGCGTGAAGGAGATAAGTGTGAGGAAGTGTGGATCATGGGTCCGGTGGAGGAGACGACCAAATCACCGCCTCCGGACGCCACAACGAAGGGACTATCTGGGGAGATCAGGTTGTCCTCAGGTCAGAAGAAGTTGTTCACAATGGTGGTAAGAATAAAAAGATTTCTCGTGGAAGTCTAGGGGGATTTGATACCATTAGCACTACAGGATAGAATAATCATGTTAACCCAAGAACAGACGGAGTGTACATGCACAGGTAAAGTCAGGAAAACAGTGCAACTGTGGAAATGGGTTAAGGCAGCACAGGATATGTGGTATAGATGGGCATGGTACACTACGAGAGGACTGACAGCGACATAGTGTCTCATATGCGCAGACGCTCCAGGAGCATTGCCTGTTGTTGTTCCAGAGCCACACACCTTCAGAGACGGTGCGGTGGTCCAGCAACGGGAATGCAGAGAAGGTAGGTTCACATCGGAAGAGGATAAATGGTTATTGTTTCCTATGTGTGGTATTAAGTGCAGATTGATGTTTGGGCCAAATAAAGTACATAGTTATTTTCAAAATAAGGGAGGGCCACAAATTGGAGTCTTCTTGTGCTGAATTTAATCTTAGTACATCACAGGATGGGCCTCCGACTGATTATAGAGTAAATTACGATGGTGAGTTTGAATGCTTTTGGAACTCACGTAGGTAGTACTACTGTTAAATAAAACCAATATTTATTAGGATTTATTTATTTGGATCAATAATGTGAACATATAGAAATGATAATTCTAACTCTATATCTTTTTGGGGATCAGACACACCTGATAGCTGAGAGTTACTGGAGGTGTGGAGATGATGTTTTGTTAAATGTGCTACCCAACAGGTGGATAGGTCTTTGGGCACTGGTGAGGAGGAACACATCAGTTGTGGTAGTGGATGACAAGGTAAACGAGATGCGAGGTTTGGATGTGGAAAAGGGAGGGTTAAAAGATCTAGTGATGACTACATCATGGATAAGCACGTTTACTTGGATGCAATAGGGCAGCCGAGAGGGATTCCTTTTGAGTTCAAAGCACGCAGTGAGATTGCGGCTGGATTTGAGTCTATTTTGCCGTGGATCACAATTAACAAAATGGGGAATGGACTAATTACATTTAATACAACCAACAGGGAATTCTTAACTACACGAGTGAAGGGTTTGCAGGCTTTGGAGAACAACTACATGAGACGAGTATGATGGCTTCATAGAACATACAAGGTTTAGAAGGGATATTAGAAGGTGTTAGATTCGGTTCTTTTAGTAGGAGGCTCAAGAACGGACCGAAGTAATTCAAGTGAAAATGAAGTGTTTATTGGTATTCACACATCAAAGCATATCAGCGCTGGGCTCAGTGGAACAGAGCTCCCGCAGGAAGTCTGTCAGACTGGCCCTGATTTCCGGTTACAATTCGTATATATGTCTGATAGTTTCCCATGGTGGATCCCTTGTTGATCAAATGTGATTGGATATGCACACTAACCCAAATAATGTGTGTGTGTGAATCTGCCCTTGCTTTCCCAGGCTTTCCTAATTGTTTTGTCTTTCTACTCCTGGCTCACTTTAGGTCATAATGGAAAAGTACTGAGACTTATTTCATTCATAATGTCTAAGAACAAAGCCAATTTTAACAAAGGGAAGAGTGGTGTTTGCCAGATGGTTGGGAAAAATGTTGTACATTTATACCCAGGAACACTGCAGCTGATAGAACGTTTACAATGGCCGTGAAGAAGATCAGAGAACTGGAAGAGGAGCTGAAGGGTAATGCTGGTGGGAGTTGGTGGTGGTGGATTGGTCTGTTTGGGATTTTGGGAAAAAGGGGGAGCGATGACGGTTAAAGCGGGAATAGCAATATTGTTGATAGTGAGGATGGTTTCCCTATTGGTGTGTTGCATTATACCCATTCTGAGAAGGTGTTTGCTGCAAGTGATGTTCAAACGAACAGTGGAAGGGATCTGGGGGCAGATGACCATGCGAGACCAGGTCTGAGGACCAACGCATGGGAGAGCGGGCCAACGAATGAAGGTTATCAACGGACGGTTCACAAGTTTCTTTCCTCGAGTGTGGAACCAAGGTTAGTCTGATAGGGAGAAGAGATGCTGAAGATCTCTTTGATTGGGAGTGATGTACTGGCGACCTCTCCTCCCAGAGTTAGCTTAGCAGTTCCAGACCCAGCCGGACAGATGTTCGGCCAGAAGCAGACGGCACCAGAGTACGGGAGATGGGACGGGACTAGAAGAGCTGCATTACATTGCATTTTATTATTATTTGTTGTGTGATAATCCATAATTTTGTGTATTGTACTTGGTACAAAACGGTGATTAACTGATTTGATGGTGGTGTATTCAGTCTATGTGTATTATCAATCAGAACTGATCACTAATATGTGCATTGCCAGTTGTGTTAGTCAACTGTTCGGAGTGTGACCTTGGTAAAGTGGTCGGTCGCCAAGTGGGGTGGGGCCGTAGGTGAGTTTTCCCAAGATAAGAACATGAGTTACGAAAGTAGCAGCCGGTGGGTTTTTCGCTCCTATGCACTGCGAACAGTGGACAAGTGTGATGGCAATGTTAAAATTTGTGTTGTTGTTGAATTCAGTATCGTTTAGTTTAATCATTTAATCATTTAATGTATATATATATTCCTATATATATATATTCCGGTTCATTTATTCAAAATGGTCCCGTTGATTGATATTGTAGAATTATTAGGATAATTTAGTGTTGATTATGTTAATTAATTCTTAATTAACTATGTGGGATGATTTTCTTTCATTTTAGATTATTTCTTTATTAAATCACTGATAAGTGATTTCAGGGGGGACTATGTGGGAGAGGAATGTCATGACATTCTCTTGACATGTCAGAATTACATCGTGTGCCTTGTTGACTGGTTCATATGAAGATTGTTGATAGTTAGAATGAGATTGTTTATTATTACGGCGAAAGCTAGGCGCCGCCAGAGAGGGCCACGTACGCTTGTTATGATAAGACAGTATAAAAGGGTGTCACAAGATGAGCTCGTCGGACATTTTGTGGACATTCTGTATGCATATTTGCTGTGACAGTTTGTTCAATAAACTCCCCATGAAACGCTGGCCGACGCATATTCGACTCCTTTTCTCCACAACAATATCATGCCAGCTGGACTGAGATTGGCCTTTCTGTGGTGATATCATGTCAGATGGACTGAGATTGGCCTTTCTGTGGTGATATCATGTCAGATGGACTGAGATTGGCCTTTCTGTGGTGATATCATGTCAGCTGGACTGAGATTGACCTTTCTGTGGTGATATCATGTCAGCTGGACTGAGATTGGCCTTTCTGTGGTGATATCATGTCAGCTGGACTGAGATTGGCCTTTCTGTGGTGATATCATGTCAGCTGGACTGAGATTGACCTTTCTGTGGTGATATCATGTCAGCTGGACTGAGATTGGCCTTTCTGTGGTGATATCATGTCAGATGGACTGAGATTGACCTTTCTGTGGTGATATCATGTCAGATGGACTGAGATTGACCTTTCTGTGGTGATATCATGTCAGCTGGACTGAGATTGGCCTTTCTGTGGTGATATCATGTCAGATGGACTGAGATTGGCCTTTCTGTGGTGATATCATGTCAGATGGACTGATAGGCTGGGATGGCCAGAGGCTCAGTCTTAGAGAAACTTGGTTGGTAGCAGTGTTCCTTCATCCATGTGGACACATCAGAGAGATGAGATATGTGCTGAAATCCTCATGCTTTAGCTTCAATGCAAATTTTGATGAACACCCTGAGAAGTCAAGTAGATACAAACCAAAAGGTTTCCAGCTGCAGTCCATGTCCGTGTGAAGTGAGGGGAGAGAGGGCTCCTGGTTCCCACTGCTGCTCGATGTCATGGTGGCAAGTTCACCGGCAGACGAGCAGTTTTTATGAAGCTCGCTCTGTCAATACAAAAGCAGAGCACCAATCAGTTAACCCCAACATGACACATATGGCCTTGTCCACATGTCACACCAGTAAAATGCTGATCTGTAAGGATACAGAGCAGAAACTGAAGCTCAAACACACCATTTTCTCTTTGACTCAACTTGTAGTGACTGTAACATGTTACCTTGACGATGCTGATAGGTTTCCTAGAGAGGTGGAAGCTGGTGTAGAGCAGGAAGGTTAGGACGAAGGTGAGAGCTCTATACCTGAAGTAGAATCAGAAAGAAGGCAGCACTTCATGATAACCAACCAGAGCAGATCAGATGTAGATTATGATATTTAAAGCCAGTCACCCTGCCTAAAACCTGTTTGGATGTCTGTGCCGTTTGAGCAGAGACAAACATTTCCCCTCACACATCTGACTGATCCCAATCACCACATGTCAAACAGTAAAGAGTTGTGAAACATTTAGGGTTTGGTCTAATCATGGATTAAATGGTGAGCTATTTCACATGTGCTCTGACTGACACATTAAACATGTGAGAGACTCTAACCAAGCAGACACATTAATGTGAAACATAACCCAAGAAATAATAGTCCTTCTCCTCTCTGCATTCAGTGTTTGGGAGTCTGCTGCCAGGTGCTGCAGCACCTTGGAAGCAAACCAAACTCATTGTTTACTCATTTCCCTCTGCTACACCCCTCATACAACCAGGACATCCTGTGTGTTGACTTTGGACTTTGAGAGAAAAAGCTAACAGAAGGAATGACACATCAGTCATGTTTGTTTCAGATAGAGTCATGCTCAGAGTTTGTTTCTTTTCATCGATGCTGAAGAGTGTTGCTGTGGCTCAGCACAGGACCACCACAGGACCACCACAGGGGACTGTGAGCTGCTCGACCAACTGTGACAACAGTCACATCTTCTTAAATGTAAATTATTTTAAAAAATGATTTATTTAATTATTTATAAAGCACCTTTCATACAAAATGTAACACAAAGTGCTTTACATTAAAACTATTTGAACCCATTATAACAGGTCTTTACACACTCAAATAACTGAGCTGACAAATGTTAAAAAGCCCCCCGATCATCCTAATCTCTCACTCACACACACTCATGTACACAATAAGAACCCCCACCCCCATCCCATTTGACCTATAGTTTCTGTCTCTTTAACTGAATAAAAGTACGAAAGTGAACATATTAGGAGGACCAGGTACAAGTGAAACACTGTCTCCATCTCAGGAGAAGAGGTGGTTGAAGAAAACAGATAGTTTACCTGGACAGCAGACTAAACACTGAAGCTGTCTACCAGAAAGGAAAGAACAGACTGTTCTTCTTTAGGAAGCTTAGGTCCTTCAGTGTCACAAAGATGTCTCATATTTTCTGCTGTCAGTCTGTGGTGGAGAGTTCAGGCTGCTTTGCAGCATCTGCTGGAGCCGCAGCATCAGAGCCAGAGACTCAAAGAAACTGAACAAACTGAAAATAAAGAAGGCTGGTTCTGTGCTGGGGAGGGTTACCCTAACCCTAACCCTAGGCCTGGGCCTACATTTTATCTGACCACGCGGATCCCAACATTTTTTAACCCACCACATAGCAGAGGGGATAGAGCCCCTGGTCTGCTAGACGGCGGACCGGGGTTCGATTCCCTTCCACAGCAAGATGTTTTAATTTTTTAACCTTAATTTTAAATTTTATCATCAGATCTTATATGTAGGACTAGGGGACCCTTTGTTACTAACTTTTACTACTATATTACTGTGTGTGTCATATTGTGTGGTTTTCTAGCACTTTTTTATTATTAGCACTTATCTTCCAGCACTTTATACTAACCCACAAGCACTTATGGGTCCCCTACTCCTCCCTTTGGTATCTTTTTAATTTATTTATAGTATTTTTTACTTATTTGCATCTATTTAATACTTTTTAAACATTCTTATCTTTTATTTTAATTTGACCTTTTTTTTTTTTAATTATTTTTTTTTTTAAAAAGCATTTTGTTAACATATATATATATATATATATTTCTTAATCTTATTTTTAACAATAAAAATAACCATTACAAAGGAACTGTTACACTCGAAGGCGCACCCTTGCACCCTTTTCTTTTCCTTTTTAAAAAAAAAAATGTTATCACTTGGGATCCGCGTGGGCCCGGCGGCGCTCCCCCTCTAGGGGGTGCTGCTGCTGGGCCACACCCCGGCATTGTTAGACGACTACTTCCGCAGGCCCCTCTCGTACCTCTGCCCTGGTGCTCTGCCTGGGGATCGAACCCTGACCTCTGGTGGGGGAGACCCTTTCTTTTACCCCTACACTATCTTTCCCCACAGTTCAGTTGGCCAGTGCACATGATTTTAACCCTAACCCTAACCCCTGGGGAGGGTTACCCTAACCCTAGGGAGAGGACTGTTATTTAAGAAGAATGCTGCACAGGTTGGTGAACACAATAGACCCCCTAAAGGTTATGAAGGGTTTATATACAGGAGGTCCTCCAGGGCTCCAGACTGTAACCTTTTTTGATTGAAAAATTACATTTTCATTGCTTGAATAATGTGCTAGTACATATTGATGCTTTAGTTATCGCATCAGTCCACTTGTAGAGCTGTAGCAGTATGATTTTCATTCATTTTCATCCAGTGGTTAGAGTTGGTAGTCCAATAACCGGAAGGCTGGCGGTTCGATTCCCACTCTTGCCACTCAAAAAAGATTGGTGGAACTGATAGCTGGAGGGGTGTCAGTCACGGCTTGTCACGGCTGAGGTGCCCTTGAGCAAGGCACCGTACCCCCCATGCTCCCCGGGCGCTTCATGGCTGCCCACCGCTCCAGGTTGGCATCTGTCTCTGAGTGTGTGACCCTGTGCATGTGCATGTGTGTGTCAACAGGTGCCAACCTGGATGGGTTAAAAGCGGAGGACAAATTTCATGTGTATGCATGTATGCATGACAATAAAAATCTGATATCTCTGATCTCGAAATGTTTAACAGTCAGGGTAAGACTTACCACTGGTCACTGTTGAAGGACACCAGCAGGCGGATCCCTGGGGGTACAGGAGCCATGTTTGGGTGGTCAGGGCAGGGGCTGCTGATACGTATCGCCTCACGCTGATCAGGATGATGGGATACGCCAACCCATCTCCATGTCAGCAAAAACACAGGAGTCCAAGATCCAGGGGACACATGGCTGGAAGAATCAGCAGGGAGACAATTAAGACTGGAGAAAGGACAAAGAGCTAAAAATGGAGAGTCTGGTGGTGGAGACATAGAATGAACCTAAAAAGAAAGCTAAATCAGTACTGGTTAAAGTGCAGCATGTGTCATTTAACTCAGCTGAATCCCTCCAGTGGTCTGAGCCACAGAGCAGGTTCAACTGGCTGTCTGCTTTAACTAACCCCAGCAAGAGATCTTACAGACTGGAACTAGAGGGTCAGCTGTGAGCCACCCAGGTGCTGTGACCCGGATCTGTGACCCGGATCTGTGACCCGGGTGGTGTGACCCGGATCTGTGACCCGGGTGCTGTGACCCGGATCTGTGACCCGGGTGGTGTGACCCGGGTGGTGTGACCCGGATCTGTGACCAAGGTGGTGTGACCCGGATCTGTGACCCGGGTGGTGTGACCCGGATCTGTGACCCGGGTATGTGTGCGCCAGTGAAGAAGAGAAAGAGGCGAGCTCCGATGACCAATCAGAATCATGCTGAAAGTAAGAATGAATTCATCAACTGGAATAAGTTCATCAGCTGGAATAAGTTCATCAACTGGAATAAGTTCATCAACTACTGAATAAGTTCATCAACTGGAATAAGTTCATCAACTGGAATAAGTTCATCAACTGGAATAAGTTCATCAACTACTGAATAAGTTCATCAACTGGAATAAGTTCATCAACTGGAATAAGTTCATCAACTGGAATAAGTTCATCAACTGGAATAAGTTCATCAACTACTGAATAAGTTCATCAACTGGAATAAGTTCATCAACTGGAATAAGTTCATCAGCTGGAATAAGTTCATCAACTGGAATAAGTTCATCAACTACTGAATAAGTTCATCAACTGGAATAAGTTCATCAACTGGAATAAGTTCATCAACTGGAATAAGTTCATCAACTACTGAATAAGTTCATGAACTGGAATAAATTCATCAACTGGAATAAATTCATCAACTGGAATAAATTCATCAGATGGAATAAGTTCATCAACTGGAATAAGTTCATCAACTGGAATAAGTTCATCAACTGGAATAAGTTCATCAGCTGGAATAAGTTCATCAACTGGAATAAATTCATCAGCTGGAATAAGTTCATCAGCTGGAACAAGTTCATCAACTGGAATAAGTTCATCAACTGGAATAAGTTCATCAGATGGAATAAGTTCATCAACTGGAATAAATTCATCAGCTGGAATAAGTTCATCAACTGGAATAAATTCATCAACTGCAATAAGTTCATCAACTGGAATAAATTCATCAACTGGAATAAATTCATCAGCTGGAATAAGTTCATCAACTGGAATAAGTTCATCAACTACTGAATAAGTTCATCAACTGGAATACGTTCATGAGCTGGAATAAATTCATCAACTGGAATAAATTCATCAGCTGGAATAAGTTCATCAACTGGAATAAGTTCATCAACTACTGAATAAGTTCATCAGCTGGAATAAATTCATCAGCTGGAATAAGTTCATCAACTGGAATAAATTCATCAACTGGAATAAGTTCATCAACTGGAATAAATTCATCAACTGGAATAAATTCATCAGCTGGAATAAATTCATCAACTGGAATAAGTTCATCAACTACTGAATAAGTTCATCAACTGGAATACGTTCATAAGCTGGAATAAGTTCATCAACTGGAATAAATTCATCAACTGGAATAAGTTCATCAACTGGAATAAATTCATCAGCTGGAATAAGTTTATCAGCTGGAATAAATTCATCAACTGGAATAAGTTCATCAACTACTGAATAAGTTCATCAACTGGAATACGTTCATAAGCTGGAATAAATTCATCAACTGGAATAAATTCATCAGCTGGAATAAATTCATCAACTGGAATAAGTTCATCAACTGGAATAAATTCATCAGCTGGAATAAGTTTATCAGCTGGAATAAGTTCATCAACTGGAATAAGTTCATCAACTGGAATAAATTCATCAGCTGGAATAAGTTCATCAACTACTGAATAAGTTCATCAACTGGAATAAGTTCATCAGCTGGAATAAATTCATCAACTGGAATAAATTCATCAGCTGGAATAAATTCATCAACTGGAATAAGTTCATCAACTGGAATAAATTCATCAACTGGAATAAGTTTATCAACTGGAATAAGTTCATCAACTGGAATAAATTCATCAACTGGAATAAATTCATCAGCTGGAATAAGTTCATCAACTGGAATAAGTTCATCAACTGGAATAAGTTCATCAGATGGAATAAGTTCATCAACTGGAATAAGTTCATCAGATGGAATAAGTTAATCAGCTGGAATAAATTTATCAGCTGGAATAAGTTCATCAACTGGAATAAGAACATCAGCTGGAATAAATTCATCAGCTGGAATAAGTTCATCAGATGGAATAAGTTCATCAGCTGGAATAAGTTCATCAACTGGAATAAGAACATCAGCTGGAATAAGTTCATCAGATGGAATAAATTCATCAACTGGAATAAGTTCATCAGATGGAATAAGTTCATCAGCTGGAATAAATTCACCAATAACTCACCAATAACTCACCAATAAGCTCACCAATAACTCACCAATAACCTCAACAATAACTCACCAATAACCTTACCAATAACCTCACCAAGAACCTCAACAATAACTCACCAATAACCTTACCAATAACTCACCAATAACCTTACCGATAACTCCACCAATAACCTCACCAATAGCTCACCAATAACCTCACCAATAACTCACCAATAAGCTCACCAATAACCTCACCAATAACTCACCAATAATTCACCAATAACCTCACCAATAACTCACCAATAACCTCACCAATAACCTCACCAATAACCTCACCAATAACTCACCAATAACCTCACCAATAACCCACCAATAACCTCAGGGGGCGGAGCCTATCCCAGCTGGCATTGGAGGATAGGCAGGGTGCGGAGCCTATCCGAGCTGACATTGGAGGAGAGGCAGGGGGCGGAGCCTATCCCAGCTGACATTGGAGGAGAGGCAGGGGGCGGAGCCTATTCCAGCTGGCATTGGAGGAGAGGCAGGGGGGCGGAGCCTATCCCAGCTGGCATTGGAGGAGAGGCAGGGTACGCCCTGGATGGGTCACCAGTCCATCACAGGGCCGCGCACAGACAAACAGAACTGTGGGAGGAATTTGGATTGAACCCACAAGTGCACGAGCAAAACATGCACACTCCCCACAGAATAAACAGCTGGGATCAGAACCAGAACCAACCATGGCAGTGCCTGCAGCCTACATCTTAATGATTTAAACGGTAAACACAAATCTCCAAAAGCTCCATGTTTACAGGGACCTTCATCGTCTCAGACCACCACACAGATGAAGAGTGGACTCATGTGGTGAATCTGAACTATTGTGTTCTTCAGGACTCTGACCCATCTCATTTAGTCTGAGTTCTGAATTTAGTTATTTCACACCAAGACATTTCTGCTCAATTTAAAAACCCACATTCAGAGCTGCCCAACACAAATAATCCCAGATTATAGGAATTCAACAGCTTTCTTCATCCTATAAAAGCCCAATAAATGTTATTTTATTAGGGACCGAGCAGTGAAACTGCAAGGACCCTATTGTATCTGTAAGGATTATTAGGGACCGAGCAGTGAAACTGCAAGGACCCTATTGTATCTGTAAGGATTTTTCTCCGTTATTAGGGACCGAGCAGTGAAACTGCAAGGACCCTATTGTATCTGTAAGGTTTATTATTGTTTTTTCTTATTCTTTGCAAAAGGTATGCAAAAACTCAGGATATTTTGCGAGCGCCACCTGCCAGTCGACGACATGAAAGAATCTAAACTTTATATTTTTGGGAGTCGCTCATTGACTCTGTAGCGCCCCCTATAATGCTTAAAAATGGTGCCCGCAATAGGATTAGTATCGCAAGGGACGATGAAATTCGGTACACTCATTCATTATGCCCAGACACACAAAAAAGTCTGGGGTCGCCATGGTCCCACGTCCACAGGAAGGCGGCCATTTTGGATGGAAAGTGCGTTTTCGTGCCATTTTTGACCGATTCCACGCCTTGCATAAGATCGAACTTGTCCTACAGATTTAATGCTACAGACTTCAAACTTGGCCAAGTTACTCTGAAGACATGGGGGGAAAAATTCATTGGCCAACTTTTTCAAAACTTAAAGGCCGTGGCCGTGGCGACGCCTCAAAATTTGATGACTCGCCATCACTCGCCACAAAACATTAAGTCGCTTATAACTTCCACATACATAATCCAATCTTTCCCAAAGTTCAAACGGTGATTGCTGGACCCAGCCTGAATGCGCACATATAAAATAGTGATATCCACCTATAGCGCCACCTGCTGGGGGTTAGAAATGTCTTTTTTTTCCACACCTCGCATTTGATCGAACTCCTCCTACATATTTAATGCTAAACGATTCAAACTTGGCCAGGCTACTCTTAGGACATGGGCCGAAAAAATCATTGGACAACTTTTTCAAAACTTAAAGGGCGTGGCTGTGGTGACACCTCAAATTTATGATGCGCCATAAAAAATTAAGTCTCTTATAACTCCCACAAACATTATCCAATCTGTCCCAAAGTTCAAACGGTGATTCCTGGATCCAGCCTGAACGCGCACATATAAAATAGTGATAAACACCTACAGCGCCACCTGATGGTGGTCGGAAACTTCATTTTTTTCCACACCTCTTATTTGATCAAACTCCTCCTACATATTTCATGCTAAAATCTTCAAACTTGGCCAGGTTACTCTTAAGGGGGGGCCCTAGAAATGTTCAAAAACCCCTCCGCATTGGGGTTATTATGTGCTTGTACGTACGCAGAGGGTATCATGCGTGTGGGCAGAGCTGCGCGACTACGGCGTCCAGCGCATGCCCCAACGTGCGCACATCCAACGTACGCCACCTCGGTCCCGCTCACAGCTGCTTGCAGCTTTCTAGTTTTAACTTTATTTGATGATGTGTATCATCTCCACAGAGCTGTGGTCAGACCTCTGATCTGAGGCCGGTTCAGCTGGACCCAGAGGAGCCTGACCCAGAGGAGCCTGACCCAGAGGAGCCTGACCCAGAGGGACCCTGACCCAGAGGGACCCTGACCCAGAGGAGCCTGACCCAGAGGAGCCCTGACCCAGAGGAGCCCTGACCCAGAGGAGCCTGACCCAGAGGAGCCTGACCCAGAGGAGCCTGACCCAGAGGGACCATGAGCCAGAGGAGCCTGACCCAGAGGAGCCTGACCCAGAGAAGCCTGACCCAGAGGGAGCCTGACCCAGAGGAGCCTGACCCAGAGGGACCCTGACCCAGAGAAGCCTGACCCAGAGGAGCCTGACCCAGAGGAGCCCTGACCCAGAGGAGCCTGACCCAGAGGAGCCCTGACCCAGAGAAGCCTGACCCAGAGGAGCCTGACCCAGAGGGACCCTGACCCAGAGGAGCCTGACCCAGAGGAGCCTGACCCAGAGGGAGCCTGACCCAGAGGAGCCTGACCCAGAGGCGCCTGACCCAGAGGGAGCCTGACCCAGAGGAGCCTGACCCAGAGGAGCCTGACCCAGAGGAGCCCTGATCCAGAGGAGCCTGACATAGAGGGAGCCTGACCCAGAGGAGCCTGACCCAGAGGAGCCTGACCCAGAGGAGCCCTGATCCAGAGGAGCCTGACCCAGAGGGAGCCTGACCCAGAGGGAGCCTGACCCAGAGGAGCCTGACCCAGAGGAGCCTGACCCAGAGGGAGCCTGACCCAGAGGAGCCTGACCCAGAGGAGCCCTGATCCAGAGGAGCCTGACCCAGAGGAGCCCTGACCCAGAGGAGCCCTGACCCAGAGAAGCCTGACCCAGAGGAGCCTGACCCAGAGGGACCCTGACCCAGAGGAGCCTGACCCAGAGGGACCTGACCCAGAGGAGCCTGACCCAGAGGAGTCTGACCCAGAGGAGCCTGACCCAGAGGGAGCCTGACCCAAAGGAGCCTGACCCAGAGGAGCCTGACCCAGAGGGACCATGACCCAGAGGACCCTGACCCAGAGGAGCCTGACCCAGAGGAGCCTGACCCAGAGGGAGCCTGACCCAGAGGAGCCTGACCCAGAGGGACCATGACCCAGAGGAGCCCTGACCCAGAGGAGCCTGACCCAGAGGATCCTGACCCAGAGGAGCCTGACCCAGAGGAGCCTGACCCAGAGGGACCAGGACCCAGAGGAGCCTGACCCAGAGGGACCCTGACCCAGAGGAGCCTGACCCAGAGGGACCCTGACCCAGAGGAGCCTGACCCAGAGGGACCATGACCCAGAGGAGCCCTGACCAAGAGGAGCCTGACCCAGAGGAGCCTGACCCAGAGGGAGCCTGACCGAGAGGAGCCTGACCCAGAGGGACCTGACCCAGAGGAGCCTGACCGAGAGGAGCCTGACACAGAGGGACCATGACCCAGAGGAGCCTGACCCAGAGGGACCCGACCCAGAGGAGCCTGACCCAGAGGGACCCTGACCCAGAGGGACCCTGACCCAGAGGAGCCTGACCCAGAGGAGCCTGACCTAGAGGGACCCGACCCAGAGGGACCCTGACCCAGAGGGACCCTGACCCAGAGGGACCCGACCCAGAGGAGCCTGACCCAGAGGGACCCTGACCCAGAGGAGCCTGACCCAGAGAAGCCTGACCCAGAGGGAGCCTGACCCAGAGGAGCCTGACCCAGAGAAGCCTGACCCAGAGGAGCCTGACCCAGAGGGACCAGGACCCAGAGGAGCCTGACCCAGAGGGACCCTGACCCAGAGGAGCCTGACCCAGAGGAACCAGGACCCAGAGGAGCCTGACCCAGAGGGACCCTGACCCAGAGGAGCCTGACCCAGAGGGACCATGACCCAGAGGAGCCCTGACCCAGAGGAGCCTGACCCAGAGGAGCCTGACCCAGAGGAGCCTGACCGAGAGGAGCCTGACCCAGAGGGACCTGACCCAGAGGAGCCTGACCGAGAGGAGCCTGACACAGAGTGACCATGACCCAGAGGAGCCTGACCCAGAGGGACCCTGACCCAGAGGAGCCTGACCCAGAGTGACCATGACCCAGAGGGACCTGACCCAGAGGGACCCTGACCCAGAGGAGCCTGACCCAGAGGAGCCTGACCCAGAGTGACCATGACCCAGAGGGACCTGACCCAGAGGGACCCTGACCCAGAGGAGCCTGACCCAGAGGAGCCTGACCCAGAGGGACCCTGACCCAGAGGAGCCTGACCCAGAGGGACCCTGACCCAGAGGAGCCTGACCCAGAGAAGCCTGATCCAGAGGGAGCCTGACCCAGAGGAGCCTGACCCAGAGAAGCCTGACCCAGAGGAGCCTGACCCAGAGGGACCAGGACCCAGAGGAGCCTGACCCAGAGGGACCCTGACCCAGAGGAGCCTGACCCAGAGGGACCCTGACCCAGAGGAGCCTGACCCAGAGGGACCATGACCCAGAGGAGCCCTGACCAAGAGGAGCCTGACCCAGAGGAGCCTGACCCAGAGGGAGCCTGACCGAGAGGAGCCTGACCCAGAGGGACCTGACCCAGAGGAGCCTGACCGAGAGGAGCCTGACACAGAGGGACCATGACCCAGAGGAGCCTGACCCAGAGGGACCCGACCCAGAGGAGCCTGACCCAGAGGGACCCTGACCCAGAGGGACCCTGACCCAGAGGAGCCTGACCCAGAGGAGCCTGACCTAGAGGGACCCGACCCAGAGGGACCCTGACCGAGAGGGACCCTGACCCAGAGGGACCCGACCCAGAGGAGCCTGACCCAGAGGGACCCTGACCCAGAGGAGCCTGACCCAGAGAAGCCTGACCCAGAGGGAGCCTGACCCAGAGGAGCCTGACCCAGAGAAGCCTGACCCAGAGGAGCCTGACCCAGAGGGACCAGGACCCAGAGGAGCCTGACCCAGAGGGACCCTGACCCAGAGGAGCCTGACCCAGAGGAACCAGGACCCAGAGGAGCCTGACCCAGAGGGACCCTGACCCAGAGGAGCCTGACCCAGAGGGACCATGACCCAGAGGAGCCCTGACCCAGAGGAGCCTGACCCAGAGGAGCCTGACCCAGAGGAGCCTGACCGAGAGGAGCCTGACCCAGAGGGACCTGACCCAGAGGAGCCTGACCGAGAGGAGCCTGACACAGAGTGACCATGACCCAGAGGAGCCTGACCCAGAGGGACCCTGACCCAGAAAAGCCTGACCCAGAGTGACCATGACCCAGAGGGACCTGACCCAGAGGGACCCTGACCCAGAGGAGCCTGACCCAGAGGAGCCTGACCCAGAGTGACCATGACCCAGAGGGACCTGACCCAGAGGGACCCTGACCCAGAGGAGCCTGACCCAGAGGGAGCCTGACCCAGAGGAGCCTGACCCAGAGTGACCATGACCCAGAGGAGCCTGACCCAGAGGACCCTGACCCAGAGGAGCCTGACCCAGAGGAGCCTGACCCAGAGGGACCATGACCTAGAGGAGCCTGACCCAGAGGGACCTGACCCAGAGGAGCCTGACCCAGAGGGACCCGACCCAGAGGGACCTGACCCAGAGGAGCCTGACCCAGAGTGACCATGACCCAGAGGGACCTGACCCAGAGGGACCCTGACCCAGAGGAGCCTGACCCAGAGGAGCCTGACCCAGAGTGACCATGACCCAGAGGGACCTGACCCAGAGGGACCCTGACCCAGAGGAGCCTGACCCAGAGGGAGCCTGACCCAGAGGAGCCTGACCCAGAGTGACCATGACCCAGAGGAGCCTGACCAAGAGGACCCTGACCCAGAGGAGCCTGACCCAGAGGGACCATGACCTAGAGGAGCCTGACCCAGAGGGACCTGACCCAGAGGAGCCTGACCCAGAGGGACCCGACCCAGAGGGACCTGACCCAGAGGAGCCTGACCCAGAGGGACCTGACCCAGAGGAGCCTGACCCAGAGGAGCCTGACCCAGAGGGACCTGACCCAGAGGAGCCTGACCCAGAGGAGCCGACCCAGAGGGACCCGACCCAGAGGGACCCGACCCAGAGGAGCCTGAACCAGAGGGAGCCTGACCCAGAGGAGCCTGACCCAGAGGGACCCGACCCAGAGGGAGCCTGACCCAGAGGAGCCTGACCCAGAGGGACCTGACCCAGAGGGACCCTGACCCAGAGGAGCCTGACCCAGAGGAGCCTGACCCAGAGGGACCATGACCCAGAGGACCCTGACCTAGAGGAGCCTGACCCAGAGGGACCATGACCCAGAGGAGCCTGACCCAGAGGGAGCCTGACCCAGAGGAGCCTGACCCAGAGGAGCCTGACCCAGAGGAGCCTGACCCAGAGGGAGCCTGACCCAGAGGAGCCTGACCCAGAGTGACCTGACCCAGAGGGACCCTGACCCAGAGGAGCCTGACCTAGAGGGACCCTGACCCAGAGGAGCCTGACCCAGAGGGACCTGACCCAGAGGAGCCTGACCCAGAGGGACCTGACCCAGAGGGACCAGGACCCAGAAGGACCCTGACCCAGAGGGACCTGACCCAGAGGACTCTGACCCAGAGGACTCTGACCCAGAGGAGCCTGACCCAGTAGGACCTGACCCAGAGGGACCTGACCCAGAGGAGCCTGACCCAGAGGGACCTGACCCAGAGGAGCCTGACCCAGAGGAGCCTGACCCAGAGGGACCCTGACCCAGAGGAGCCTGACCCAGAGAAGCCTGACCCAGAGGGAGCCTGACCCAGAGGAGCCTGACCCAGAGAAGCCTGACCCAGAGGAGCCTGACCCAGAGGGACCAGGACCCAGAGGAGCCTGACCCAGAGGGACCCTGACCCAGAGGAGCCTGACCCAGAGGGACCATGACCCAGAGGAGCCCTGACCCAGAGGAGCCTGACCCAGAGGAGCCTGACCCAGAGGGAGCCTGACCGAGAGGAGCCTGACCCAGAGGGACCTGACCCAGAGGAGCCTGACCGAGAGGAGCCTGACACAGAGGGACCATGACCCAGAGGAGCCTGACCCAGAGGGACCCGACCCAGAGGAGCCTGACCCAGAGGGACCCTGACCCAGAGGGACCCTGACCCAGAGGAGCCTGACCCAGAGGAGCCTGACCTAGAGGGACCCGACCCAGAGAGACCCTGACCCAGAGGGACCCGACCCAGAGGAGCCTGACCCAGAGGGACCAGGACCCAGAGGAGCCTGACCGAGAGGAGCCTGACCCAGAGGGACCCTGACCCAGAGGGACCCTGACCCAGAGGAGCCTGACCCAGAGGAGCCTGACCCAGAGGGACCTGACCCAGAGGAGCCTGACCGAGAGGAGCCTGACCCAGAGGGACCCTGACCCAGAGGGACCCGACCCAGAGGAGCCTGACCCAGAGGAGCCTGACCCAGAGGAGCCTGACCCAGAGGGACCTGACCCAGAGGAGCCTGACCGAGAGGAGCCTGACCCAGAGGGACCCTGACCCAGAGGGACCCTGACCCAGAGGGAGCCTGACCCAGAGGACCCTGACCCAGAGGAGCCTGACCCAGAGGGACCCGACCAAGAGGAGCCTGACCCAGAGGGAGCCTGACCCAGAGGGACCTGACCCAGAGGGACCCTGACCCAGAGGGACCTGACCCAGAGGGACCCTGACCCAGAGGAGCCTGACCCAGAGGAGCCTGACCCAGAGGGACCATGACCCAGAGGAGCCTGACCCAGAGGGAGCCTGACCCAGAGGAGCCTGACCCAGAGGAGCCTGACCCAGAGGGAGCCTGACCCAGAGGAGCCTGACCCAGAGGGACCTGACCCAGAGGGACCCTGACCCAGAGGAGCCTGACCTAGAGGGACCCTGACCCAGAGGAGCCTGACCCAGAGGGACCTGACCCAGAGGAGCCTGACCCAGAGGGACCTGACCCAGAGGGACCAGGACCCAGAAGGACCCTGACCCAGAGGGACCTGACCCAGAGGACTCTGACCCAGAGGACTCTGACCCAGAGGACTCTGACCCAGAGGAGCCTGACCCAGTAGGACCTGACCCAGAGGGACCTGACCCAGAGGAGCCTGACCCAGAGGAGCCTGACCCAGAGGAGCCTGACCCAGAGGGACCCTGACCCAGAGGAGCCTGACCCAGAGAAGCCTGACCCAGAGGGAGCCTGACCCAGAGGAGCCTGACCCAGAGAAGCCTGACCCAGAGGAGCCTGACCCAGAGGGACCAGGACCCAGAGGAGCCTGACCCAGAGGGACCCTGACCCAGAGGAGCCTGACCCAGAGGGACCATGACCCAGAGGAGCCCTGACCCAGAGGAGCCTGACCCAGAGGAGCCTGACCCAGAGGGAGCCTGACCGAGAGGAGCCTGACCGAGAGGAGCCTGACCCAGAGGGACCCTGACCCAGAGGAGCCTGACCGAGAGGAGCCTGACACAGAGGGACCATGACCCAGAGGAGCCTGACCCAGAGGGACCCGACCCAGAGGAGCCTGACCCAGAGGGACCCTGACCCAGAGGGACCCTGACCCAGAGGAGCCTGACCCAGAGGGACCCGACCCAGAGGAGCCTGACCCAGAGGGACCCTGACCCAGAGGGACCCTGACCCAGAGGAGCCTGACCCAGAGGAGCCTGACCTAGAGGGACCCGACCCAGAGAGACCCTGACCCAGAGGGACCCGACCCAGAGGAGCCTGACCCAGAGGGACCAGGACCCAGAGGAGCCTGACCGAGAGGAGCCTGACCCAGAGGGACCCTGACCCAGAGGGACCCTGACCCAGAGGAGCCTGACCCAGAGGGACCTGACCCAGAGGAGCCTGACCGAGAGGAGCCTGACCCAGAGGGACCCTGACCCAGAGGGACCCGACCCAGAGGAGCCTGACCCAGAGGAGCCTGACCCAGAGGAGCCTGACCCAGAGGGACCTGACCCAGAGGAGCCTGACCGAGAGGAGCCTGACCCAGAGGGACCCTGACCCAGAGGGACCCTGACCCAGAGGGAGCCTGACCCAGAGGACCCTGACCCAGAGGAGCCTGACCCAGAGGGACCCGACCAAGAGGAGCCTGACCCAGAGGGAGCCTGACCCAGAGGGACCTGACCCAGAGGGACCCTGACCCAGAGGGACCTGACCCAGAGGGACCCTGACCCAGAGGAGCCTGACCCAGAGGACCCTGACCCAGAGGGACCTGACCCAGAGGGACCCTGACCCAGAGGAGCCTGACCCAGAGGAGCCTGACCCAGAGGGACCAGGACCCAGAGGAGCCTGACCCAGAGGGACCCTGACCCAGAGGAGCCTGACCCAGAGGGACCATGACCCAGAGGAGCCCTGACCCAGAGGAGCCTGACCCAGAGGAGCCTGACCCAGAGGAGCCTGACCCAGAGGGAGCCTGACCGAGAGGAGCCTGACCCAGAGGGACCCGACCCAGAGGAGCCTGACCCAGAGGAGCCTGACCTAGAGGGACCCGACCCAGAGGGACCCTGACCCAGAGGGACCCGACCCAGAGGAGCCTGACCCAGAGGGACCAGGACCCAGAGGAGCCTGACCGAGAGGAGCCTGACCCAGAGGGACCCTGACCCAGAGGGACCCTGACCCAGAGGAGCCTGACCCAGAGGAGCCTAACCCAGAGGGACCTGACCCAGAGGACCCTGACCGAGAGGAGCCTGACCCAGAGGGACCCTGACCCAGAGGGACCCGACCCAGAGGAGCCTGACCCAGAGGAGCCTGACCCAGAGGAGCCTGACCCAGAGGGACCTGACCCAGAGGAGCCTGACCGAGAGGAGCCTGACCCAGAGGGACCCTGACCCAGAGGGACCCTGACCCTGACCCAGAGGGAGCCTGACCCAGAGGACCCTGACCCAGAGGAGCCTGACCCAGAGGAGCCTGACCCAGAGGGACCCGACCAAGAGGAGCCTGACCCAGAGGGAGCCTGACCCAGAGGGACCTGACCCAGAGGGACCCTGACCCAGAGGGACCTGACCCAGAGGGACCCTGACCCAGAGGAGCCTGACCCAGAGGAGCCTGACCCCTCCTGTGATCCACAGAACCAGCTCAGCTCAGACTGACTTGACAAATGTCTTCCGGGTTGATGACAGCCCTGTCAGCTCAGGCGCGCCTCAACAATCTAACTGACAGACCCAGAACCAGACCCAGAACCAGACCCAGACCCAGACCCAGAACCAGACCCAGAACCAGAACCAGAACCAGAACCAGAACCAGACCCAGACCCAGACCCAGAACCATTAGCAGTCTGATCTCCGGGGGAACTCGTGCTTTTCCGTCCTTTGTCTGAACTTTGGCTGCTGTTTCCGGAGGCTGAGGGCTTCCTGTGAGGAGCCGGCAGCTGGACGGGACCACAGGGACTCTCCTGCTATCACCGAGCCGAACTTTAAACAGCCCACCGGTCCAACCCTCTCTGTGTCCGGTCATAAACCCACTAGGACCACCGATAGAAGCCCGGACCGTCTCTACGCCTGTTCAGATGACGTGTTTTCCGCCCTCGAGCTTCTTCTGCTTTAATCAGCAGCTCTCTGAACCTCACGAGGAGCGGCTCTTGGCTCGGTTCTGCTCCGGGATCAATCCGCCACCAACACCCCGCTCAGAACTCACCGTGGAGGGAACTCCGGTCTGTGTCCGTCTGTGCTGGAACCGAACAGCCTCCACTTCCTTGTTGTGTCTCAGCCACTGTCACCTCACAGCCACACTGGCACACGCTCCTCTGACGTCACCTGCTGCTGCTGACGTCATCTGCTGCTCATCCGGACAGACTCGTTCAGACCTTTGTCTGAATCAGGCTGCTGTGCCGCGGGGGTCCCAAACCTTCTCCTTCACTGCGGGGGTCCCAAACCTTCTCCTCACTGCGGGGGTCCCAAACCTTCTCCTTCACTGCGGGGGTCCCAAACTTTCTCCTTCACTGCGGGGGTCCCAAACCTTCTCCTTCACTGCGGGGGTCCCAAACCTTCTCCTTCACTGCGGGGGTCCCAAACTTTCTCCTTCACTGCGGGGGTCCCAAACTTTCTCCTTCACTGCAGGGGTCCCAAACCTTCTCCTTCACTGCAGGGGTCCTAAACCTTCTACAGGGGGGCAGTTGTTGTTGACTGATTCAGCTGCAGAGTCTCACCTCTGGTTTCTCTGAAAACAGACCCACAACTACCAAACACACATTATATTTCTATAGTGATAAATAAGAAGGGTTAGAGATAAATATACATATTTATTATTATTTTTGTTATATCTAACTGAGTTCAGAGTGTCTAAGCAAGCTGTGGTCTCCTCATGACAGAGATCTCATCAGGAACACTTTGGTGCACTGAGGAAGGAACACATGTCTCTGTCCTTCTCTCTGTTATTAAAGCTGCAGGTGAACACATGCTCTGGTTGTTCTGTTATTAAAGCTGCAGGTGAACACATCCTCTGGTTGTTCTGTTATTAAAGCTGCAGGTGAACACATCCTCTGGTTGTTCTGTTATTAAAGCTGCAGGTGAACACATCCTCTGGTTGTTCTGTTATTAAAGCTACAGGTGAACACATCCTCTGGTTGTTCTGTTATTAAAGCTGCAGGTGAACACATCCTCTGGTTGTTCTGTTATTAAAGCTACAGGTGAACACATCCTCTGGTTGTTCTGTTATTAAAGCTACAGGTGAACACATCCTCTGGTTGTTCTGTTATTAAAGCTGCAGGTGAACACATCCTCTGGTTGTTCTGTTATTAAAGCTGCAGGTGAACACATCCTCTGGTTGTTCTGTTATTAAAGCTGCAGGTGAACACATCTTCTGGTTGTTCTTCTGTTATTAAAGCTACAGGTGAACACATCCTCTGGTTGTTCTGTTATTAAAGCTGCAGGTGAACACATCCTCTGGTTGTTCTGTTATTAAAGCTACAGGTGAACACATCCTCTGGTTGTTCTGTTATTAAAGCTGCAGGTGAACACATGCTCTGGTTGTTCTGTTATTAAAGCTACAGGTGAACACATCCTCTGGTTCTTCTGTTATTAAAGCTACAGGTGAACACATCCTCTGGTTGTTCTGTTATTAAAGCTACAGGTGAACACATCCTCTGGTTGTTCTGTTATTAAAGCTACAGGTGAACACATCCTCTGGTTGTTCTGTTATTAAAGCTGCAGGTGAACACATCCTCTGGTTGTTCTGTTATTAAAGCTACAGGTGAACACATCCTCTGGTTGTTCTGTTATTAAAGCTACAGGTGAACACATCCTCTGGTTGTTCTGTTATTAAAGCTGCAGGTGAACACATCCTCTGGTTGTTCTGTTATTAAAGCTACAGGTGAACACATCCTCTGGTTGTTCTGTTATTAAAGCTACAGGTGAACACATCCTCTGGTTGTTCTGTTATTAAAGCTGCAGGTGAACACATCCTCTGGTTGTTCTGTTATTAAAGCTGCAGGTGAACACATCCTCTGGTTCTTCTGTTATTAAAGCTGCAGGTGAACACATCCTCTGGTTGTTCTGTTATTAAAGCTGCAGGTGAACACATCCTCTGGTTGTTCTGTTATTAAAGCTGCAGGTGAACACATCCTCTGGTTGTTCTGTTATTAAAGCTACAGGTGAACACATCCTCTGGTTGTTCTGTTATTAAAGCTGCAGGTGAACACATCCTCTGGTTGTTCTGTTATTAAAGCTGCAGGTGAACACATCCTCTGGTTGTTCTTCTGTTATTAAAGCTGCAGGTGAACACATCCTCTGGTTGTTCTGTTATTAAAGCTACAGGTGAACACATCCTCTGGTTGTTCTGTTATTAAAGCTGCAGGTGAACACATCCTCTGGTTGTTCTGTTATTAAAGCTACAGGTGAACACATCCTCTGGTTGTTCTTCTGTTATTAAAGCTACAGGTGAACACATGCTCTGGTTGTTCTTCTGTTATTAAAGCTGCAGGTGAACACATCCTCTGGTTGTTCTGTTATTAAAGCTACAGGTGAACACATCCTCTGGTTGTTCTGTTATTAAAGCTACAGGTGAACACATGCTCTGGTTGTTCTTCTGTTATTAAAGCTACAGGTGAACACATCCTCTGGTTGTTCTGTTATTAAAGCTGCAGGTGAACACATCCTCTGGTTGTTCTGTTATTAAAGCTACAGGTGAACACATCCTCTGGTTGTTCTGTTATTAAAGCTACAGGTGAACACATCCTCTGGTTGTTCTGTTATTAAAGCTACAGGTGAACACATCCTCTGGTTGTTCTGTTATTAAAGCTGCAGGTGAACACATCCTCTGGTTGTTCTTCTGTTATTAAAGCTGCAGGTGAACACATCCTCTGGTTGTTCTGTTATTAAAGCTGCAGGTGAACACATCCTCTGGTTGTTCTGTTATTAAAGCTACAGGTGAACACATCCTCTGGTTGTTCTGTTATTAAAGCTGCAGGTGAACACATCCTCTGGTTGTTCTGTTATTAAAGCTGCAGGTGAACACATCCTCTGGTTGTTCTGTTATTAAAGCTGCAGGTGAACACATCCTCTGGTTGTTCTGTTATTAAAGCTGCAGGTGAACACATCTTCTGGTTGTTCTTCTGTTATTAAAGCTACAGGTGAACACATCCTCTGGTTGTTCTTCTGTTATTAAAGCTACAGGTGAACACATCCTCTGGTTGTTCTGTTATTAAAGCTACAGGTGAACACATCCTCTGGTTGTTCTGTTATTAAAGCTGCAGGTGAACACATCCTCTGGTTGTTCTGTTATTAAAGCTGCAGGTGAACACATCCTCTGGTTGTTCTGTTATTAAAGCTGCAGGTGAACACATCCTCTGGTTGTTCTTCTGTTATTAAAGCTGCAGGTGAACACATCCTCTGGTTGTTCTGTTATTAAAGCTGCAGGTGAACACATCCTCTGGTTGTTCTGTTATTAAAGCTGCAGGTGAACACATCCTCTGGTTGTTCTGTTATTAAAGCTGCAGGTGAACACATCCTCTGGTTGTTCTGTTATTAAAGCTGCAGGTGAACACATCCTCTGGTTGTTCTGTTATTAAAGCTGCAGGTGAACACATCCTCTGGTTGTTCTGTTATTAAAGCTGCAGGTGAACACATCCTCTGGTTGTTCTTCTGTTAATAAAGCTACAGGTGAACACATCCTCTGGTTGTTCTGTTATTAAAGCTGCAGGTGAACACATCCTCTGGTTGTTCTGTTATTAAAGCTGCAGGTGAACACATCCTCTGGTTGTTCTGTTATTAAAGCTACAGGTGAACACATCCTCTGGTTGTTCTGTTATTAAAGCTGCAGGTGAACACATCCTCTGGTTGTTCTGTTATTAAAGCTGCAGGTGAACACATCCTCTGGTTGTTCTGTTATTAAAGCTACAGGTGAACACATCCTCTGGTTGTTCTGTTATTAAAGCTACAGGTGAACACATCCTCTGGTTGTTCTGTTATTAAAGCTGCAGGTGAACACATCCTCTGGTTGTTCTTCTGTTATTAAAGCTGCAGGTGAACACATCCTCTGGTTGTTCTTCTGTTATTAAAGCTGCAGGTGAACACATCCTCTGGTTGTTCTTCTGTTATTAAAGCTACAGGTGAACACATCCTCTGGTTGTTCTGTTATTAAAGCTGCAGGTGAACACATCCTCTGGTTGTTCTTCTGTTATTAAAGCTGCAGGTGAACACATCCTCTGGTTGTTCTGTTATTAAAGCTACAGGTGAACACATCCTCTGGTTGTTCTGTTATTAAAGCTACAGGTGAACACATCCTCTGGTTGTTCCGTTATTAAAGCTACAGGTGAACACATCCTCTGGTTGTTCTGTTATTAAAGCTGCAGGCGAACACATCCTCTGGTTGTTCTGTTATTAAAGCTGCAGGCGAACACATCCTCTGGTTGTTCTGTTATTAAAGCTACAGGTGAACACATCCTCTGGTTGTTCTGTTATTAAAGCTGCAGGTGAACACATCCTCTGGTTTTTCTGTTATTAAAGCTACAGGTGAACACATCCTCTGGTTGTTCTGTTATTAAAGCTGCAGGTGAACACATCCTCTGGTTGTTCTGTTATTAAAGCTGCAGGTGAACACATCCTCTGGTTGTTCTGTTATTAAAGCTGCAGGTGAACACATCCTCTGGTTGTTCTTCTGTTATTAAAGCTACAGGTGAACACATCCTCTGGTTGTTCTGTTATTAAAGCTGCAGGTGAACACATCCTCTGGTTGTTCTGTTATTAAAGCTGCAGGTGAACACATCCTCTGGTTGTTCTGTTATTAAAGCTGCAGGTGAACACATCCTCTGGTTGTTCTGTTATTAAAGCTGCAGGTGAACACATCCTCTGGTTGTTCTGTTATTAAAGCTACAGGTGAACACATCCTCTGGTTGTTCTGTTATTAAAGCTGCAGGTGAACACATCCTCTGGTTGTTCTGTTATTAAAGCTACAGGTGAACACATCCTCTGGTTGTTCTGTTATTAAAGCTACAGGTGAACACATCCTCTGGTTGTTCTGTTATTAAAGCTGCAGGTGAACACATCCTCTGGTTGTTCTGTTATTAAAGCTGCAGGTGAACACATCCTCTGGTTGTTCTGTTATTAAAGCTGCAGGTGAACACATCCTCTGGTTGTTCTGTTATTAAAGCTGCAGGTGAACACATCCTCTGGTTGTTCTGTTATTAAAGCTACAGGTGAACACATCCTCTGGTTGTTCTGTTATTAAAGCTGCAGGTGAACACATCCTCTGGTTGTTCTGTTATTAAAGCTACAGGTGAACACATCCTCTGGTTGTTCTTCTGTTATTAAAGCTACAGGTGAACACATCCTCTGGTTGTTCTGTTATTAAAGCTGCAGGTGAACACATCCTCTGGTTGTTCTGTTATTAAAGCTGCAGGTGAACACATCCTCTGGTTGTTCTTCTGTTATTAAAGCTGCAGGTGAACACATCCTCTGGTTGTTCTGTTATTAAAGCTGCAGGTGAACACATCCTCTGGTTGTTCTGTTATTAAAGCTACAGGTGAACACATCCTCTGGTTGTTCTGTTATTAAAGCTGCAGGTGAACACATCCTCTGGTTGTTCTGTTATTAAAGCTGCAGGTGAACACATCCTCTGGTTGTTCTGTTATTAAAGCTGCAGGTGAACACATCCTCTGGTTGTTCTGTTATTAAAGCTGCAGGTGAACACATCCTCTGGTTCTTCTGTTATTAAAGCTGCAGGTGAACACATCCTCTGGTTGTTCTTCTGTTATTAAAGCTACAGGTGAACACATCCTCTGGTTGTTCTGTTATTAAAGCTGCAGGTGAACACATCCTCTGGTTGTTCTTCTGTTATTAAAGCTGCAGGTGAACACATCCTCTGGTTGTTCTGTTATTAAAGCTGCAGGTGAACACATCCTCTGGTTGTTCTGTTATTAAAGCTGCAGGTGAACACATCCTCTGGTTCTTCTGTTATTAAAGCTACAGGTGAACACATCCTCTGGTTGTTCTGTTATTAAAGCTACAGGTGAACACATCCTCTGGTTGTTCTGTTATTAAAGCTGCAGGTGAACACATCCTCTGGTTGTTCTGTTATTAAAGCTACAGGTGAACACATCCTCTGGTTGTTCTGTTATTAAAGCTACAGGTGAACACATCCTCTGGTTGTTCTGTTATTAAAGCTGCAGGTGAACACATCCTCTGGTTGTTCTGTTATTAAAGCTACAGGTGAACACATCCTCTGGTTGTTCTGTTATTAAAGCTGCAGGTGAACACATCCTCTGGTTGTTCTGTTATTAAAGCTACAGGTGAACACATCCTCTGGTTGTTCTGTTATTAAAGCTGCAGGTGAACACATCCTCTGGTTGTTCTGTTATTAAAGCTGCAGGTGAACACATCCTCTGGTTGTTCTGTTATTAAAGCTACAGGTGAACACATCCTCTGGTTGTTCTGTTATTAAAGCTACAGGTGAACACATGCTCTGGTTGTTCTTCTATTATTAAAGCTACAGGTGAACACATCCTCTGGTTGTTCTGTTATTAAAGCTACAGGTGAACACATCCTCTGGTTGTTCTGTTATTAAAGCTACAGGTGAACACATCCTCTGGTTGTTCTGTTATTAAAGCTGCAGGTGAACACATCCTCTGGTTGTTCTTCTGTTATTAAAGCTACAGGTGAACACATCCTCTGGTTGTTCTGTTATTAAAGCTACAGGTGAACACATCCTCTGGTTGTTCTGTTATTAAAGCTGCAGGTGAACACATCCTCTGGTTGTTCTGTTATTAAAGCTACAGGTGAACACATCCTCTGGTTGTTCTGTTATTAAAGCTACAGGTGAACACATCCTCTGGTTGTTCTGTTATTAAAGCTACAGGTGAACACATCCTCTGGTTGTTCTGTTATTAAAGCTGAAGGTGAACACATCCTCTGGTTGTTCTGTTATTAAAGCTGCAGGTGAACACATCCTCTGGTTGTTCTGTTATTAAAGCTACAGGTGAACACATCTTCTGGTTGTTCTGTTATTAAAGCTGCAGGTGAACACATCCTCTGGTTGTTCTGTTATTAAAGCTGCAGGTGAACACATCCTCTGGTTGTTCTGTTATTAAAGCTACAGGTGAACACATCCTCTGGTTGTTCTGTTATTAAAGCTACAGGTGAACACATCTTCTGGTTGTTCTTCTGTTATTAAAGCTACAGGTGAACACATCCTCTGGTTGTTCTGTTATTAAAGCTGCAGGTGAACACATCCTCTGTTTGTTCTGTTATTAAAGCTGCAGGTGAACACATCCTCTGGTTGTTCTGTTCTTAAAGCTACAGGTGAACACATCCTCTGGTTGTTCTGTTATTAAAGCTGCAGGTGAACACATCCTCTGGTTGTTCTGTTCTTAAAGCTACAGGTGAACACATCCTCTGGTTGTTCTGTTATTAAAGCTACAGGTGAACACATCCTCTGGTTGTTCTGTTATTAAAGCTGCAGGTGAACACATCCTCTGGTTGTTCTGTTATTAAAGCTGCAGGTGAACACATCCTCTGGTTGTTCTGTTATTAAAGCTGCAGGTGAACACATCCTCTGGTTGTTCTGTTATTAAAGCTGGAGGTGAACACATCCTCTGGTTGTTCTTCTGTTATTAAAGCTGCAGGTGAACACATCCTCTGGTTGTTCTGTTATTAAAGCTGCAGGTGAACACATCCTCTGGTTGTTCTGTTATTAAAGCTGCAGGTGAACACATCCTCTGGTTGTTCTGTTATTAAAGCTGCAGGTGAACACATCCTCTGGTTGTTCTTCTGTTATTAAAGCTGCAGGTGAACACATCCTCTGGTTGTTCTGTTATTAAAGCTGCAGGTGAACACATCCTCTGGTTGTTCTGTTATTAAAGCTACAGGTGAACACATCTTCTGGTTGTTCTGTTATTAAAGCTACAGGTGAACACATCCTCTGGTTGTTCTTCTGTTATTAAAGCTACAGGTGAACACATGCTCTGGTTGTTCTTCTGTTATTAAAGCTGCAGGTGAACACATCCTCTGGTTGTTCTGTTATTAAAGCTGCAGGTGAACACATCCTCTGGTTGTTCTGTTATTAAAGCTACAGGTGAACACATCCTCTGGTTGTTCTGTTATTAAAGCTGCAGGTGAACACATCCTCTGTTTGTTCTGTTATTAAAGCTGCAGGTGAACACATCCTCTGGTTGTTCTGTTCTTAAAGCTACAGGTGAACACATCCTCTGGTTGTTCTGTTATTAAAGCTGCAGGTGAACACATCCTCTGGTTGTTCTGTTCTTAAAGCTACAGGTGAACACATCCTCTGGTTGTTCTGTTATTAAAGCTACAGGTGAACACATCCTCTGGTTGTTCTGTTATTAAAGCTGCAGGTGAACACATCCTCTGGTTGTTCTGTTATTAAAGCTGCAGGTGAACACATCCTCTGGTTGTTCTGTTATTAAAGCTGCAGGTGAACACATCCTCTGGTTGTTCTGTTATTAAAGCTGGAGGTGAACACATCCTCTGGTTGTTCTTCTGTTATTAAAGCTGCAGGTGAACACATCCTCTGGTTGTTCTGTTATTAAAGCTGCAGGTGAACACATCCTCTGGTTGTTCTGTTATTAAAGCTGCAGGTGAACACATCCTCTGGTTGTTCTTCTGTTATTAAAGCTGCAGGTGAACACATCCTCTGGTTGTTCTGTTATTAAAGCTGCAGGTGAACACATCCTCTGGTTGTTCTGTTATTAAAGCTACAGGTGAACACATCTTCTGGTTGTTCTGTTATTAAAGCTGCAGGTGAACACATCCTCTGGTTGTTCTGTTATTAAAGCTACAGGTGAACACATCCTCTGGTTGTTCTGTTATTAAAGCTGCAGGTGAGCACATCCTCTGGTTGTTCTGTTATTAAAGCTGCAGGTGAACACATCTTCTGGTTGTTCTTCTGTTATTAAAGCTACAGGTGAACACATCCTCTGGTTGTTCTGTTATTAAAGCTACAGGTGAACACATCCTCTGGTTGTTCTGTTATTAAAGCTGCAGGTGAACACATCCTCTGGTTGTTCTGTTATTAAAGCTGCAGGTGAACACATCCTCTGGTTGTTCTGTTATTAAAGCTGCAGGTGAACACATCCTCTGGTTGTTCTGTTATTAAAGCTGCAGGTGAACACATCCTCTGGTTGTTCTGTTATTAAAGCTGCAGGTGAACACATCCTCTGGTTGTTCTTCTGTTATTAAAGCTACAGGTGAACACATCCTCTGGTTGTTCTGTTATTAAAGCTGCAGGTGAACACATCCTCTGGTTGTTCTGTTATTAAAGCTGCAGGTGAACACATCCTCTGGTTCTTCTGTTATTAAAGCTACAGGTGAACACATCCTCTGGTTGTTCTGTTATTAAAGCTACAGGTGAACACATCCTCTGGTTGTTCTGTTATTAAAGCTGCAGGTGAACACATCCTCTGGTTGTTCTGTTATTAAAGCTACAGGTGAACACATCCTCTGGTTGTTCTGTTATTAAAGCTACAGGTGAACACATCCTCTGGTTGTTCTGTTATTAAAGCTGCAGGTGAACACATCCTCTGGTTGTTCTGTTATTAAAGCTACAGGTGAACACATCCTCTGGTTGTTCTGTTATTAAAGCTGCAGGTGAACACATCCTCTGGTTGTTCTGTTATTAAAGCTACAGGTGAACACATCCTCTGGTTGTTCTGTTATTAAAGCTGCAGGTGAACACATCCTCTGGTTGTTCTGTTATTAAAGCTGCAGGTGAACACATCCTCTGGTTGTTCTGTTATTAAAGCTACAGGTGAACACATGCTCTGGTTGTTCTTCTGTTATTAAAGCTACAGGTGAACACATCCTCTGGTTGTTCTGTTATTAAAGCTACAGGTGAACACATCCTCTGGTTGTTCTGTTATTAAAGCTACAGGTGAACACATCCTCTGGTTGTTCTGTTATTAAAGCTGCAGGTGAACACATCCTCTGGTTGTTCTTCTGTTATTAAAGCTACAGGTGAACACATCCTCTGGTTGTTCTGTTATTAAAGCTACAGGTGAACACATCCTCTGGTTGTTCTGTTATTAAAGCTGCAGGTGAACACATCCTCTGGTTGTTCTGTTATTAAAGCTGCAGGTGAACACATCCTCTGGTTGTTCTGTTATTAAAGCTACAGGTGAACACATCCTCTGGTTGTTCTGTTATTAAAGCTACAGGTGAACACATCCTCTGGTTGTTCTGTTATTAAAGCTGAAGGTGAACACATCCTCTGGTTGTTCTGTTATTAAAGCTGCAGGTGAACACATCCTCTGGTTGTTCTGTTATTAAAGCTACAGGTGAACACATCTTCTGGTTGTTCTGTTATTAAAGCTGCAGGTGAACACATCCTCTGGTTGTTCTGTTATTAAAGCTGCAGGTGAACACATCCTCTGGTTGTTCTGTTATTAAAGCTACAGGTGAACACATCTTCTGGTTGTTCTTCTGTTATTAAAGCTACAGGTGAACACATCCTCTGGTTGTTCTGTTATTAAAGCTGCAGGTGAACACATCCTCTGTTTGTTCTGTTATTAAAGCTGCAGGTGAACACATCCTCTGGTTGTTCTGTTCTTAAAGCTACAGGTGAACACATCCTCTGGTTGTTCTGTTATTAAAGCTGCAGGTGAACACATCCTCTGGTTGTTCTGTTCTTAAAGCTACAGGTGAACACATCCTCTGGTTGTTCTGTTATTAAAGCTACAGGTGAACACATCCTCTGGTTGTTCTGTTATTAAAGCTGCAGGTGAACACATCCTCTGGTTGTTCTGTTATTAAAGCTGCAGGTGAACACATCCTCTGGTTGTTCTGTTATTAAAGCTGCAGGTGAACACATCCTCTGGTTGTTCTGTTATTAAAGCTGGAGGTGAACACATCCTCTGGTTGTTCTTCTGTTATTAAAGCTGCAGGTGAACACATCCTCTGGTTGTTCTGTTATTAAAGCTGCAGGTGAACACATCCTCTGGTTGTTCTGTTATTAAAGCTGCAGGTGAACACATCCTCTGGTTGTTCTGTTATTAAAGCTACAGGTGAACACATCCTCTGGTTGTTCTTCTGTTATTAAAGCTACAGGTGAACACATGCTCTGGTTGTTCTTCTGTTATTAAAGCTGCAGGTGAACACATCCTCTGGTTGTTCTGTTATTAAAGCTGCAGGTGAACACATCCTCTGGTTGTTCTGTTATTAAAGCTACAGGTGAACACATCCTCTGGTTGTTCTGTTCTTAAAGCTACAGGTGAACACATCCTCTGGTTGTTCTGTTATTAAAGCTGCAGGTGAACACATCCTCTGGTTGTTCTGTTCTTAAAGCTACAGGTGAACACATCCTCTGGTTGTTCTGTTATTAAAGCTGCAGGTGAACACATCCTCTGGTTGTTCTGTTCTTAAAGCTACAGGTGAACACATCCTCTGGTTGTTCTGTTATTAAAGCTGCAGGTGAACACATCCTCTGGTTGTTCTGTTCTTAAAGCTACAGGTGAACACATCCTCTGGTTGTTCTGTTATTAAAGCTGCAGGTGAACACATCCTCTGGTTGTTCTGTTATTAAAGCTGCAGGTGAACACATCCTCTGGTTGTTCTGTTATTAAAGCTGGAGGTGAACACATCCTCTGGTTGTTCTTCTGTTATTAAAGCTGCAGGTGAACACATCCTCTGGTTGTTCTGTTATTAAAGCTGCAGGTGAACACATCCTCTGGTTGTTCTGTTATTAAAGCTGCAGGTGAACACATCCTCTGGTTGTTCTGTTATTAAAGCTGGAGGTGAACACATCCTCTGGTTGTTCTTCTGTTATTAAAGCTGCAGGTGAACACATCCTCTGGTTGTTCTGTTATTAAAGCTGCAGGTGAACACATCCTCTGGTTGTTCTGTTATTAAAGCTACAGGTGAACACATCTTCTGGTTGTTCTGTTATTAAAGCTGCAGGTGAACACATCCTCTGGTTGTTCTGTTATTAAAGCTGCAGGTGAACACATCCTCTGGTTGTTCTGTTATTAAAGCTACAGGTGAACACATCCTCTGGTTGTTCTGTTATTAAAGCTACAGGTGAACACATCTTCTGGTTGTTCTTCTGTTATTAAAGCTACAGGTGAACACATCCTCTGGTTGTTCTGTTATTAAAGCTGCAGGTGAACACATCCTCTGTTTGTTCTGTTATTAAAGCTGCAGGTGAACACATCCTCTGGTTGTTCTGTTCTTAAAGCTACAGGTGAACACATCCTCTGGTTGTTCTGTTATTAAAGCTGCAGGTGAACACATCCTCTGGTTGTTCTGTTCTTAAAGCTACAGGTGAACACATCCTCTGGTTGTTCTGTTATTAAAGCTACAGGTGAACACATCCTCTGGTTGTTCTGTTATTAAAGCTGCAGGTGAACACATCCTCTGGTTGTTCTGTTATTAAAGCTGCAGGTGAACACATCCTCTGGTTGTTCTGTTATTAAAGCTGCAGGTGAACACATCCTCTGGTTGTTCTGTTATTAAAGCTGCAGGTGAACACATCCTCTGGTTGTTCTGTTATTAAAGCTACAGGTGAACACATGCTCTGGTTGTTCTTCTGTTATTAAAGCTGCAGGTGAACACATCCTCTGGTTGTTCTTCTGTTATTAAAGCTACAGGTGAACACATCCTCTGGTTGTTCTTCTGTTATTAAAGCTGCAGGTGAACACATCCTCTGGTTGTTCTGTTATTAAAGCTGCAGGTGAACACATCCTCTGGTTGTTCTGTTATTAAAGCTGCAGGTGAACACATCCTCTGTTTGTTCTGTTATTAAAGCTGCAGGTGAACACATCCTCTGGTTGTTCTTCTGTTATTAAAGCTACAGGTGAACACATCCTCTGGTTGTTCTGTTATTAAAGCTGCAGGTGAACACATCCTCTGGTTGTTCTGTTATTAAAGCTGCAGGTGAACACATCCTCTGGTTGTTCTGTTATTAAAGCTACAGGTGAACACATCCTCTGGTTGTTCTGTTATTAAAGCTACAGGTGAACACATCCTCTGGTTGTTCTTCTGTTATTAAAGCTGCAGGTGAACACATCCTCTGGTTGTTCTGTTATTAAAGCTACAGGTGAACACATCCTCTGGTTGTTCTGTTATTAAAGCTACAGGTGAACACATCCTCTGGTTGTTCTGTTATTAAAGCTGCAGGTGAACACATCCTCTGGTTGTTCTGTTATTAAAGCTACAGGTGAACACATCCTCTGGTTGTTCTGTTATTAAAGCTACAGGTGAACACATCCTCTGGTTGTTCTGTTATTAAAGCTGCAGGTGAACACATCCTCTGGTTGTTCTTCTGTTATTAAAGCTGCAGGTGAACACATCCTCTGGTTGTTCTGTTATTAAAGCTACAGGTGAACACATCCTCTGGTTGTTCTGTTATTAAAGCTACAGGTGAACACATCCTCTGGTTGTTCTGTTATTAAAGCTACAGGTGAACACATCCTCTGGTTGTTCTGTTATTAAAGCTACAGGTGAACACATCCTCTGGTTGTTCTGTTATTAAAGCTGCAGGTGAACACATCCTCTGGTTGTTCTGTTATTAAAGCTGCAGGTGAACACATCCTCTGGTTGTTCTGTTATTAAAGCTGCAGGTGAACACATCCTCTGGTTGTTCTGTTATTAAAGCTGCAGGTGAACACATCCTCTGGTTGTTCTGTTATTAAAGCTGCAGGTGAACACATCCTCTGGTTGTTCTGTTATTAAAGCTGCAGGTGAACACATCCTCTGGTTGTTCTGTTATTAAAGCTGCAGGTGAACACATCCTCTGGTTGTTCTGTTATTAAAGCTACAGGTGAACACATCCTCTGGTTGTTCTGTTATTAAAGCTGCAGGTGAACACATCCTCTGGTTGTTCTGTTATTAAAGCTGCAGGTGAACACATCCTCTGGTTGTTCTGTTATTAAAGCTACAGGTGAACTCTGGTTCTAGAGGCAGACAAGCAGCGCCTAACTCAGCCGAAGCCAATAAATTCAAACTAAAACTATTTGTTTTCCAGATGCAGCATGCTGTTTCTCAGTACAACATTATGATGCGACCATGAAAAACTATTCATTCCAATGTTGTTTGTCACAATCAGGATTTAGTCCTTATTCTAAATGTTCGGAACACCATTATAGACCTGCAGCCACCTGGTATTCAGTACAAAGGACCCATTTAAGATAAATGTATTTATTATGGAACACATGTTGAATTAAAGCAGTCTGTTTTATTAGTGTAAATAGTAACTGTAATCATTAGTCTGTAAATAACCAAACCACTCAGGTTTTATACTCTTGCAGAAAAAAGACTGCCTGATTCCATGACCGTCAGAGCAGCTGCATGTTGAGAGTAAAACCGGCATTCCATGAAGGTGGTGGTGAGACCAAAAGGGATCGTCTGCAGAAACGTGCACAGCCTATTACAGATGTTTTATGCTGTTCCAAAAACATCCGGCACAGTTTCATCATTTTTTTAAGCAGCAAAAAATACCACAAATGTCATGTGCAAGAGGAGATGAGGTGTGCTATGAATGTTTTACCTCAGATGGCCCCTTTGAATCAGTCTTATTACCTCTAAAATTCAGGAACCCCTCTTCGACGAGTGTCTGAGCAAACAAGGAGTCAGCCAAAGCATTCTTTGCCTTACCAGACCGGCCCTGGGGAGAAAACTCCCAGCTCATCCACATGTTCATCCACATGTTCATCCACATGTTCATCCACATGTTCATCCACATGTTCATCCATATGTTCAGCTGGTGCTGATGTAGCTATGGCTTCAGGGACAGGCTGCACCTGTCCTCTGGTAATCATTCCCATGATGAGCAGATACCTTTGATAGGATAAAACATCTGTTCTGCCACAGTGGGGAAAACACTCACTAATTTGGACTAAACTTCTAGGGGAGCTGGAATGTAAACCATTTCAACTCCGTTAACTAAAGTGCCAGAAAGATGTCATCTCAGAGGCACTTAAAGGAATCAGTCAAAGTGAAGCCAATTAGAATTCAATTAATTGTAATACAATTAAAATCCAATCAAATCCTCCCATCCATTGTCTATACGCGCTTAATCCAACTCAGGGTCACTGGGGGGGGGTTTACACCCTGTACAGGTCGCCAGTCCATCACCGGGCCACACAGAGAATGACAACCATGCCCGCTCACACTCACTCCTAGGGACAATTTAGAGTCACCGGTTAACCTAACATGCATGTTTTTGGATGGTGGGAGGAAGCCGGAGAACCCGGAGAGAACCCAGGCATACACGGGGAGAACATGCAGACCCACACAGAAAGAAAAGCTGGGACACGAACCCTGTGGGGTGAAGGTGCTGACCACCATTTAAATCAAATTAAATAAATTCCAAATTAGTCCAATTTATTCATACAGAGCCGATTCAACTTTCTTCGAATTGGAAAAGAAAGTTACAGAACTAAGAAAACCATCAGATTGCACCGAAACTTAAATCCCCATCCTGAGTGTGCACGAGACAAAAAACTCCATCAGAACCAGGAACCATCTGCCTGGACCAGCTGGGAACTGAGAGGACAGGAGAGAGGGGACAACAAGCAGCGTAACACCAGGCCAGAGACACCTGCTGAGAGGACAGGAGAGAGGGGACAACAAGCAGCGTAACACCAGGCCAGAGACACCTGCTGAGAGGACAGGAGAGAGGGGACAACAAGCAGCGTAACACCAGGCCAGAGACACCTGCTGAGAGGACAGGAGAGAGGGGACAACAAGCAGCGTAACACCAGGCCAGAGACACCTGCTTGGAGGACAGGAGAGAGGGGACAACAAGCAGCGTAACACCAGGCCAGAGACACCTGCTGAGAGGACAGGAGAGAGGGGACAACAAGCAGCGTAACACCAGGCCAGAGACACCTGCTGAGAGGACAGGAGAGAGGGGACAACAAGCAGCGTAACACCAGGCCAGAGACACCTGCTGAGAGGACAGGAGAGAGGGGACAACAAGCAGCGTAACACCAGGCCAGAGACACCTGCTGAGAGGACAGGAGAGAGGGGACAACAAGCAGCGTAACACCAGGCCAGAGACACCTGCTGAGAGGACAGGAGAGAGGGGACAACAAGCAGCGTAACACCAGGCCAGAGACACCTGCTGAGAGGACATGAGAGAGGGGACAACAAGCAGCGTAACACCAGGCCAGAGACACCTGCTGAGAGGACAGGAGAGAGGGGACAACAAGCAGCGTAACACCAGGCCAGAGACACCTGCTGAGAGGACAGGAGAGAGGGGACAACAAGCAGCGTAACACCAGGCCAGAGACACCTGCTTGGAGGACAGGAGAGAGGGGACAACAAGCAGCGTAACACCAGGCCAGAGACACCTGCTGAGAGGACAGGAGAGAGGGGACAACAAGCAGCGTAACACCAGGCCAGAGACACCTGCTGAGAGGACAGGAGAGAGGGGACAACAAGCAGCGTAACACCAGGCCAGAGACACCTGCTGAGAGGACAGGAGAGAGGGGACAACAAGCAGCGTAACACCAGGCCAGAGACACCTGCTGAGAGGACAGGAGAGAGGGGACAACAAGCAGCGTAACACCAGGCCAGAGACACCTGCTGAGAGGACAGGAGAGAGGGGACAACAAGCAGCGTAACACCAGGCCAGAGACACCTGCTGAGAGGACAGGAGAGAGGGGACAACAAGCAGCGTAACACCAGGCCAGAGACACCTGCTGAGAGGACAGGAGAGAGGGGACAACAAGCAGCGTAACACCAGGCCAGAGACACCTGCTGAGAGGACATGAGAGAGGGGACAACAAGCAGCGTAACACCAGGCCAGAGACACCTGCTGAGAGGACAGGAGAGAGGGGACAACAAGCAGCGTAACACCAGGCCAGAGACACCTGCTGAGAGGACAGGAGAGAGGGGACAACAAGCAGCGTAACACCAGGCCAGAGACACCTGCTTGGAGGACAGGAGAGAGGGGACAACAAGCAGCGTAACACCAGGCCAGAGACACCTGCTGAGAGGACAGGAGAGAGGGGACAACAAGCAGCGTAACACCAGGCCAGAGACACCTGCTGAGAGGACAGGAGAGAGGGGACAACAAGCAGCGTAACACCAGGCCAGAGACACCTGCTGAGAGGACAGGAGAGAGGGGACAACAAGCAGCGTAACACCAGGCCAGAGACACCTGCTGAGAGAGAGAAACACAAGTTAATGACTACAGGAACCCAACGGGACGTTTGGGTTAAGGCTGGAGGCAAACACAGGATGTATGTTGGTATATTGTTTGCTTGTGATATCAATATCACCAAAGAAAATGTTGCTCAATTCAGTGTTATCTCTGTGAATGATGAATACTAACATCATTCTTTTTTCAAACTACAGGCGATAAAACAGTGATTTATTTTTATAAATAATACCTTTGTTATTCCAAATATAGTAATTGGGGGAACTGGAGTTATGTTTATAAATCAATAACCAAGATAAAAGCTTGTTGGTTGATGTCAGCCATATTTAAAGGAGTTTTACCAAACGAAAAATTACATTTCATCAGAAAATGAATGCCACCGAGTTTATTAAACAGATAAACTGGGAGGGCGATCCAGATGCTATTAGGGTTCTTCAAAAAGTCCATAATCCATTTCATTTTAAGCGTATAGAGTGTTAAAGTCCAGAATCTCCAGACCACCTTGTTCCCTAACCTAAAATGATGTGTTTTTCTCCTCCAAATACAATCCTACAGCATTTTATCGGATTCTTTCATGAGATTTCTGTGGACATCAAGTGACAAAGAGTCAGCTCTGAGCCATAAGATGACGGTTTCTGTCGGAGGGAACACGTTACTACATGCTGCGTAGAAGAAGAAACTCGTTCCATCGCAAATTCCGGCCGCGTGGTGACGTCAATTTTGTGCGCCAGACAGAGAAACGTGGGTGCGTTAGTGAAGCAGAGCGGCAGAAAGAGGAACGACTCACCACGTGAAGCTTTGAGAGCATGTCGTCGGTCCAGGAGCCAGAAGTCCAGTTGGCTCAGAGGTTAGCTTCTAATGAGAAGCCCGTCCGAAGCAGAGCCATGAAGAAGCTGCGGAAGTACATCAGTGTCCGCTCACAGAGGGAGGCGGGTGAGTTAGCATGCTAACACATGGAGCTAACAGGTGCAGCAGCTGACTGTTGCTCTACTGACACGTTGTTGGGTTTAGCTGACATCTACCCATCAAACCAGAAAAGATAACTTAGCACCTCATAGTAGGAACTGGGTGTAAATAAAGTGGATGGTGGACAGTTGAGGAGGGTTAGAGGGCCGCTGCTAATGTTGTAGCTGACTCAGTTAGAGTCCATGTTCAGTACCTGGAGGCCACCGCATCCACACTCAGCAGATCACTCTGATCGATTAACCTACTGATGAATGTCGGTTCATATTTCAGGTGGATTCTCAGGGGATGAGCTGTTGAAGCTGTGGAAAGGCCTCTTCTACTGTCTGTGGATGCAGGACAAACCCCTGCTACAGGTCAGTGAACAAAGTTCTGCACATTCAGAACACGCCCTTACAAAGAGAGGAGGATTAGACATCAAAGCAGTTACAGCAGGTTTTATTCTGCTGGCCTCCTGTCACATCTACAGTCATGTGACAAAGGTCCATCCTCCATCAGGTCTGAGGGTTTTTCCAGGACATTTTCCAGAATCTGCTCACACTGAGCTGTTTAAAGAAGATCTGAGTCTCAGAAAGGTCAGGGACGCTTCAGATCTGGGTTCCAGGGTCATGAAACTCTTTCAGGTGTGACCGTGTCACCTGACCACACTGACTCACCGTCTCTTCTTCTTTGAAGACTGCTCCAGTGTTTCCTAAAGATGAGGGTAAAGTTAGTTTAGTCCAAAGTTTAGAGGATTCAATAAGTTCTAAACGTTGCTGCCACAAGGAAACTTCCTGAGCAACAACAATTATTCAGCCTGAGCCTTCTTCCTGCTCAGTGGGAAACATGTTCCAGGTGCATTACTGCAGCCTTCTGGGCTGTGTGTTACACACTTTGAGACTTCACTGTTGAGTTTTTTTTCTCACATTGATAAAAGTCAACATAATGTTCAGTCTTACTTTCCTGCCTGCAAATTATTGAGTAAACTAACAAAACGTATCACTTTCCAATGATGACCTCATACTGGTACCATGTAAGGGGGTCAGTTTACTGAATTCTGTCCTTTTTTGTCCTCAGCAGCTTGAAGCTGCTCTGAGACTGGCATCAGGGTGGGAACGGTCTGAAGTCCAGCAGGGTCTCTTTCATGGAGCACTTCTGTTGAGTTTGCTGACAAAGCACATTTTAGGAATACTTGCTATGATGTTCAGAACAGGGAACTCCCAGAAAGTCGATGATGTTCCAGTTTTAGGTCTGCTTCTGATGAAGAACCTGCCGTGGGAACATTCAGTTTACATCAGTTACACTTTTGTTAATCCCTGAAGAAAATGATGTTCCTGCAATATTAATGATTATTAAGATGTTATAAATAGATAATGAAATCAAATCTAAACATGTGGAAAGTGTAGCAGAGAGGAAGGTGTGGTCATCGGTGGGTTGAGAAGTTGTTTCTTGTAGCTTGGCAACAACTTAGCTGATGATGTCACACACAGGGTCAATAGATGTGGTCCAATGTGGTCCGGTGACTTTAGCTGCTCGTCAGGCGTGCAGCACAACTCCGGCCGCTCCTTCCAGCGTTAGAGCGAGCGTTGCCTTCTCCACCACCCTGGGAGCGTTGAGAATAAAACGATTTCTGCTCTGGTTTTTAGACGTTTATCAATCTGTAACGTGCGCTCTCTGTCTGCCTGTGGAAGTGTGCACGTCACGCTGTGTGTGACGCAGAGGAGCATTGTAAATGCCAACCTCCTCAACAGAAATGACGTGTGGTGGTATGAATAACGTAAGGCTAGTTCCTGGTTGGATTCCCGGCTGGTTCGTTCTGTGTGGAGTCTGCATGTTCTCCCTGTGTGTGCGTGGGCTCTCTCCGGGTTCTCTCGGTGTTCTCCGGCTTCCTCCCACCATCCAAAAACATGCACACCTGCACAGCTGACCTTTTCCAGGGTGTTACCCCCCCCCAAATATATAATGGTAGGGTTGTCACGGTCTAATATATTGTGAAATAATAATATAAGAAATAACATGACTTTCCTTTTTGAACAATTGTCACTGCTGTTGTTTTTATTCATTATTTATCAGTGAACTCATGAATTAAGTCGTTTTTGATTTTATGAGAGCAACCCAAAAAATGTCTTAATTTTAATGAAGTGCTTATTTACAGAAATGTGTTTTTGTGTGTTATGGGATGAATATTGTATTTGGTTTTTGTATGAATATTTCTTGTTTATTCTCCTCTGAGAAGTCTTCCAGGGTGGGTTAGGGTTAGGGGGTAACCCTAACCCAGTGAAAAAAGGATGCTGGAAGTTCAGCTCATTCAGCCTCTGATGCTTTTTGTCTTAAGGAGGAACTCTCCAACCAGATCTCCACCCTGATCCACAGCTTCGACGAAATCGACGGCCGTAAGTTTCCTACACATTCCTTCATCATTTGATATTTCCTCTCTGATAGCCAGTAAATAATTCCTGTGTGGTGACGATGATGATCTTCCCTGCAGAGTTGTTGTACCTGGAGAGCTTCCTGCAGACCCTTAAAAGAGAGTGGACCGGTATTGATAGGCTACGAATGGACAAATTCTTCCAGGTTTGTGAGGGAACAACGCTGAAAGGCTGAAACCTTTTTGAACAACTGTTCCAGTGAGATGCACCGTGATGGGATAGAAATGATGGTTTACAGTAAAAGGGTTCAACTTGGGAAAAGGTTTTGTGTCAGGCTGGGGTGGGCAACATAGCATATATTTTCTTTGAGTCTTGATCATGATATAGGATTTGATTATGTCATCAATATTTGTGTGTGTTATGACTTTTTAGCCATTTTCATATGTAGCTGCAGTTTAAGTTTAAATGACTGACTGGCCCCAGACTGTAATGCACTCAACCACATGGAGAGGATTTAAATGCCACTACTGACTGTGTGACGGATTACATCAACTTCTGTATCTGTAACCTAAACCCTGGATCACCAGTGAGCTGAAAAGGCTCCTGAACATCAGAAAGAAAGCCTTCAGTGATATAGGGTTAGGGTTAGGCAGGGAGTCATTGGGAACTGTTAGAAATCAGCTGAAAAAGAAGATAATAGTGTAAGGATGTGTACTGTAAGGAATTAACTTAACAATATGAATGTGTGACTTTACCATGGAGTCCAAGAACCTCTCTGTAGACCTTTTTAGGATACCATGGATAAGAATAGAGGTGTTAAACCAGTTCTGAAACTGTGTGTTCTCAGAAGTTCATTGGCTTCAGATATGAAATGGAAAAAACTTTGACTCCCCCTTAGATCTGTACTTGGGTCCGAAGACAGCGGGTCCTTTGTCAGGGAGCCGGCTGGAAGTCTTACTTGGGATTAAAGAAGGAAGAAACCATTTTAGCATTTAATCTCTCACTCTGAGTGGCACATGGCAGTTTACCAGATTTCCTTTGATGGACTTTTAAACTTCAGTAACATTTTTTGGTCTATGGGTCAGAACATGAAAAGTTAACGGGTATCATTACTTCTTTGGTGCAGTTTATGTCAACATGGCAGCAAAGTTTGAATATCCTAAAACTTCAGATAACATTTATTGTGTCCTTCACAGCTGGTGCGTTTCATGTTCAGACAAACCTTTGAGGTGCTGAAGAGCAAAAACTGGGACAACAGGTAATATTTTTTTTTTGTCCATTTTGGTGTCAACTGAGTCTGAATTGAGAAAGTGCTAACTTTTTTTCTCTCCTTAGTGCGGTGGCCAAGTTTCTGGACCTGCTGACTCTTCATCTCCTGCAGAATGGCAGCGAGGCGCCCTGTGGGCTCCAGCTGCACATCCTGGACCTTTACCTGACCGAACTGGCAGCTGTGGGCTCAGCAGAGGTACACAACTGACATGTGTGACAATGATTTGTGCTCAAAATGCGGGTAAATTAGACCAGATCTGCAGCTGCATCAGCCTCAGACTGCATGTACATCTGTTCAGAAGCTGACTGTGAAGTCAAACTGTGCAGATTGGATTATCTATGTGGAGGACTAAACTTCCTATTTTCACGGTGGAACATCAAAATTTACCATGAAGACATTTGGCGACAATTTTGAATTTGAATGACCTGAAATCCTGAAAGTCTTGGGTATATTTTGCCAAACTTTAAAGTGTAAAAGCTCCACAAAGATGAACTCTTCCACCTGTTCTGTGTGGGCATGGCTAAGGTGATGGCGGGAAGTTGGCCAATCAAATTAATTGTACCTGCTTTATTACAACGTTATTACCATTTTATTTTTTTTTTTTTTTCGTCTTTGCATAAAATCTAAATTCACCATGCCGTTACAAAGACACCATCCGGGGGTCTTTTTTTTTTTTTTTTAAAAATGGCAAGTTGGTGTGGTGAAGAAGGTCCGAGTAATAAAGCAACGCATCATAGTTCAGCTGCTGCCGTGGCCACACCCTTTTAATGACTCACAGCAGCTGTTCAGCTCAGCAAACACCATGTTTTGTCTTTCATTTTAACTAAAGAAAAAAACCGTCTGTAATACCAAGAAAACAACCAACTAACTACGACCAATAAGACCAGTGAACACTCAGTTGGAGCTCCCTGCTGATGACGTGTGGGCAGCCACGTGAGGTTTTAATGGAATGTGTCTGCCGTTGCTTTGCCCGACTCAGCTTTTTCTGCCGATGAATTTTTCTTTTTTTTTTTAAACATTTCTTTCTTACAAACAACACCTTTCAGTTGATTTAAAAGTAAATACTTTGAATAATTCTGTCAGATGAGCATTAAATCTTTATTTAACAAAGTGTGGTTGGATGATGCAGCTGAGTCCTACGGGACGACGTCTCCTTATAAAAGTTGAAGTCCTTACATGAACACATTCCAGTCGGGCTTTAATAAGATAATTGAGGAAATGAAACATGTTGCACAGTGGTCTCAGAATAATTCTCTATTGATCTTGTGGGTCAGTGTTTAATAACACTGTTCTGATATAAATGCACCTTTTCTGCTCTCGCTGCCACTCAAAGCCCTTTAACCCTGCATGCCACATTCACTCACAGCTGCTTGTACTTCCTGCACTTCAACATGTGACCGGAGAGCCGGAGTGGAACCACCAACCTTCCGCTGAGGGGACTGCTCTGACTCAGGGGACTGCCTAATGGCACTGTGGTCCTGACACAAGCCTTTGCTTTTCCTTCCAACAGCTCTCTGCCGATCAGAACCTGCTGTTCATCAACCCGTTCTGCAAAACAGCCGCCAGAACCAAGAAGTAAGTCCTCATCAGCACCTTTAGGCTCCAGATCCCATTCATGTCGCTTCAAAGAGAGCGTTTTCTTTCTCTTTGGGTTTGGTTCTGATGTCACAGAATAACCCTTTAAACAGCAGTAAAAAGGCAGAGTGGGTGTGGGAGGACAGAGGTCTCTTTTTTTTTTTTTTTTTTAAAAAGAAAAAAGCTGACATGGTTCCCTCTGAACAACAGCTCTGCATCAGACCGGTGGTATTTCTCCTGGAGTGAAGCCTGCTTTCATGTAAACTCAGTTCTTCTTCTGCTCCTCCTTCGTTTCCTCTGCAGTCGAACCCTTTTCAGAGAAATCTGCAGCAGCATCTTCAGCACCATCATCGACCAGGCTCCCTTTGCTATCGAGGATCTGATGAAGGAAGTTAAAGCAGCCGAGGCCGCGGACTCTGATTCAGGACGAGCATCTGAGGAGGACGAGGAGTGTGAAAGAGAAGAGAAAACCAGGAGCAGAGCAGCCTGCAGGAGAGGAGGGGGGAAGCAGATCAATGGTACGTCAGCGTAGTTCTAACAGTGGACGTTCTCCTTTCAGATACAGATCCACTCAGTCCAGCTGTGGTGTCCTGTATGTCCTCATGAATCCACTCAGTCCAGCTGTGGTGTCCTGTATGTCCTCATTAATCCACTCAGTCCAGCTGTGGTGTCCTGTATGTCCTCATGAATCCACTCAGTCCAGAAGTGGTGTCCTGTATGTCCTCATGAATCCACTCAGTCCAGCAGTGGTGTCCTGTATGTCCTCATGAATCCACTCAGTCCAGCAGTGGTGTCCTGTATGTCCTCATGAATCCACTCAGTCCAGCTGTGGTGTCCTGTATGTCCTCATGAATCCACTCAGTCCAGCAGTGGTGTCCTGTATGTCCTCATGAATCCACTCAGTCCAGCTGTGGTGTCCTGTATGTCCTCATGAATCCACTCAGTCCAGCAGTGGTGTCCTGTATGTCCTCATGAATCCACTCAGTCTCCACTCAGTCCAGCTGTGGTGTCCTGTATGTCCTCATGAATCCACTCAGTCCAGCAGTGGTGTCCTGTATGTCCTCATGAATCCACTCAGTCCAGCTGTGGTGTCCTGTATGTCCTCATTAATCCACTCAGTCCAGCAGTGGTGTCCTGTATGTCCTCATGAATCCACTCAGTCCAGCAGTGGTGTCCTGTATGTCCTCATGAATCCACTCAGTCCAGCAGTGGTGTCCTGTATGTCCTCATGAATCCACTCAGTCCAGCAGTGGTGTCCTGTATGTCCTCATGAATCCACTCAGTCCAGCTGTGGTGTCCTGTATGTCCTCATGAATCCACTCAGTCCAGCAGTGGTGTCCTGTATGTCCTCATGAATCCACTCAGTCCAGCAGTGGTGTCCTGTATGTCCTCATGAATCCACTCAGTCCAGCAGTGGTGTCCTGTATGTCCTCATGAATCCACTCAGTCCAGCAGTGGTGTCCTGTATGTCCTGGTGTTTGCAGGTGTTTAGGACGAGGTTGTTGGCTGAACACCACTGTGTTGGCACCGTTTGGTGCTCTTGTTCCTGCAGAGAAACAGTCGTTTGATGGGGTATGGGAGGGCATGTTTTTTCCATCAGGCTTCTTTTTCACCAAAGTGGTTCCAGTTCTGGTGGAAATCCAGAGCCACATTTAGAACCATTTCTTTCTGTTTCAACCACCAAAGCTCTGGCTCCTGTGTTTCTCTCTGGGATAGAACATGGATCTGCTTACGTCAGGGCTGTGGGCAGATGAATGGAGACTAGAGTCAGAGTAGCGTTTCGACCACTTCATTTAAATTAAAAAAACTAAGCTTTAGCTTGTTAGCTTGGATATGAAGTGGAAGCAGCAGGAGAACCAGATGTGCTCGGTGTTCCTCTCTCAGGTGTTCCTCTCTCAGGTGTTCCTCTCTCAGGTGTTCCTCTCTCAGGTGTTCCTCTCTCAGGTGTTCCTCTCTCAGGTGTTCCTCTCTCAGGTGTTCCTCTCTCAGGTGTTCCTCTCTCAGGTGTTCCTCTCTCAGGTGTTCCTCTCTCAGGTGTTCCTCTCAGGTGTTCCTCTCTCAGGTGTTCCTCTCTCAGGTGTTCCTCTCTCAGGTGTTCCTCTCGGGCTGTGTTCGAAACCGCCTACTACATACTACATACTTGCAAACGGCATACTGATCGATCAGACAGCATGCAGAGCGTTTACACACAGTGCACTTCACTCCTGCCCGAGCCGACATCAGCTGGCCTGAAAATCTGATTTCGCTTAAGCTATAAACTCTGTAAATATATAACTTTAGCAACATTTGAAACATTTTCACGCGAGAAAGTAGTCATTTAGACCCCCAAGGTGTTGAAAATCTGACAAAATACCGGCTATTTACAATTTTGTTCCCACGAATTCGGCGCTAAAGCTAGCCGCAGTGAGCAACGCACTTCTGGTTATGCCGTTTTGACTGCTCTCGTCCCGTTAATGGAATTTGACCGTTCAAATGGCGATGGGCGACGTCACGTTACGTTGCATCTTGGGTAGTTTGAGTGTGACAAGTAACCTCATGATGAATACTCAACATTTCGGCGAATCTAGTATGCATCTAGTGTACATCCGGGAACGTAAAAAAGTATGACTAGTAGGAATAGTTGGAGAAGTAGGCGGTTTCGAACACAGCCTCGGTGTTCCTCTCTCAGGTGTTCCTCTCGGTGTTCCTCTCTCAGGTGTTCCTCTCTCAGGTGTTCCTCTCTCAGGTGTTCCTCTCGGTGTTCCTCTCTCAGGTGTTCCTCTCTCAGGTGTTCCTCTCGGTGTTCCTCTCGGTGTTCCTCTCTCGGTGTTCCTCTCTCGATGTTCCTCTCTCAGGTGTTCCTCTCGGTGTTCCTCTCTCGGTGTTCCTCTCTCGATGTTCCTCTCTCAGGTGTTCCTCTCTCAGGTGTTCCTCTCTCAGGTGTTCCTCTCTCGGTGTTCCTCTCTCGGTGTTCCTCTCTCGGTGTTCCTCTCTCAGGTGTTCCTCTCTCGATGTTCCTCTCTCAGGTGTTCCTCTCTCAGGTGTTCCTCTCTCAGGTGTTCCTCTCTCGGTGTTCCTCTCTCGGTGTTCCTCTCTAGGTGTTCCTCTCTCAGGTGTTCCTCTCTCAGGTGTTCCTCTCTCAGGTGTTCCTCTCTCAGGTGTTCCTCTCTCGGTGTTCCTCTCTCAGGTGTTCCTCTCTCAGGTGTTCCTCTCTCAGGTGTTCCTCTCTAGGTGTTCCTCTCTAGGTGTTCCTCTCTAGGTGTTCCTCTCTCAGGTGTTCCTCTCTCAGGTGTTCCTCTCTCAGGTGTTCCTCTCTAGGTGTTCCTCTCTAGGTGTTCCTCTCTAGGTGTTCCTCTCTCGGTGTTCCTCTCTCAGGTGTTCCTCTCTCAGGTGTTCCTCTCTCAGGTGTTCCTCTCTAGGTGTTCCTCTCTAGGTGTTCCTCTCTAGGTGTTCCTCTCTAGGTGTTCCTCTCTAGGTGTTCCTCTCTAGGTGTTCCTCTCTCAGGTGTTCCTCTCTCAGGTGTTCCTCTCTCAGGTGTTCCTCTCTCGGTGTTCCTCTCTCGGTGTTCCTCTCTTGGTGTTAACTTATTAAACACGCGCAGGTTGTGTCCGTGTCGTATGAGGAAACATTTCAGCCTGACAACATGACGTAGCTAACGACCACCAAACACCTCCGTCAGATGTGTTCCTACAGAACCCAGAACAGACCCAGCTGAGGAGAAGGAGCTGAAATGGTTCCAGGAACTGAGGGCCGTGGTCCCTAGTTCCTGTATGTCCGAATGCGGGAGAAAACGGCCCTGTGGATTAAAAGGATATAGGAACTGCCAAAGGTTCCTACAGTCCGAATGCGGCTATAGATCCAGCTCTCAGTGGGTCAGTGGGGGTCACATGGTGTTACTGATCACATGGTGGATATGAGAGGCAGCCATGATTCAATTCAATTCAATTCAAAATACTTTATTAATCCCCGAGGGGGAAATTACAAGCAGTTCCAGTACGACCCATCCAAACAGACAACATAAAAACAAAACAAGGGAGATGGGTGACTGTGGCCATGCAGCTCAGTGATAAGCGCTGCCAGATAGAAGAAAAGGTAGGTGAGAGGAGGAGAAAAAGAAATCATATTTCACATTTTACCCTTACCAGGATACAGTTTGAGATTGCAAAAAACCTCAGCACAAAAAAAGCAAAACATACACACAACATCAAGCATTGGGACCAGTGAGGAGGTGTGGGAATTGTGTATGTTAATCAATGAGCATGTGTGCGTGTGAGTGTGAGTGTGTGCAAGTAAATCCATGAAGCACTGTCTCACTTGTCCTTGATAATGCGATGGAAAGTTTATCAACCAGCCTAAACAGTTTCCACAGGAGTCCTCAGGAACGGGAGGGAGCACATGGGGGGGCAGAGTGTCTTATTTACATAGCATCCAGAAGAAGTTGCAGCTGGCAGCCAAGGCCAGCACAGGGGAGCCAGATTGAGATAACAAAAATTGTTTGGCTCAGACAGACTCTTAATTTTTGATGATTTTTGATGGTGATAAGCATGCATACGTGTAGTTAACTGCAACTGCATTTTAGGCTGTCTTTGCTGTATCATGTATTTGGAGGCATGTCAGTATTTTTAAAATAAAAATCAAGTTTATTTTTATATTACATTTCATGTACAAAACAATTCTAAGTGCTTTACTATAAGCATTGCAGCATTAAAAATACAGAAAAGAACATAAAGAGAAATAAATAAAATGTGTGAAAGTGTGCTGGGCTCTTTGCTTCCAGGAAACCAATCAAACAAAGAAGAAAAGGATTTTGATGATGATGATGAGGAGCTTCTTAACCTGGAGGACTCTGACACAGAGCTGCAGCATGATGAAGACATCGGGCCAGTCCTGCAGGTGAAGGCTCACTTCTCTCACCACCTAATTTCTGTTTGTGGTGTCTGAGTGGAGCTCTAATCATAATGCTCAGAGTTTCTGTAGTTTATACTTTCTCATTTGTTAGAGCTCAGCTCCCCTTTTCTGCTGTATTTCTAACCCTCACAATAAATCCTGAACATGGGAGAGATCAGCAGTGTGTCCACACAGCATCTGGTGAGGCTGTGGGGATGCAGAGGCCCGATTATTTATTTATTTTTTTTTTTATGTATATATATTAGGGGTGGAACGGTACAAAAAACTCACGGTTCGGTACGTACCTTGGTACGGACCCTACGGTTCGGTACATTTTCGGTACAGTGCCGAAGGAGGCGTGTAGCGAGGTTCGAGCACATGTAATAGATATCTGAATCCTGCCTCTTCTACAGGGGAATATGGGCGCATAGGAGATGCGATGTAAATTCCAATTGCTTCGGTAATTTGTTTTGCTCTGCATGTATTCATATCCTGGGGTTGTTGTAATACATTTGGGAGACGTAATTGGTCGGGTCTTTTCATGGTTTCTATAGCAACACATCTGACGGAGGTGTGTGGTGGTCGGTAGCTACGCCCCATGTCATGCTGTCACGGCTGAAATGTTTCATCATACCACACAGACAGAACCGGCGCGTGTTTAATAAGTTAAACTTACACGTTGTCTCCTTTGTCTGCGGCGCGCTGCTCTCCTTTCTTCCTTCATGAAACGAAGAAGTATCACCTGCGCTTGATCCTGACTCTGTGAGCTCTTCCAGCCTCGATGTTAGACGCCTGATGTGATGTCCATGATTAATATCACCATCATGCAGACCATGAACACGGTGGCCTCCCCGCTCTCCATGTTAGCTTCTTTGTGGTGTTTTTTCGTCTCTCGGGTTTTGTTTTGTTTTGTTTTGTTGTTGAATGTGGCGCTAAACGGCTAACGGCTAACACGTCACTGACGCAGACGGCTGCGCGCGGCGCATCAGTCCCGACTCATGTGGGAATGCAGACTGAAACAGCTCCGCTGGGGAAGGACAGTTATCAGAACGGAATTCAAGTAGGACAGTTCTGATAACTGCGTTCTTATAACTACTCTGTACGAAAGCGTATATCTCTACGGACCAATCAGAGCTTGCATGTGGTAGTGTTTAAATGGGTCCTGAAGGAAACTCTTGCAAAATAACAGTTCCGCGTTCAGAAAACTTCCGTACCGTGTGTATTCTGCGTGGAAATGCGCGTACCGAACCGTGACCCCCGTACCGTGACGGTTCGGTACGAATACATATACCGTGCCGGCCCTAATATATATAGAACATATAAAGATCTTTATATAAATGTATCAAATGTGCGTGTTGTGTTTCAGTTTGATTACACTGCCCTGGCAGACAAGCTGTTTGAGTTGGCCAGTCGGAGCAGCACCCCAGGACAAAACCGACAGAGACTCTACAAAATTATCAAAGTGTGAGTAATGGCTGCAGAAACTGTGTTCTGTGTGTGTTCTGTGTGTGTTCTGTGTGTGTTCTGTGTGTGTCCTCTGTGTGTGTTCTGTGTGTGTTCTGTGTGTGTTCTGTGTGTGTCTTCTGTGTGTGTTCTGTGTGTGTCCTCTGTGTGTCCTCTGTGTGTGTTCTGTGTGTGTCTTCTGTGTGTGTTCTGTGTGTGTGTGTGTTCTGTGTGTGTGTTCTTTGTGTGTGTGTGTTCTGTGTGTGTGTGTTCTGTGTGTGTTCTTTGTGTGTGTGTGTGTGTGTTCTGTGTTCTGTGTTCTGTGTGTGTTGTGTGCGTGTTCTGTGTGTGTTCTTTGTGTGTGTGTGTGTTCTGTGTTCTGTGTGTGTTCTGTGTGTGTGTTCTGTGTGTGTTGTGTGCGTGTTCTGTGTGTGTGTTGCGTGTGTTCTGTATAACGCGTGCTGCATGAATGACAGGTCATCCAAAGGTAAACAGTGCTGTGGACCTGCTGTTTGTCCTCTGATTAAAAGTTTCTGCTGATTCTGTCTGCTGTTCAACAAGTTGCAGGATCCTAGTTCTTCAGTTTGTGTGGAGACAGTTGACTAATATTATATCATGTTTTATATATATATATATATATATATATATATTATAATATCATATATATATAATATCATATATATATATATATATATATATATATGATATTATATCTCTTAATGGTAAACTCACGCATGCGGTGTTAAACACAGGCTGGTTTTTAGACTGAGAGTCGCACTGTTATAGTCCAGCACTGCGTTTCCATAGTGATGAACACACTGCAGTTTTTTTTTTGTTTGTTTGTTTTAAACTGATGTGTTTTTCCTGTTTGTCTCTGAATCTTAGGCTGCGGGACCTCAGTGAAGGTAGGAAACATCTGCTTTTTCCAGACTCCACACATGCAAATGAAACATGGCTCACTCACTCTCTGCTTGGATTTCCCTCTCAGGCATATTTCCTCAAGGTGATTATCCAGAGGAGGTTTCCACGGATGAGGACGATGAAATGTTTGGCAGCAGGAAGAAGATGAAGAGAGCCAGACACAGGGAGGAGGCTGAGGATGGGGCACCGACAGGAAAGAAGAACAAAGCTCAAATAGGTTGGTAGTTCGTTCTGTCCATGAAAAGTTTGTTGTTTAGTAAAAGTCTCCTTTTTTAAATCAAAAAAGAAGTCATTTATAATAGTTTTTTTAAATCATGGTTGTGTGCGGACAGTTTCATCGTGTGTTCAGGTTCAGTAACAGCCAGGATGGGTCTGTCTGTAGACACCTTTAGTTTAGATGTTGGTGAATTCTACCTGTCAGGTGGATTGCCCGGGGCATTCTTTGTCTTATCCATCTTATTTTTTATTAGTTTTTTATTCAGTCAAATACTCAGCAGTCAGAGGTAATAAACCGTGGAGCGGGTCGATGCTGCCACATTTACTGCCAATGCTCTAGCTTTAAGCTGCTGCTGTCTCCCAACCAGAAAACCCTTTATGTTCAACTGTCAGATTCACTTCACTTCAATTCAATTTATCTATAAAGTGCCAAATTACAACAAGTGTCATCTCAAGGCACTTAGATAATAAAGTCCAATTCATGCCATCTGGAGTCCAATTCATTGTAATCATAATCCAATCAAAACCAATTAATCAAATTCAAAATAATCCAATTCGTTCATACAGAGCCAATTCAAAAACAGTTTCCTAGCTAAGAAAACCAACAGATTGCACTGAAAACTTTTTGTTTTTCGGCCCAATCTCCCGGCCTGAGCGTGCCTGAGGCGACTGTGGAGAGAAACGACTCCCTTTGAACAGGAAGAAACCTGTAACACTGTAACACCAGGCCTGCTGAGAGAGAGAAACACAAGTTAATGACAACAAGGATGTCACATGTATATAATGTCATATGAGGAAATAAAAAGGGTGGAAAAAGAGATTAAAGAGAGGAGAGGTGCATCATGGGAGCTCCCCCAGCAGGCTGGGCCTATAGCAGCTTAACTATGGGATGTTTCAGGATCACCTGAGCCATCCCTAACTATAAGCTTTATCAAAAAGGAAAGTTTTAAGCCTGGTCTTAAAAGTGGAAAGGGTGTCTGCTTCCTGGTTACAGCATCCTCTGATAGACACCTTCTATATGTAAATTTCTTCTCAGAAACTGTATAGTCAAGTAATGTAAACTCAAAGGTTATCAGAAAATGGTCAGATAAGACAGGGTTATGAGGGAACACTGTTAACTGTTCACTCTCAATGCCATAAGTCAGCACAAGATCAAGGGTGTGATTAAGGCAGTGAGTCGCTCTGTGAACACTCTGAGAAAATCCAATAGAGTCCAATATAGAATTAAAGTTCATATTCAGGCTGTCATTTTCAACATCTACATGAATATTAACGTCACCCACTACAATGACTTTATCTGTACTCAGCACTAACTGGGATAAAAACTCTGAGAATTCAGACAGAAACTCAGAATAAGGGCCAGGTGGACGATACACAACAACAAACACAAGAGGTTTCTGGGATTTCCACTTTGTGTGGGAAAAACTGAGAATCAGAGATTCAAAAGAGCTCAAACTAATCTTGGGTCTGGGACTGATGAGTAACCCTGATCTGAAGATAGCTGCCACTCCTCCTCCTCTGCCTGTGGTTCCAGGAACGTGAACATTTAAACAGTCAGAGGGAGTTGCTTCATTAATGCTAACATGATGCTAACATGATGCTAACATGATCCTCCTGCTGCGGCCAGGTTTCTGTAAGACTAAATATATCAATATTTCAATTCATTTCAATTCATTTTTATTTATATAGCGCCAAATACAACAAATGTCATCTCAAGGCACTTTGATAATAAAGTCCAATTCAAGCCAATTGGAATTCAATTAATTAATAATAATCATAATTCATAAAATAATCCAATTCGTTCATATAGAGCCAATTCAAAAACAATTTCCTAGCTAAGAAAACCAACAGATTGCACTGAAAACTTTTTGTTTTTCGGTCCAATCTCCCGGCCTGAGCGTGCCTGAGGCGACTGTGGAGAGAAACGACTCCCTTTGAACAGGAAGAAACCTCTGGCAGAACCAGACTCAGGAAGGGTGGCCATCCGCCTCCACCTGCTGGGGTTTGAGAAGACAGAAAGGGGGGGGGGCACTGTAACACCATTCAAAGGATATCTGTTGGAACAGGGAAACACGAGTTAATGACCACAATAATATCACATATACATAAAGAGAGTAAAGTGAGGAAAGGTGTGACAGATGAGGCCCCCCAGCAGTCTAGGCCTATAGCAATATGATGATCACACAGCAACTCATTCACTAACAGAGACTTGGAAAGGAGAGATCTGATATTCAACAAACCACATTTAATAGTTTGATGTTTTTGTTCAGTTAAATCAGTGTCAGTGTAGATGTGCTCTTGTCTGAAGGTCTTACTTTCCTTTGACTATCTCTCTTTTTCTGGCAGTGTCTTTGAACTGCTTTCTAAAAACAGGAAATGCAGAGTGATCCCTAAAAGAAAAACCAACAGGTCTTCTAGAGATGGTGATCATTTTAGATGTAGCTCAATCTAAAAAAAACTTGGAAGCACAAGAAGCTGAACAGCAATTTCCATCAAAAGCAGGCAGTTCAAAGGAAGTGTGTAACCAGGCAGGATTCTAGCAAAGGGAAAGTTTAGGTGCAGCACTGCTTAAATACGCTGACCGTAACAGCAGAACACTGTTCAAGGCATGAAGAGTAACTGATGTGTATCTGCTTCTTCAGGAGAAGAGGACCTCACACAGAAGAAGAGCAGTGAATCAGCTGATGTTCCAGTTAATAGAAACAAGAAGAAGAAGAAGAAGAAGGCAAAGGAAAACTGTGAGAGTTTGGTGCAGGAACAGACTGGGGCTCCTGCAGTGAGCCGGGATATAGACACTGAAGGTCTGGAGAATGCACAGCATTTAGTAAAAGATGTGAAGCTGCAAAGCTCCATCTCAACTGTCCAAGTCACAGAGGGTCCATCAGAAACTTTGCTCCTCTCAGAACTGAAGAGGCCCCCATCAGTCAGAGTCACAGAAGATGTTGACCAACCAGAGCCCTGCAAGGACAAATTAAAGAAGAAAAAGAAGAAGAAGAAGAAGCAGCAGCTGAAAGCTGAGGCAGAGATCTCAGCAGGAAGCTCTGAGATGTCAGAGGAGCCCACAGCAACATCACCTGAGGCTGATGCCACAACTTCTGCTAAGATCAAAAAGAAGGGTCGCAAAGCTCAAACGAAGCCTGAGTGTGAGGAGCTGCTTCATGATGGGAGCTCATCAGCAGAGCTCAGCACAGTCAACTCTACACATTTAGTAGATGAGGTTCCAACCCCGGGGCCCGAGAAGATGTCTGATGATGCAGCCTCTATCAAGAAGAAGAAGAAGAAGACGAGTCTCAAAGCTAATGTGGGGCAGACGGCTGTGGCTGAGCCAGTCCAAGCAGAGGCCGTTAGCACTTCGAATGAAATTCCAGCTGGATCTCAGGTGGCTGCTGAAAAAACAACAAAGAAGAAGAAGAAGTCTCTGAAGCCGACCGCTGGCCAACTGAATGAGATCCGAGAAGAAAGCCTTCCCTCACTTGGACCTGAGGTGGTCAAAACTTCTGGCAAAGCAGCCAAGAAGAAGAGGAAAGTCCCTGTAGAGTTTGAGTTTGAGGCTGATGAGCTGGCAGAGACACCGTTCAACGGCGTCACCGTAGAAAAGACCGCCGTCAAGAAGACCAAGCTGGGCATTGTGAGTATTTAAAGAGTTTTCATTTCTTTTCAAATATTTTTATTAGAGCACACAGTCATAGTGTCACACAATTACAACAAGCATATAAATGAACAGTGTATATCCATACAAGAATGTGTGCAGCTAGGACACAGCGCCCTCTTTTTGTTTTATGTTATGACAAAGGAAAATGAAAGAACAGACAAATATGTAGGAAACAAAATACAGATAAAGAAATAATAAACTAAAAAGACAAAACCTAAGCAAATATCCCCCACCTACCCACCCATCCCCCCACCCAGCCGTACCCTACCGTCTATTCGGTAATTTGTTGTGATAAAGGGGAAAATTAATTGCCACTACGAGGTGTGAGATATTGAATAAGAGGTGACCAAATTTTGTCAAATAGCAGTAATTTATCCATAAGAGTATATTTTATTCTCTCTAAATGGAGAGTGTTAGTAAGATCAGTAAGCCACATCTTTGTGGTGGGCACGACTTTCTTTTTCCAATGCATGAGAAGTAACTTCTTCGCGACAATGAGACAATAAGAGAGGAAACATTGTTGGAAGTTGTTTAACCTTTTAACATTATCTAACACTCCCAGAATAATGGTGAGTGGTTTAGGATCTAGTTGTACGTTAAGTATTACAGATATTAAACTGAAGACATTAAACCAAAAGATCTTGACCTTGTCACATAAAGCAAAGCTGTGAAGCAGCGTGTCGTCTGTTGCATGGCATCTGTCACATATAGGGGACAACTCAGGGTAAATTCTGTGTAACCTTTCCTTAGAGTAATGAAGACGATGTAAAATTTTAAATTGGATTAGGCGGTGCCTGGCATTATTGGAGCATCGGTGAATGTGTTCCAAACTCTTTTCCCAGAGAGTGTCCGAGATCTCAGTGCCCATCTCTTCCTCCCATTTTGTCTTTATTAGGGTGGAGTTCACTGGACTAATAGAATGCAAGGTGTCATATATGTAAGATATCGATTTTTCTGAGCAAGATGTGGGCCGGAGGCATCGATCAAGACAAGAGCCTTTAAAAGTCTCAAAGTCTTGCAGATGTGTTCTCACATAGTCTCTAATTTGCAAAAACCTAAAGAAACTACTTCCTGGTAGATTATATTTACTCTGTAATTGTGCAAAGGATGCGAACATGCCCTTATATAAGTCTCCTATTGTATGGATGCCTATATTCCTCCAGAGATTGAAGGTATTATCCATAATGGATGGTGGAAAGGTAGGGTTTCCAGCGATAGGAAGTGCATAACAAATAGGTTTCAACTTAAGGTGTGACTTAATTTGTTTCCAAATGCGCACTGTACTATGGATCATCACATTGCAATTGTATAAAGACTTCTCAATAGTGCAAGGTGCTAGAAGAATGGCACCCATAGAGTTAGGCTGGCATGACTCTTGTTCTAATTCGAGCCAGTTTGGTGGGGTTGCTGTGTCATCCAGCCAGTATGCCATAATCTTAATTTGTGAGGCCCAATAATACGATAAAAAATTTGGGAGTGCCAAGCCCCCCTCCAAATTAGATTTACAAAGGTGTTTCTTGCCAATTCTATGAGTTTTGTAGTCCCAGAGGAAAGGGAGCACGATCAAGTCTATTTTCTTAAAGATGAACTGAAACGAATGTTCATCTATCATTCAAATTAAATTTTTGTCTTTTTCTAAAACCATCAACCCAACTTGAACTAAATTTTCCGGGCATAACTTGTTAAAACGGCCATTTAAAAGTGTGAATTATGTGGCCTTTGGTGCGAAATTGGCCACATGACCGTGACATCATAGGGTTGACTCCCTTATTTGCTAGTATGGCTGGCAGTGAAAACAACATACATTTGATGGACTTATATCTCATAAAGGAAACAAAATTCTGATACAAACATCAGCAGGTCAAATGAACACACCTCTAACATTATGTGGAAAAACTTTCGTTGAATTTAAGCCACACAAATCGATTTAATATCTATATTGTAGAGGCTCTCTGCACCTCCGTATGGGTAATGGAAATGAAAGAAAGTTACCATTTTCGGCACAGGATCGGTGGCACAAAACAGCCATCGCTCCTACTACACGCTGATTATTATTAAGATGTTATCAATCAAATGACACAATAGTGTATGTTTGCTGTGGTAAACTGGAAAAGATTTGAACATGCCGGTTTGGCAGATATGGCATTCTGCTGCGCTGTCTTTGACACATTGAAACCTAACGAAGGGGCACTTTGAAATCCAGCCACTTAAAAAAAACGTATGTGATAATAACATAGTTTTAATGTAAGCTTAATAAACAATGGCGTGGATTAACGGGTCGGAGATCCTCCAGTGCGCGGCCCCATCTGCGGATCCTCACGGGTCGGCGGCAGGGAGGTGGGCACCCGGCCTCGGCACGACTGACAGCAGCCATCGGTAGGACTGATCCACGGAGCCTCGGATGTCGTAGCTGGCGCAATCACCGGAGAGACCAGACAGCAATTCTAGCTGGATATGTGTGTAGACCGAAGAGCAAAGCGAGCAGTCCCCTGCTTCCGAGCAGCAATTCAGGTGCAGCTATCGACAGGCGGCAGCACGCTGTGATACGATCCACCGTGCTCTCAGCCAATAGCAGTGGTCGACACTTGCCTCTCAGAAGCGAACAGTAAGCGAACATTATTATATATAAAAAAACCAAGTCCAGTAATGTCCGATCTGGAAATTTCAGACTCACCTGTCTTCGCGCCCGAGCAGTAGTTCGAGCAGGGACAGTCTCCGTCGGCACACCAGGTCCAGCGATGTCAATAGTTGGAACAGCTTCAGCTAAAAGACGTCTCCTATTCCCAACCATTCCCGCGATCTCCACATTTTTAGTGAAACAGTTGTGATGGAAATGTACGGAGCACAACACGGATGTTGAGGACACTTCAAAATCACGACGATGCCTCTGTACAAACTGTATCCACCGTGCTCTTGTCTTTGCCTTCTCCTTGTCAGCCTCAGTTCCAGTATTTTTTAGTTTGGGAAACATGTGCAGAGAGATCCCTTCAGTGAAGCTGCTATTTTTGCAACTAACACCATTTGTTCCTCCAGCAACACAATATTTTCTGCCGTGCTTTGATGTCTTAGCCATAGACGCCGCCATTACAGTTAGACTACGAGAACTGCTGTGTCAACCCTATGACGTCACGCATTAAAAAAAGAATTCGCACAAAAAGACAAAATGTGGCTCCTTTTGAGCCCGTTTTAACATGACTTCCCGGATAAATTATTATCCAGACAATATCTCATTTTAATCGCAAGGCTTGGAACCTTTAGAATCAGCAGCAAAAACTGTGAAATTCCAACAATTAAAATTCGTTTCATAAGCACTTTAAAGAAGGATTTACGAAGAAACACTGGAATGTTCTGAAATAAATACAGTAACTGGGGCAAGAAAATCATTTTAATAGCATTGACTCTGCCCAGTAATGATATTGGTAAGGACTTCCAAAACTGTATATTTGACTGTAATTTAGACAACAGTGGTGGGAAATTCTCTTTAAATAAATGGGAGTGGCACTTTGTGATCTGAATTCCTAAATATGTAAATTTTTCAGGAGAAATACGAAAAGGGAGGTTCTGTAACCAGGCATCGGTCTGTACATGTACGGGCATTAGCTCGCTTTTATTCCAATTTATCCTATAACCAGAGAAGGTCCCAAAAGAATTGATTTTATCGAGTATTTGCGGAATCGTGACTTGTGGCTGAGAGATGAATAACAAAACATCATCAGCATATAATGAAATTTTATTCAAAGAATTTTGTGTGTTGTAACCATGAATTAAAGGGTCTGAGCGGATACTCTCGGCAAGGGGTTCAATTGCTAAGGCAAAAATCAAGGGCGATAGGGGGCACCCTTGTCTCGTTCCTCTATGTAGATTAAAACGGGGAGACAATATTTGGTTTGTGAGTATCTGAGCACAAGGGTCCTTATAGAGAAGTTTTACCATTGAAATAAATTTTTCCCCAAAATTAAATCTTTTTAAAATTTCAAACAGATAAGGCCACTCGACTTGGTCAAATGCCTTCTCAGCATCGAGTGAGAGAATGGCTAACTCTTCTTTTGGTCTGTCTGTAGCATACATGATGTTAAATAATCGTCTAAGATTGAAAAAAGAATTTCTGCCAGGTATGAAACCAGTCTGATCTGGATGCACTAATTTCTCTAAAAAGGGGCTTAATCTATTTGCCAAAATTTTTGAAAATAATTTCCCATCTTGGTTTAAGAGGGAAATAGGACGAAAAGAGCCTACTTCTTCTGGGTCCTTACCCTTGTTATGTATAACAGTAATGACTGCTTCTGTTAAGGTAGGACACCATCGGTGTGGGCTTGAGTAAACATCTTATGTAGATAAGGGCAAAGAGTTTCATTAAATTTTTTATACAGTTCACCTGGGAGGCCATCAGGGCCAGAGGCTTTATTGCTTTTAAGTGAAGTGATGGCTTTTTTAACTTCTTCAATAGAAATTTCAGAGTTCAGCTGAGCCGACTCGTGTTCATCTAGCTGAGAGAGATTACATTTATCTAAGAAATTCTGCATAGCTACATAGTCTGTGTCATTTTTGGAAGTGTACAAGTTTTTATAAAATTGGAGAAACCGATCATTAATATCCTTGGGTTTGATGAGAACTTCACCTTTTTCAGATTTGATTTTATGTATTGTGCGATCATTTTCCTGTTTTCTGAGTTGTCAGGCTAAGAGTCTGTGTGGCTTGTCATTAAACTCAAAATATTTCTGTTTAGTATACAAAAATGCCTTACTAAGCCTTGCCGAGAGTATCTTGTTATATTCATATTTTAAGGCTGATATTTTTTTATGTAAATCACTGGAAGGAGTCTGGGCATTCTCTTTATCCAGAAGGTTAATTTGGTTGTCTAGTTCAAGTAACCTAGCCTTGTTCCTTTTCCTTCTGAATGCTTCAAATGAAATAATAGAGCCTCTAAGAAAAGCTTTGAATGCCTCCCAGAGAGTAGAAGGGGTCGTTTCTGAATTATCATTAGTATCAAAATAGAGGGATATTTGAGTTTTTAAATAATCACAAAACTCTTTTTCGGTTAATAACAGAGGGTTTAGCCTCCAGTTTGTCTGCGGCTTCGCCATGTTTAAAATATTCAGAGTACACGTGAGGGGGCAGTGATCTGAGATCAGAATGTTGTGGTATTTCGCATTTACGGCATATGGCATCAGTTTTGCATCTATAAGAAAATAATCAATCCTGCTGTATGAGTTATGCCTTGCCGAGTAAAAGGAGTAATCCCTGCCAGTCGGATTAGCAGTTCTCCAAATGTCAGACAAATTAGTATTGTTGATAAATGTATTAAGAAAGACACTTGAGTTGCTTTTCTCCATTCTCCGAGTGGAAGATCGATCTAAATACGGATCTAACACGCAATTGAAATCTCCTGCGATAATTAAATTAGTTTGGGACAAATCTGGTATAAGAGACATCACCTTCTGAAAGAATGATGGATTGTCTATGTTCGGAGCGTATATATTCATCAAGGTGAGAGGTGTAGAATATATTTCCCCAGTTACAATCAAAAAGCGACCTTCCTTATCAGAAATGGTGTCTTTGTGGATGAAGGGGACGCCTTTCCTTATCATGATCGCTGTACCTCTCGCTTTAGCATTAAAAGATGAGTGGAAAATATTATTAATCCATTTACACCTTAATCTGGTATGGGAGTCCTTTTTCAAATGGGTTTCTTGTAAGAATATCAGATCTGGCGCTAATGATTTAAGATGAGCAAAGATTTTACCTCTCTTTATCGGGTTGTTCAGTCCACGCACATTCCAGCTAGCTAAAGTTAGACCTTCCCTTTCTCTTGTATATAGATCATTTTGTGTTGACATATCAGAAAAAAAACTGAGTAGATATCTGTCTCAATTAGTCCACCTTTAGGTTGTGATTTTACATTAGCTAGACGGCTAAGTCCCATCCCTCCCTCTCCCTTCCCACAAACTCCCTTAAATCCCCTTGAACAAACAAAGTAAACCAAAAACGAAAACATTTCTAGCCAGTACCAAACGGGTATGGCGCGAGAGTACTTCGGGAAGTGATCAAAGCGTAATAAGAAAGATAAAAATAATAATAATAATCCAACCAAAATATAATACTTCCCTGAGCTGTTACTGTTAACCCTTGTTAACCTTAGTAACTAACGTTCTCAAAATAGATAGCTCGTCAAATGTCTTAAGTTTGAATACAACAAAAACATTTTCACTGTAGCATGAAAGCAATTTAACTGTAACACTGTCCTACCCTGAATTTAGGGGAATGAAACCAGTATGCATATCTGCTGGGGTGGTTCACCTGTTCAGATTCAACACATTAAACATATAACATTCAGAAATGCAGGCTATTACTCTCTCCGCGAACAAACGAGCGAAGTGCGGAGAAGAGGGCGAGAGAGAGAGAGAGAGAGAGAGAGAGGAAAGAGTACCATCAAGTTCACCACATCGGTGACATCTCACCGACAGTCAGTGTCCTCTCGTAGCCCTCCGTTCAGGAATATGAATGTCTGTATGCGGCTCGTTTTCCACTCGGTCGGGCAGCCGGTGTGTCCCGTTAGATGTCAAAGTCTACTGTGGCTGTCCAAAGTGTTTCTCGGCGTAATCTTGAGCTTCCTTCGGGTCGGTGAACGACATCTTCACTCCTCCGTGCGTCACCATCAGTCTGGCCGGATAAATCAGTCCGTATCTGACGTCTGGTCTTCCCCGTAACATTCCTCTAACTTTAGTGAATGCTGCTCTCTGCTTGACCACAGAAGAAGGAAAGTCCGGAAATATGAATATTTTCCGCCCCTGGTATTCCAGATTATTCTTTTCTGCGGCCCTGCGTAGTATTTCCTCACGAACATGGTAGTAATGCAGCCTTAAGATGAAGGGACGCGGGGGGTCTTCGGGTTTCGGTTTCTGGCGGTTTATCCTGTGTGCCCGGTCAATCAGCGGTTCCTCCGGCAGAGACAGCGCTTCGGTTAGGAGTTGTGCGATGAAATCTCTGGGCCGTGGTCCTTCTTTTCCCTCCAGTATTCCTATGATCCTAATATTGTTCCTCCTCGAGCGCGCCTCGAGGTCCTCACATTTTTCATCCAGGTGTTTAAGTTTCGTTGTCAGGAGGTCCACTGTATATTGCAGTGTGGAAAGCATGTCAGAGTGGGATGAAGCGCTTTCTTCTAGCTCTTTAAGAGCGGCTTCGTGCACAACTGATTTGCCTCTCAGCTCCGAAATAGACTTCTGGACATTTTCACTTAGTGATGAAATTTCGCCCCTAATGGTAGCAGAAACTTCTGTGATGCGGTTTTCTATGGTAGCACAGACCTCTGATTTGATCCGGTTCACCTGTGTGCTTAAAGCACCGATGGCCTCGAGTACCGTCTTATTAGAGGGTTCATCCATACTACTATCGTCAGCTTCCGGGGTCTCAGGGTCTGGCGTGCTCGAGGCTTCAGAGCCTGATTCTGGTGACTCGTTCTTCTTGCCTCTCGGTTTAACCATTGTGAAAAATGAGCAGAATATTATGCTCCCGTGAATCCTGTTGCGTTTATGTTCTTCAAAAAGTGGATAACGTTCAGTAATTTTGCGTTTTTGTTCAGTTTTAGACGGATTTTTGACGAGCTATCTGGAGGTGCAGCTTACCCTTCCATTGCTCGCTAGCGCCCCCAAGAGTTTTCATTTCTGTCTGAAGTAAATCAGTACATAAAGAGAGTGAAACCATACATACAGGTGTGTAAATTAAGACCCTGTTTCATGTTTTTAAGTATTCAAAAGATTAGATTAGATTGTACTTTATTTATCCCACAATGGGGAAATTCACTTGTAACAGCAGCAACAACAGACATGAAACCAGAAAATAAAAGAGAAAACTTTTTTTTTTTTTTTTAGTATTATTTTTAAAAGAGAAAAAGCAAGTACTAGAAAGTAAAAAAAAAAGTAAGTACTAAAAAGTAAAGTGACCTAGTATAAATAATATTGCACATTGTGAAGTTGAAATGAATAAAATATAAATAATACGGGTAAAGAAAAATCTCTATATGATTATCATGGGAAAGGCAACAACATGATCAGTGTTGTAAAGTCTGACAGCAGCCGGGATGAAGGACCTGCGGAACCTCTCCTTCTTTCACCGTGGATGTAAAAGTCTGCTGCTGAAGGAGCTGTACAGGGACCCCACAGTGTCATGGAGAGGGGGGGGGAAGTTGTACATGACGGATGTCAGCTTAGCTAACATCCTCACCCACATCCTCAATGGAGTCCAGGGGACGGTCCAGGACAGAGCTCGCTCACCTGATCAATTTGTTCAGTCTCCCTCTGTCTCTGTCCGTGCTGCCCCCTCTCTGTCCGTGCTGCCCCCTCTCTGTCCGTACTGCCCCCTCTCTGTCCGTGCTGCCCCCTCTCTGTCCGTACTGCCCCCTCTCTGTCCGTGCTGCTCTGTCCGTGCTGCCCCCTCTCTGTCCGTACTGCCCCCTCTCTGTCCGTGCTGCTCTGTCCGTGCTGCTCTGTCCGTGCTGCCCCCTCTCTGCCCGTACTGCCCCCTCTCTGTCCGTGCTGCCCCCTCTCTGTCCGTGCTGCTCTGTCCGTGCTGCCCCCTCTCTGCCCATGCTGCCCCCTCTCTGCCCGTACTGCCCCCTCTCTGTCCGTGCTGCTCTGCCCGTGCTGCCCCCTCTCCGTCCGTGCTGCCCCCTCTCCGTCCGTGCTGCCCCCTCTCCGTCCGTGCTGCCCCCTCTCCAGCAGACCACAGCATAGAAAATTGCTGAAGCTACCACAGAGTGGTAGAAAGTCCTGAGGAGAGTCCTGCACACACTGAAGGACCTCAGTCTCCTCAGCAGGTGGAGGCGACTCTGGCCCTTCTTGTAGAGGGCTGGTGTGTGATCAGTCCAGTTTATTGTTAAGGTGAACACCCAGGAATTTGTAGTTCTCCACCATCTCAATGTCCAATCCCTGGATGTTCACCGGTGTCAAGTGGGGTGTTTTCCTCCTGAAGTTGACGACCATCTCCGTTATTTTGCTGGTATTAAGCTGAAGGTGGTTCAGCTCACACCAGCTGACAAAGTCCTTGATGACCATCCTGTATTCCAGTTCGTTATCCTCAGAGACGCATCCAACAATGGCTGTGTCATCAGAAAACTTCTGGATGTGGCAGTGTGTGGTGTTGTTACATTACATTACATTACGGTCATTTTGCAGACGCTTTTAACCAAAGCGACTTACAATAAGTGCGTTCAACATCGGTAAGCAAAAGAACTTCAGGTCACAAGAAATCATAAGTGCATTTCCTTCCAATACCGAACAGCTAAGAGCAAAACTAGTGCTAGAGTAAGTGCGATAACCAACCAGCCTCTCACCAACTGCACACCAGTCACAGCGGGGTGGGGATGCAAACCCTGGTTCGGGTAGGGGGAGAAATAAAAGAGGTAAGATAAGCGGGAATGGGATGCAAACCCTGGTTCGGGTAGGGGAAGAAATAAAAGAGGTAAGAAAAGCAGGACTGGGATGCAAACCCTGGTTCGGGTAGGGGTAATGAAAATATAGAGGGTGCCAGTGGTGGAGGAAACAATAAATGCGTAAGGAACTAGGACGGCGCAGGTGCTGTCCTAAGAGGGCGGATCAGGGTAGGTCAGGGTGTTGTGTGTGAAGTATACAGGGTGAAGAGGAAAGGAGAGAGCACCATACCGAGGGGCCCCTGTGCTGCAGAGCACCACGTCAGACACACAGTTATGTAGCCTCACATACTGTGGTCTGTTGGTGAGGTAGTCTGTCGTCCATGCAGCCAGGTGTTGGTCCACTCCCGCATTTTCCATCTTCACCCTGAGCAGTGATGGCTGGATAGTGTTGAAAGCACTGGAGAAATCAAAAAACATGATCCTACCAGTGCTCCCGTTGTCCTCCAGGTGAAGCAGTGATCTGTGCAGTAAAAAAATTACTGCGCCGTCCACCCCAACACCAGGCCGGTAAGCAAACTGCAGGGGGTCCAGATGTGTGCCCACCAGTGGTCGTAGGTGACCCAGGAGGATCCTCTCCATGGTCTTCATCAGGTGTGAAGTCAAGGCAACAGGCCTGAAGTGGTTTAGGTCCTTGGGGCGTGGTACCTTAGGAACAGGGACCACGCAGGAGGTCTTCCACAGGTCTGGAACCTTCCCTAGGCTCAGACTCAGGTTGAACAGGTGCATGACCACACCACAGAGCTGGTCTGCACAGTCTTAGAGCAGTCTTGGGCAGATGCCGTCAGGGCCCGGGGCCTTCCTTGCCTTGATCTTTCTTAGTTGACTCCTCACCTGATCATCTGTTATGGAGAGGGGGGTGGGGGGTGACTCGGGTGGGGATGTGAGTGTGGTATGTGGAGAGTATCTCAGGAGGGGGGGTGAGAGTGGGCTGGTGGACTGGTAAGGGTCAGTTGTTGAAGATGGCAGGCTGAGGTGTGGAGGGGGAGGGGGAGCTGGCCAGGAAAAGTGTGAAGTGGGAGCAGGGACGGTAAGGGGGGGAGAGGAGGAAGAATCAAATCTGTTGAAAAACGGATTTAATTCATCTGCCCAGTCCTTGTCACCACAGGTTGGGTTTCTTCCAACCTGTTCTCCGTGGCCTGAGATGTTCTGCAGACCTCTCCAGATGTTTCTGGCATTGTTCTGCTCCAGTCCCTTCTCCAGTTTCCTCCTGTAGCTGTCCTTCCCCTTCCTGACACCAAACTGTAATAATATAGATTCAAAAATATTTATTTCTGATACATACCACATAGTCCTGAACCTAGCCTAACCCCCAACCCACAGAAAAGATCAGTAAGAAAACAAAGCAGCAGCTAAAAATGCAACGATACAAGCTGTAAGCTTCAAATCCAGTTTGTTACAGTAAGGTACTTTAATTCATCTTTATGTAATTAAGTCTTAATGTTATGTGGGTGTTTTTAATCTGATTTTTATCGCAGCAGGCAGAGCAGCAGCCTTTGGTGATTCATGAGTTTTAATAGGCAACTTCTCAGTTACAGTCTCAAACTGACAACAGAAATGAAAAATGATGTTAACACGAGCAGCTTTACTGGAAATTCAGGTGTATTAAGTTACAGCAGGAGAGACCGATGTAAAGCCCTCACACTATAAATGAGATATGACATCAGAAGCACACCAGTCTGTGTAATCTGTTCCCACAGATTATCAGAAGTTCTACTGCTGCAGACATTAAACCTATAGGAGAGGATCAGTGCTGTGCAGTGTGTTCATGAGGCTGAGGCTGAGGCTATGGCTAACCCTCTCCTGACTGCTGATGCCGTGAGTCTTTAGTCAACTTCAGCCTCATCATCAGCGCAGACTGAAAAAAGTTTTAAAGATTTTTCTGCAGGACAGTGATGGGGCTAATTACAGGGAGCGTTGACAGGGGCCTCTGGTGAACACAAACTTTTTGTATTTACACTTGTCTCCATGGCCACTTCAGGATATATGAAAATGAAGCTGGAGACTGTGGGTGGAGCGTCCAAGTCTTGAACAGTTGAGAAAATTTACAGACCATCCCGCAAAGCCTTCTGTGGATTCTGTCTCTTCTGTAAAATAATGTTTCCACTCCAGTTACTGTGATGTGTGTATGACTTATCAATATTTATTTAAGCAGATACACGGTTTAATAATTTATGAGTTTACCATCAGAATTAATAAGTTTGTTCTGGGGCTGCACATGTTTGTGAGGACCACACTGTCGGTCCTCCTCAGCTGGGGCTCAGGAAGCAGTATGAGCTTACATGGAAGTGAAATGCCATTCTCTATAAGTCGAGGTCTTTTCCACAAACCCATTCCTATTTGTTAGAAGACACATTCAATAAATAAAAAGAGCTTTAAAATCAAGGAGAGCAACATTGGTTAAAATGAAGCCAAACACAAAGTGCTGATGATTGTTTGTTGCCCTAGAAATAAATAGAATAAATGTAGCTGCAAGCAGCGATGGGGGGGTCCTAGAAGCATGGCACAATAGGCAAGGCTTGGGCTGCTAAGGAAGGCGTCATGAGTCCATGCACCAAGTTTGGCATCGATACATAAATGCATCACAGAGATATGGCCTAACGTCCTGTTTGCGCGTGGGCGTAGAGTTTGATTGGCTGCCAAGGGCAAACGGAAGCTAAATGTAAAAATCCACATGATAACTTATGTGTGCCTTGGTCTGAAGATTCTATGTGCCAAGTCCCGTGGAGATCGGACAATCTGCATGGCCTGAAATGCTTTTTGTAGGTTTTCGATTAAATTCAAAATGGCGGAAAATCCAATATGGCGCAGATGACCCCATGAGGTGCTTTGACCTCGTCTGTATCCAGGGATTCCAACGGTACCTCATTTGTGAAATTTGGACCAAGGGGTCCAAAGATATGAGCAAAAATGCATTTTTGCTACATACAGCGCCACCTATTGTTCAAACGTCATCAAACTTCTTTGGCCTCTTACCGTCATGGACATGAGTCTGTTATAAGTTTGACGTCATAACATCAAATGGTTGCCAAGATATGGCCTCACCAACCTCGAGTTTGATTGGCTTTTATGGAAAAACGGAAGCCTAATTAAAAATTCCTCGCAAATTGGACTCGTCATGATCCAAGGATTCCAACGATGCCTCATTTGTGAAATTTGGACCTTGGAGTCCAAAGTTATGCATTTGGATGCACTTTGAACTTTGACATGTTGGTGGCGCTAGAGAGTACGCTCTTGGGGCCTGAAAATTCTTGACTTTGACTTTGTCAGTTACCGTAGTAACAGACTCTATGAACCTGGAGTTTCTCTCTGTCTCCGCCCCCTTTCAGCCACACACGCCATCTGATTTCCTCCTTCGTTCAATCAGCGAAGCCAGTTTTGGCGTAGCAGCTAGTTCTTCTACTTCTATAAGTACAGGGACTGGATAGTGTTGTGGTAAGATTGCCACCTTTCATGTTGGTGACCTGGGTTCATATCCCCTGCATGAAAGGTAGGGGTCCTTAGGCAAGACCCCCTTACCCTACCTGCCTACCTGTAAGCCGCTTTGGATAAAAGCGTCTGCCAAATGCATAAACATAAGAAGTCCATTAGGCTTAGGAGGAGGCGACGTTTTCACCAACATGGCATGTCCATTTGACAACGGTCCCGTGGATGAAGGAGCAGCATTACTGCGCAGAGAATTAAATATTCGTCGGGAGATGGTTATCAGACTATCAAACATAGATGTTTTAGCAATTCCAGACAATTATCTTTTTGAGCAGTACCGTTTCACGTCACCAACGGTAGTCAGCCTCTTCATCTCAGATGAGTGTTATGTTTCAGCATTATTAAACTACCATTTGGTAAAATCTTTGGAGTATTGCCTACTTACAGTTACAGTTACAGTTAAGGTCTGTTGTGTAGTGAGGGGGCTCCACCAGGCAGATAGCACCATCAGAATGCTATCTTTCTCTTGGGACAAAAGAAAAGACATAAAAGACAAATAAATATTTGTATGAATAGGCTTAAAAAAATATCTATAGGCTTATTACATTTTATAAAGGCACTTGTGTCTTGGGGGGTGGACTCAGAAGATGAGCTCCCTCCAGGGATTCCCTCAGCCACTGGCCTTCCAATATTCTGCTTAGGGCCAGCTCCTCTGCCTGGTGCTGGGCCACCACCCGTTTTACAGGCATCTGCCTTCTTTCTGTTGGCTGAGTAGAAGTCTGTGTTAGTTTAAATAGGCTTAATTATTTAACAGAACATGCTATCAGCACCTCCAAATCTGAGACCATGGTCCTCGGCCGGAAAAGGGTGGAATGCCCTCTCCGGGTCGGGAATGAGATCCTTCCCCAAGTGGAGGAGTTCAAGTATCTCGGGGTCTTGTTCACGAGTGAGGGACGAATGGAGCAGGAGATTGACAGACGGATCGGTGCGGCGTCTGCAGTGATGCGGGCTCTGCACCGGCCCGTCGTGGTGAAGAAGGAGCTGAGCCAGAAGGCGAAGCTCTCGATTTACCGGTCAATCTATGTTCCTACCCTCACCTATGGTCACGAGCTGTGGGTAGTGACCGAAAGAACGAGATCGCCAATACAAGCGGCCGAAATGAGTTTCCTCCGCAGGGTGTCTGGGCTCTCCCTTAGAGATAGGGTGAGAAGCTCGGTCATCCGGGAGGGGCTCGGAGTAGAACCGCTGCTCCTCCGCATCCAGAGGAGTCAGATGAGGTGGCTCGGGCATCTGGTTAGGATGCCTGCTGGACGCCTCCCTGGTGAGGTGTTCCGGGCCCGTCCCACTGGGAGGAGGCCCCGGGGAAGACCCAGGACACGTTGGAGAGACTATGTTTCTCGGCTGGCCTGGGAACGCCACGGGGTCCCCCCAGAAAAGCTGGAGGAAGTGGCCGGGGACAGGGACGTCTGGGTTTCTCTGCTCAAGCTGCTGCCCCCGCGACCCGATCCCCGGACCAGCGGAAGATGATGGATGGATGGATGGATGGATGGATGGATGGATGTTATAGATGAGAATACATTTGTGTGTCAATGCGCGTCAGGCTCTTGGAAGAGACCGGGTAGATATCCTTACGGAGACAGACGACTGGCTGACATCCTGATTTAGATTGCCAAGTGTGCTGCTGCAAATATGCAGCTTGCTAAAGCCACAACTCCAGAGAAACATGCCGATCAAACCCAATTCCCCCCAGCAATAGACACATATATGCTCATCAAAGCAGCCGTGCTGTTGTGGAGCGCTCTGAGCTGAAGGCCAGGTGGGTGTGTCTCCATACAGCGGGGGGGAAACTGCTCCAGATTATTCTGGCATGCTGCGTTTTGCACAATATTGCCATGAACGAGGGTCTCCCACTACCTGAACTAGCCCAGGCAGACCAGAAGGTGTGGTGCCAGAAGACCCCCCTCATGGACCACCCCATCAAAGAGCCATCATGATGAGGCAACAGCTGATTGTACGGCTTTAGTTGCAGTCATCGAGCGCCTGGCCATGGAGAAACGTTTTTTTATCTTCTTTATTTCGGTGACATTACGAACTACAGGTGACACAGAATTAACAGCACTCGTAATAACTTCCCATTTCTTGGCTTTAGCAGGTCCCGTAATTCCACTGCTGACTCTGCTAAAAATGACAGATTTTCCTTTTTGGATCTCTGAAAGCAGAACTTCAGTCTCAGAACCCCTAGAGTTGTTCCTTTTGCGCCTTGATGCCATTCTCATGACTCAACACTCAACACTTCCTGGCAGGAGCGAGGAAGCACAGCCTTATATGGTATCATTTTGGGCGTGGAGTATGCACAGGTCGTTTACACACTTTTTCCGAAGCTAAGAGCGTTTTTTGCATTAAGATTTCCAATTGCAGGTTGGTGAAAAACGTAGCCCGTCCTCTTCCCCGTTGCCATGGTGACTCGTCGAATCGGGGCGCCATTGATGCAGACTTTTTATAGTTGTGGTGCACGCGCTAAACTCAAGGTGAAACTACTCAAATCAGCGTTTCTGGAACTAAAAACTCAGTTTTCTATCTCAGAGTAGATCAACTCAGAGTTCAGGATTAGACTCAGAGTTTGTTGAATCTGCTTTGTGAAATGGACCCCTGGTCAGCTCCAAGCTTAAAGAATTGATAACTGGATCCCATTAATAGAATAGAATAGAAAAACACTTTATTCATCCCCCAATGGGGGAAATTCAAAGTATAATGGTGTGTAGTTGCATTATATGCTGTAGGAAAATGGAAGTATGAAAATAAGACACTCTGCATATAATCAGTCAAACGTGACTAACCATCATAAGGGACAAAATCCATATCTACACTGTAAAAACAGAAAAATGACAATGAGAGTTGAGTCAAGCTTTGCTACTGCATGCAATGGAAAGGGGACAATATCACCTTTTATTCATACCAAAAGGCCCCATTAGGGCCCTTGATATAAGACTCCCAACATTACTCATTAACTGTCAATTTCAGGATGTCAGTGAGGCAACCACTGCTTTGAGCCTTAAAAAAACCCAAAAGAAGAAGAAGACTGTCCAAGGATCAGAGTGTGGGTTCATCACCTTTAAGACCAAAGCTGCTGTCCCGACACCACTCTTCTGCAAGACCAAGAGAAACCAGAGTACTCCCCTCCTCAGCAAGGAGGTAATGTGAATGAGGTCATGGGGCTACCCACTGACACCAGAAAACTTCTGTTTTGGGTTCTCATCTTACTTCCTGATGAAGGATCTCTTGATCAGTCTGGTTGCATCTAGTGCTGGGCGGTATACCGGTTCACACCGAATACCGGTTTATAATTTCATTATGATATGAATTTTTACTATACCGCCATACCGGTGTATTTGATTACACAACGAGGGGAACGCTGCGTCGCGCGACATTGTTTGAGACGGGACCCTTTTCAGTGTTGCACTTCTAAACGCGCATGTTTACTGTCTATTTTTAACGCTATTTAAAAAATACTCGTATTCGTTAAGCTGCATTTCCTTTCCCTGCTCTCCCTCCGTCTCTGTCAGTCATGCGTCTCTCTCGCATAGCCTACACACACACACACACACACACACACACACACACACACACACACACACACACACACACACACACACACACACACACACAGCCCCTCCCCTCCGTGCACACCGCGTGTGTCTCCATCAGCGAGATCATGCTTGGAAGCTTGCTAGCTTCAGCGTCGCGTTAGATTAGCTCAACCGAAAGAAGACGGCTGGCGAAATTCCCAAAAGGTTGGTATCATGTGCAACTTTATAAAATCACACATTAAAAAGTCCTATAAAAATATTTTATATTTTTAATACAATGTTGTCCCGTCCCGTCCCGACCCATAGCAAACAAGCGATTACGCCTTCTTTATAAAGTTAACTAGTCGCAAGTTTGCCAGGAAAAAAAAAATAAAAAATGTAGTTGGGTTGTCGAGGTCTAAACACTAGCAGCTGTGAATCAAATAAAGTAGTTTTTTTAAACTCTTACACTGAATGTTTGCTGCTTCAATCCAGATGAGTATTGAAAAATATTTTCCGCGATTGAAAAAGAGACGTGCGTGTTGAGTATGAGGAGCAGCCTGAACCGGAGGTATCAGTGTAATTAGCTATATTATTAATTTGTTTACAATGAAGATGTGAATATTAATACAATAAAGTTTTGTGTGACCAATTATTAACAAAGGAATTATTTTGAAGAACTTTTATTTTAATTTTTAATTCTGTTCTCAATCTGTAGAAAATGCTGTGAACACCTAATTATGCATGAAAAAAAAATACCGTGAAACCGTGAAAAAATTCCGTGATATGTATTTTTGGTCATACCGCCCAGCACTAGTTGCATCCCTCTTAAATATTTTGACTTCTCAGTACAGTTCCATGATGTCATCCCAGAAGAAGCCATGCAAGCCCCTGCCCAGATACAGTATTACCTTAGCCCTGTTTCACAGATGAACCTACGTGTTCAGGATCATGAGCAGATACTTTTTGTCCAACTTTAGTCTTTCCATCACTGTGGGTCATCACATTTGGTTTCCATCCATATTTACGGGTCATGTCACTCAGGAAGGTTCTAACCCTAACCCTGACTCAACATCTTGTCACATGCTCTTGAAGGTGGGACTGATGCACCTTTGTTGTAGATCAGTGTTTTGTGAAAGTTCAGGCATTTTGTCATACTTTCCCTTCCAAGGCAGAAAAGGAGAAAAAGGTTACATTTCTTTTAAGGAGATGATCAGGTTTTTAGAAGCAGGCTGACTGAGGAGTTAGGGTGAGGGTCTTTGTGTCTAACCTGCAGCAGACCAAAGTCAGAGTCCTTTTTTTGGTTGGTAAGGTAACCGCTCCTCTGAACAGGGCTACAAGAAAACTTGCTGTCTTAGCATATATGTTCATGCCATATAAATCTATATTTATGTATGTCTGTGTAGTCATATTGTGATTTTTTTACAGCGTGACTTTGGCATCAGACTGTTGTTTACTTTATCCTTTCTTTAGTTAGGAAAACATATGGACAATGTTTCAACACAGACTTCCTTCAGTGGAAAACACGAGGTGTAGAAATGATTGAAGGCAAAACTCCACAGGAAAGGGTTAACTCACTGCTGTGAAGTTAATGGTTTGTTTTAGATGATGAAACCCCACACTTACATGTCCATGTAGTAGCTGTTTGCAAAGTCCCCAGAGCAATTAATTTATGATCCTCCAAATTGAGAATCCCCTTAACTGCTGTCGATTGTGGGTAAAAACACCGACTGCTCAGAGGTTCTTCACACAGCCACATTAAAAAGATGCTCAGCAAAGTCATGTTGATGGGATGAACTTATTTTCTGTGTTTTTATTCCACAGAAGAATCAAACTCCCAAATCACAATCAAAGAAGGTGACTTTTGGTCTGAAGAACAATAAAACGGCCGGTAAGAAACTGAATATGATTTAATTTTTATTCTGAATTATAAAGTATTGTATATGGGAGGGGGGGTTTGAGAAAAGTGTTGGAATCATCTGCGTCTTCATTTGAAACTGTAAAAGTATTTAGCAGTGTTTGGTCCAACAAGATGAAATAAAACTTAGGCAGTGCCCTTTTTCTGCTGCATGCTGGGAAAAATGGCTCTTTATGTGGACTTAATTCAGGTTTCCTGAATATTTTACATCTTTTGTTCATACAACTTACATATGTTTTACTGCTAGGAAATTCAGGTTTATTGGTGTTGAACATTTCCTTCACAAGGCAAACTGCTTTGTATGGTGTATTTTAAATTAGCATAAAACATATAAAAGCAAAAAACAAGAAGAAAACTGATGCGATGCTAAAACAGTTGTTGGTCTTTTTGTCTGTACAGATTTTTTTCACCGTTTGATTACTTGGTACTTTAATCCTTCCAATATCTTTCATTGATAAAATAAATAGACATGACCAGTTAACTGAAACTTGACATTGTCCAAAATATTTCCCAGCACTGAAAAAGAAGCAGCAAACAGAACTGACATAGTTCTGTGATGTGCAGTATCACCTCACTGCTCTTGTTTGAAGCATATGATGAGCTGTCTCCGAGTCATCTGTGATTAAGTGCACATTTACACTAAAATGAGATTCTGCATCAATGTAGAGTTATCCCACCTGCCTTCTTACATGATTTCATTGACTTTTGTTTTCTTCTTGTTGGGTTCGTTGGACTCATTCGTGTAGTGATGTCAGTGTTTGATAATAGTTGTGCCATCCCTATGAGTGTGAATATGACAATGGTAACTAGATATTCAATAAAAGAGATCTCAAGATTCATATCACAGATTGATACAAACTACTCTCTTCCCTGAGGCTATGACTTGTGCCATGACTAGCTCACAACCTTCCTTGGTTAAAGAATGTTGGGTAATGTCATACATGATGGAATAATCCTCTTTTTGTTTTTCTGTCATCCAGAGTTCAAGAAGACTGACCGCAGCTTGCTGCTAAGTCCTGACGGATCATCACGAGTACCATTTGACCCAACGCAGAGACCAAAGTTTGGGGTCCTAAAGTCTCCACCCGACACAGTGTCCACCAGCTGTAAGAAGACCCCCAACAGAAACAAGAAAACCAGCTCTAAAACTCCAAAGAGCACCCTTAAACCGAGACCATTGGCAGCAGACTTTTTCTAACAGAATGTAGAGACGCTTTGATACGTCAACTTTTTTTTTTTCTTTTTGAATATCTGATGTTGTATTTTGTCTGAGTGACTCAGCGTTTTAATAAAGTTACTCCAGTTTTCCAAGTTTTTCCAATGTTGCACGTATAGCTCTAAAAAGATAAGTAGATGACATAGTTTTTCAATATAATTAATTATTTGAGTACTTGGCCTCAGCTGTGGCTCAGGAGTTTTTTGTGTTGCAGTCTGAATATATTGGTGGCTTTGCAGTGCGTGTAAGAAGGAGGAAAGGCTCCTCATAGATGGATAAAGAAGCACTGCACAACTGAATGTGATTGACCAACATTATCCAATCCAATTTTATTTATAAAGCACTTTAAAACAACCTCGGTGGATAAAAGTGCTGTACAGAAAAATAAAAACAAAATTAAAAGAATAAAATACAAGAATAGGTTAAAAGACATAAAACGGCTATATAATTTAAGACAATAAAAATACTAAAATAAACAAAATAATACATTCAACATCTCACATCGTGTCGAAAGCCAAGGAGAAGAGATGTGTTTTAAAAACAGACGGAGAGCTAGATGGCTCCACAGTTTAGGAGCCGCCACAGCAAAGGCACGCTCACCTCTGGTCACATTTTGTAGAACTTTGATAAGGCTGAAAACCCTAACCCTGAAATAGTCTTTAAAGATTCTGAAAAAATACTGACACAATAAAATAAACAAAGAAATTTTGTTTTTCATAACTTCAATAGATAAAATTGATAAATCCTCTTGAAAATGTGCACATGCCCCCTAAATCTGTCATACTTTCACATTGATTAAATTAAAGTTTGGAATTCCAAATGATCATTTGTGATTTGAACCTCCTCATGCTCCAATTTGTTCAGCAGCTGTTCTCTTTCCAAAACCTTCCTTACTCATTTTATACCAAGAATGCCATATGAACAGACTTAACTCTGGGGAGGCTACACCTTGTATCTATGGACTTCCCCAGATACACAAGGTGGGAGCCCCACTCGGGTCCAGTATTAGCAGCGTCAACTCAGTCACTTGAGGCGCGTTTCCACCAGCTCGCTTCGGCTCGGCGCACTATTTGCGTGTTTCCACTAGCACGCAGTACCTGCAACAGGGTACACTTTTGGTATCACCTCAGCCCTGGTTCCAAGCCTAGCTGAAGCGTTACTAAAACATGACGTCAGCCGACTGCCTTCCACTGATTGGCCGATGAGTGTCGTCACTGGAAGCGTCATAACCGCGCGGCGACCGACTAGAATGTAAATAAATACAAGACTCAAGACAAGACTCCACATTTTACTGCTTCAGTTTGTACTGCTACGAGATGGCTTCGCAGAGGAAATCCACTCCTTGGTCGGTCAAGGAGGTCTGTCACAGAGGTTTCGCGCAGCCGTGTTACGACGACCCCGCCCACATCGAGGAGGCACGAAGTGATACTCGGTTGTAATGGAAACACAACCAAACCAAGCCGTGCTGAGCTAGTGGAAATGCGCCATTATGACACTGCCAAACATTTTGCTTCCATCTTAGCCTCCACCCCGCTGTAAAACACTGCAACATATACAGAATTCCACAGACTTTGTGAAAAAGATCCAACATCTGAAACTGTATCCAAAAGAAACTATTGTATCCCTGGATGTGACCTCACTCTTTACCTGGATAGCGATTTCAGCAAGAGTGGAGACTGTCAGGAAACGGCTGCGACAAGATGTCTCACTGAACAACAGAACCAACTTCAGTCCTGATCAGATCTGTGTCCTGTTGAACCTTTGCCTCTCCACCACCTATTTCAAATACATTTCAATTCAGTTTATTTATATAGCACCAAATCACAACAAATGTCATCTCAAGCCAGTTCAATGATACAGTCCAATTCAAGACAATAAGAGTCCAATTCATTGTAAGCAGCATCCAATCAAATCCAATTAATTAAATCCTAAATTAGTCCAATTCATATATACAAAGCCAATTCAAAAAACAATTCCCCTAACCCTAACCCAAAAGGTAGAGAGGCTGTCTGCTTCCTGAAGCCAAACAGGCAGCTGGTTCCACAGAGAGGGGCATGATAACTGAAGGATCTGCCTCCCAAACTGGCAGCTGGTTCCACAGAGAGGGGCCCGATAACTGAAGGCTCTGCCTCCCAAAGTGGCAGCTGGTTCCACAGAGAGGGGCCTGATAACTGAAGGCTGTTCAAAGGGAGTTGTTTCTCTCCAGAGTCGCCTCAGGACGGGAGATTGGACTGAAGACAAGTTTCGGTGCAATCTGTTGGTTTCCTTAGCCAGGAAATTGTTTTTGAATTGGCTCTATATGAGTGAATTGGATTATTTTATGAATAATTATGATTACAATTAATTGAATTCCAATTGGCTTGAATTGGACTTTATTATCTAAGTGCCTTGAGATGACATTTGTTGTATTTGGTGCTATATAAATAAAAATGAATTGAATTGAATTGAATTAGACCCAGAAGGTCCTCACAGAGCTCCTTCTTATCTTTGTTAAAATATCTCACATACACCAAAAGCTGGGCATTGTCAGTAACATCTGTAGACTCATCAATGGCCAAAGACAGGCATGGTGCACTCTGAATAGCTGCATCAAGCTGTGCCAGGACATCATCTGCTTTTCGCGCGATTTCATTCACACTGCAAAGGCAGCCTGGAAACCACCGCCCTTATTTTTGCCTGAGTTAGGGAACCAATCACAGAACGGGGGGGGGGGGCAGCAAGACGATGACGATGTCTATGCGTGACACCGAAGCTTGTAGAGTGTTAATCCAACATGGCAGCGGACACAACGTTACCGTTCGATGCAGCCTTAGAAAGTGTTTTAAGTAGCTTAGAACGCAAGTTTAGTTTTAAAAAAGAGCAACGTTTGGCGTTGAAAGATTTCATTGCCTCGTCGAATTTCTGTCACTCTACATACGTCATCTGGTATAAGTGATACAATTGGCTATGAATCGCGCGCAAAGCAGCATGGGAAGAACCAGACGCCATTTGATAGACATTCGTAGCGCCCAATAAACGGCTCTAGGCATTCATAAACCACGCCTCAAATACGAGAAAATGCACACCTAGTTCCCAGACCACCATCTCATCGAGATGTAGACGCATCAGCCAGGCTAGGTTGCTGTAGTAGCTGACATCAGGATTTGTTTGATTTTTTCACACATCTCGTCTTTTTGTTTTCCCTCAAACCCTCAGCAACGGCGTTTAAGCACTCTTTCACAACGGTCCCATCACTAAATGTCTGAATCATCTGAATCATCGGTTGCGTCAGGGTCACATGGTGCCTCAGAGTCTCTGTCCTAGTGCACAGTCTCTGTGGAGGATTGAAAGAAAAATTTAAATTGATTAAGTGCAAAAGGCATCACTTGATCCTCACAGACTCAAACAGCTGGATTGCCCTGGGGACAAAGGACCTCCATAGCCTGTCCGTCCTGCAGGCAAGGGTGAAACCATAGTGTAGATATTTCGGGGGTCCAAATTAGAACTGTAGACCATATTCCAGCGGGGGGTCTGGGGGTCCTCCCCCAGAAGATTTTTTATTTCTTAGATGCCATTTCCTGCATTCTAGTGCATTTTAGGGTGACCTGTACAAATCCTAAACCCATGAAATATATACTGTATAGAACAGTAGATTTCAGCCCTTGGTCCAAATGTGAGCCCTTCCCAAAATATTTATATTGAAAATGTTGTACAATTTTCATATAGGTGTATTGATAAAGATGTGCTTGTATAGAACATAGTTTTTAAGAAATGCAGTATGACCAATTAACAAGTTACAATTCAAAGCTCGTTTTTTATTGTATGTCAAGTAGCAAAACACAAATACAACATGTGCAATTGTAAACTTATTCCATACTATTTTGTTTGTATACTGTTTCCCACATTGAAAGTAAATCTGGAACAGCAAGGGACTGATCTAGGAAAGAAGGAGTACCTTTATATGTCACATACTAGACAAAATATTGGAGGGGACAGATTGGTACTTTCCCAACATTGGGGGGGACGTGTCCCCCTCAATGTCTATGGTGGTTACGCCCCTGCCTGCAGGGGATGGCGTGGAACCTGTAGCTGAACAGGCTTCTCTGGTTGGCAAACACAGAGTGCAGAGGGTGACTGTGGTTGTCCATTATAGAGAAGAGCCTGCTCAGTGTCCTCTTCTCAGCTGTGGAAGTGAGAGCCTCCAGTTCTGTGCCTACAACAGACCCAGCCTTCCTCACCAACCTGTCAAGGCGTCCAGCATCTCTCTTCCTAATGCTACCCCTCCAGCATGTCACAGCATAGGAGAGCACACTGGCCATGACAGACTGGTAGAACATCAGCAGGAGTCTGTTGCAGACATTAAAGGATCTCAGCTTCCTCAGAAAGTAGAGGCTGCTCTGACCCTTCTTGTATAGTGCGTGTGAGTTTGCAGACCAGTCCAGTTTATTGTCCAGATGTACCCCTAGGTACTTGTACGTGCAGACTGTCTCCACTGTCTCCCCCTCGATAGAGACAGGCACCAGGGGCGGGGTGGTTCGCCTGAAGTCAACCACCATTTCCTTTGTTTTGGTGGTGTTCAGCTGCAGCTGGTTGGTCCTGCACCATCTGGTAAAGTTCTCCACCAGTCCCCTGTACTCCCCCTCCTGCCCATCCTTAATGCATGCAACAATGGCGGTGTCATCTGAGAACTTTTGTATGTGGCAGGTCTCAGAGTTGTAGGTGAAGTCAGTGGTGTACAGGGTGAACAACACCGGGGAGAGCACCGTTCCTTGTGGAGCTCCAGTGCTACTGACCACAGTCTCTGATGTGAGGTCACCCAGTCTGACGAACTGGGGCCGTTCTGTGAGGTAGTCTGTAATCTAGGTCACCAGCCCTGTCTCCACTCCCATCTGCAGCAGTTTGTCTTTCAACAGGAGTGGCTGGATCGTGTTGAAGGCGCTGGAAAAAATCACAAAACATGATTCTCACCGCACTGCCTCCTTTATCCAGGTGAGAATGCACCCTGTGCAGCAGGTACAGGATAGCATCCTCTACTCCCACATTCTCCTGGTAGGCAAATTGTCCAGTGCTTGGTGAACCTGGGGTTTCAGGATGTTGAGCAGCAACACACGCTCAAATGTCTTCATTATGTGTGACGTGAGGGCGATCGGTCTGTAGTCATTCAGTTCTTTGGGGTGTGGCTTTTTGGGGACTGGTATGAGGCATGAGGTTTTCCACTGTGTAGGCACCTTACCCGCATGTAAGCTCTTATTGAATATATGTTGCAGTGGCTCAGCTAGCTCTTCTGCACAGGTCTTAAGTAGTCTGGCACAGACACCATCAGGGCCACTAGCCTTCAGTTTTAGCCGTTTAAGTGCCCCTCTCACCTGGTCTGTTGTAACGGTGGGGGGTGGCTGTTGTCGTTCAGTTTGTGGGGGAGGGTGGGTGATTTGAGAGTGTGATCCACATTCCACAGGTGGAGGGATGGAGGTGACTTCAGAGGAGGTATAAGGGGGAGGGGGGAGGGGAAAGTCCAGCTTGGGTGCTGGCAATCGATAGTACATTGGGGGGGGTGAGTGCTGCACAGTCCTCAAGTGGTAGGGGGCAGCTAGTGGGGGTTACTTGAGAGGAGGTAGGTGGGGGAGGGAAGTCCAGTGTGTGTGCTGGCAGTTGATTGTCAGTAAGGGGGGAGGGAGGGTGGGCAGAGTGTGAGCTGCACATACCTTGGGTGGTGTGGTTTTCATGGTGCCTTCAGCAGTGGATGGGGGGGGGCTCAGTAGGGAGGAGGTGTGGAGTTTTACAACTTAATCTGTTGTAAAACACATTGGCCCTCATTTATCAAACTTGCGTAAGACGAAAAACATGCGTAGGTCGTGTGTACGTTCTTTTCTGCGCAAAGGTTGGCATTTATCAAATCCATCGTGAGCGCAGGAAAGATGAAATCGCCACGACAGGTCTGAAGCCGTGTACGCATTTTCCATTTTGACTTGCGGTGACTGCAATAGCATACATAAACAGCAGCGTCACTAGTGCGTGCCTCATGAGTCGCAACAAATCCCTAGGTTAAAATTACAGACTTATCACTTCAAAGAAGGCCCATGTTTTATTTGACTTCAACATAAATATAAACATTAACGCAAATTAAATAAATTAAACAAGTACAACTCCGTAATTGGAAGAGTGATGGCTCATTATTCAACCGCCTATTTAAGAGGTGATTCTAGCGGCGCGGTAATGGCGAAACGATGGCAGATCTGGCTTTGTTAGAGGACCTGAACGCGCGCATCAGGCGTGAGAGAGTGTTCCGGGACCGGCAGAATCTCTTTCGGGAAAATTATGAGTGGCTCATGAGCCGTACAGGAGAGGCGCTTTAACACTGCGCATACGCAAAGACGTGGCTCCGATCAGGCCAGCCACCCTCTCCTCCAAGGCACTCAAATCCAAACCTGGATCGGAGCCCCCCCCCCGTTTGTGACATGCTGCGTCGGAGAGCTGCAAATTTCATATCGGACCACTTCTTCCTGATCTTATTGGAGAAAAAGTAAAAGTTCAATTTTAGATTTCATTTAATCTGGAGTTTATCACATTTTATTGACCATCACAGTAGGGGAAAATACATAACTCGTCCGGTCTGCGATTTACATCGCCGCTGTTGACAGCTGGGACGGCTGTCAACAGCGTTGACAGCGTTTCTTTGCCGCCTTTCTTCTTTCCATGTCGCAAATTCTAGAGGTGCAGCCTTTTGTAGAAGGCGTGGTTAGGATCATTACGATGGATTTCAGCCGCCGGATTTATCAACAGCCGCTCGGTCTTACGATGGGATTGGTGTGGTACGCATGTTCTGTAAATCTCACTTGAGCCTCTGCGTACGACGAGTTCTCCGCTCATATCAAAGATGCTTTCTACGACGGCTTGATAAATGAGGGCCATTAAGTTCATCTGCTCTGTCCTTGTTGCCTTCTGCCCCTCCACTCTTGACACCGAATCCTGTCATGGTCTTGATGCCCTTCCACAGCTCCCTTGTGTTGCTCTCCATTCTCTTCTCCACTTTCTTTCCATACGCCTCCTTAGCAGCCCTCGGTGCACTCTTCAGCTCCCTCTGCACGTTCCTCAGCTCCTCCATGTTACCCTTCCCAAAGGCTGCCTTCTTCCTTTTCAGGAGTTGTTTCACACTGCCAGTCACCCAGGGTTCGTTATTTGGGAAGCAGCGCACGGTCTTGGTGGGAACTGCAACATCCATGTAGAAGTTGAGGTAGTCAGCTGTGCAATCAGTGATCTCCTCCAGGTTTTTGCTGTCCTGTAGTACACTCCAGTCAGTGGACTCAAAACAGTCTCTCAGAGCCTCTTCTGCCTCTGGAGTCCACATCCTTACAGTGTGTGTTGTGACAGGGAGACATTGTACTCTTGGCTTGTACACAGGCTGTAGGTGTATTAGGTTGTGGTCAGAGTTTCCCAGTGGTGGGAGGGGGGTGGAATTGTATGCATCTTTTACATTGGTGTAGAGTAGATCAATTGTCCTGTTTTTCCTTGTACTGCAGTCCACAGGCTGATAGAAAGATGTCAAGGTGGAGTTGAGTGTGACGTGGTTGAAATCACCAGATATTGCAAAAAAGGTATCCGTGTGTTGTGTCTGGAGCCTTGCCACTGTTGCATGGATGAAGTGAATTCTCTTGGCAAGTAGAACGGGCGTAAACTCAACGCAAGTAGTTCCAAGTCCTTACTACAAAAAGTCTCCTTCACCGTCACATGTCCGGGGTTACACCATCTGTTGTTGATGTAAACCAACAGTCCTCCTCCCCTCTTCTTTCTGGCGAGTTTCGTATCACGGTCCAATCTTACTGTACTGAATCCGGGTAAATCCACTTCGGCGCTAGAGATGTTGTTGTTCAACCATGTTTCTGTCAAGCAGATCAAGCTGGCCTCCCGGTACAGCTTCTGATTCTTAACTAAGGCAGCCAGTTCGTCAGTTTTGTTCACAAGAGAGTTAACATTTCCCATAACAATTGCTGGCACAGGGGGTTTAAATACTTTGCATACTTTGTTAGATATACAGTATATAAATATCACTACAAATATTGAATATCATTTTCTTGGATAAATGCTGTCACACCCAGAGATTTGCAGGACACAGGAGCAGGTGATGTAAATCCAAAGCTTTTATTCAGGAGGAACAAGGTTGTCCAAACTCTCCAAGAGAGAACAAAAAGGACTACTGCACTGCTCATTGATCTATATAATACGGAGTGTAGGGAATTATTCACTGAGTCTGGTCCTTTATTTTATTTTATTTTTATTTTCTTTAGCACAAGTTTCTTGTGTTTATATTGAATTGAGTTATCAATAATTACATATACTTCTCCCAAAATGAGAGAAGTATATCTATGAAAAGTTATAGAAATAATAATCACTCCACTGAGGAGGAAAAACAAAGGCTTTGAAACTTTATACTTTAAACTAATAATCACTCCTGCTACGGAGGAAAACAAAAAACCTCTCCTGTAAAAATAGGAGGCACTAAGATATGAAACTTTACTTAGAAACGAAAAATCACTCCACTCGGAGGAAAAAGCAATAATGCTATTAAACTTAAACTGCACTTTTACAAGGCTATAAATACAAAAGTTATCCAAAAACAATAACTCTTAGCGAGATCAGAAACGTGGCATGGAACATGGACTTTGGTTTTTGAAAGAAGGCAAGAGTGAGGAACGTTGGCTACAACAAGAACGACACACTGGCACAAGACAAAGGGAGACGTCAACTCTTATACACACAGGGTTAACGGGGAACAGGTGGAATCCCTCATACGACAATCAGACTGGAACACAAGAGGAAGGGCAAGTGACCTGAAACGAGAGGGGAGTTAATCTTTCAAAATAAAACAGGAAGTGACGAGACATGACATGGAGACGAGACAAAAAACCCACTTGACCTCACCGCGGTGTGACAAATGCTTTGTTTTGAACATGTTATTTTAAATCTTTCAACAAAACTTTGATTTAAATTCTTCTTTTATTTTGGCAGTCCACAGGTCTGGCCAGTCACTATTGATGTCTACAGAAAAACAACAAAAATTATGCATATCTCACACATACCTACTCACACTATTGTGATCACAATATTCATCAGCAAGACATACGCACCCCCCTCTTTACATTAACAATCTGGAAAAGTGAGGCTACACTTCTATAAACTGGAGATGCATTTAGCTGCCTTTGAATACTCTGACCTGGTGGTGGTAGCCTGGCTCCTTGTGTCTGCCCACACTGACTTGCCTGGTTGGGATCTGCCATGGCTGCTGGTTTCATGGCTGGGGTCTGACTGGGCCTGATCTGGGTCTGATCTGAGCTTCTTTACAAAGAAGTCTGCAATATTCTTTTCATTGTTATCTGTCCCTACACAAAATAAGACGGATTAATTCATTAAAGACGGTGGCATTCTCAAGTTCTGTAATTGGGAGACATTCATCGCTGACATCCACCGTCTTCCCTATTTTTTTTTTTTTAAATATGAGCTTTGTCATTTTCTGGTTATTTGTGATAGTAATGTCACTAGTGTCTGTATCGTCAGAAGAATCTTCAACACTGTTGGGAATATACTCTTCTCCACTCTCATCTGAGGTGTGATCATAAAGCTCCTCTGAATCAAAGTCAACCCGACCTTTCATCTTCAGGAAAAGTGAAGAGAAAAAAGGTAAATTCAGTTTCAGGCACCATGCCACTTAAGCATTTGGCAAACACACTTAATTAAGGCAAAACTATTGGTTTAGAAATGTTAAAGGATAAGACCGGTTTTTTGACATTGGGCCCTTGATTTCACATTATAACATGATGTTCTACTCACCCCTGCTTGTTGTTGAACATTTGGAGCTGTTCCGAAGATATTCGCGAGGCGTCTGGCTGCTCTCTTGAGATATTCGGCCATGAAACGGTTTCCTATGGGCAAGCTTATACAGGCACAAACTATGCTGTTTATAATTTATTAATTACTCTACACTAGCACTGATAACGTGGAGGGCGTCGCTTACTTAAAAAAATTCGGGTTATTGTAATTTAGATTTTTTTGTCGTAAAGTGGGTGTTACTGACGTCCTCGTCGTGCTACTGCCACAGACAGCCCACAGACCTGCTGCCTATTTATTCATTCGGCTAAAATTCAAAATTAGTAACCCGGATTTTTTTAAGTAAGCGACGCACCTCCACGTTATCAGTGCTAGTGTAGAGTAATTAATAAATTATAAACAGCATAGTTTGTGCCTGTATAAGCTTGCCCATAGGAAACCGTTTCATGGCCGAATATCTCAAGAGAGCAGCCAGACGCCTCGCGAATATCTTCGGAACAGCTCCAAATGACCAACAACAAGCAGGGGTGAGTAGAACATCATGTTATAATGTGAAATCAAGGGCCCAATGTCAAAAAACCGGTCTTATCCTTTAAGTATATGCATTAATATTTAATGTGCGTGTTGCACACCTGTATACTCTTGGTCCTCCTCAACCTTGGAATAAACCGTTTGTCCTGGTCAGTGAAGTTAACCTCAGATTCAGAAGTCAGACTCCATGTCTATAATGTTTAAACAAAAGTGAAAAATTGTACTAGACATTTGTACCAATCAAATTTCCACAATTGACAAAGTATCAACATCAAAGTACCTGGCAGCTTCCATTTAGCAGTGAAGAGCTGGTGTATGGCCCCTGAGATTCTTCAGAATCTGTGCAGCCAAGGGAAGGAATTATTCCAGCTGTATATGTTGAATGATCAGGGTATGATTCATCCAAGTTCTATAGGAGAAATAGATAAGATAATCTGACACTGGGAATCATTAAGACATTTTGCTGACTATGAGATCCAACTTCACAGGGCTGTATGTTAAAATAAAGAAATAAAATACATTTTCTTAAACTCTCCTACAACAGCTATATGGGACATCTTGACAAAAAAATTACACGACAATGCAATATCCCATTTCATTATCTGATCTCAACCCAACTCAAGTGGACTTTCAAGTTCAAATTGGTTGAGATTTATCCAATATCTTCTGTCTACACTGGAATATTGTAAAAACTGAATTTAGCATGCATGCATGGTGTTTTGTTGAGTTAATGCATGAAAAATTAATGACCGTGTCAGTAAATGTACAGAGTATTACATAGCCAACGTGGTCTCCACAAATAAAGACACCTGACAAGTGTGTAACACAGCAGCCATCGTACATGACTGGACGGTCCCCACTTGATCAGTAAAACCAAACTGTGCTTGGAAACATATTTGACATCAGAGCGGGACTGATCTAAACTAAATCAAAACAAACTGTACTCACAATAGTAAACTTTGCACATATTTGACTAAAAAAGAAAAAACAATATTGAAATACAACTGATTCTTACCTCCATGATGGCAGGTGAATGTCTCTCAGGAGACTTCGGTATCAGAGGACTTGTCAGTCCATAACTGAAATAATAACATACTATTAATGCAAAGCTACTCAACAGGATCACATTCATAAATTAAACATATTTTTGCATAGATACAACATGTATGTAGCCTGCTGTAGCACTGCAGTGACTGTAAAGATCTGACAATAAGCCATTATTTGCAATCATTACACTTTCTTGACAGCACACTGACCATCATTCATAACAAACCTGTTTCCTCCATGGCCAATCGCTGTCACCATAGTCATATGTTATTTCTTCTTCTGGTTGAATGTCCCTCAAGGCAAATAAACAGAGGTATGGTTTGCAATTGGGCTGTCTGTGGTCATCATTGACAAGTCGTCCAAGGCTGTAATCCTCTTGAGATGCATCAATACTTGAGAAAGATACAAAATGAGTGATTATACTTATATAAATATTTAAATACTAATTACATTACCTTGTGTTAATGTAACAACAAATGTCATCTCAAGGCACTTAGATAGTAAGTCCAATTCAAGCCAATTGGAATTCAATTAATTAATAATAATCATAATTCATAAAATAATCCAATTCGTTCATATAGAGCCAATTCAAAAACAATTTCCTAGCTAAGAAAACCAACAGATTGCACTGAAAACTTTTTGTTTTTCGGTCCAATCTCCCGGCCTGAGCGTGCCTGAGGCGACTGTGGAGAGAAACGACTCCCTTTGAACAGGAAGAAACCTCTGGCAGAACCAGACTCAGGAAGAGTGGCCATCCACCTCCACCAGCTGGGGTTTGAGAGGACAGAAAGGGGGGAGAGGGCCGCGGCGGCGGCACTGTAACACCATTCAAAGGATATCTGTTGGAACAGGGAAACACGAGTTAATGACCACAATAATATCACATATACATAGTAAGAGTAAAGTGAGGAAAGGTGTGACAGATGAGGCCCCCCAGCAGTCTAGAACTATAGCAGCTTAACTATGGGATGTTTCAGGATTACCTGAGCCATCCCTATTCAAGGTAAACACAAGAAACTTGTGCTAACGAAAAAATAAATAATAAAATAAAGGACCAGACTCAGTGAGTAATTCCCTATACTCCCTATATAGATCTGCTCCTCACACCACAACAACCATCTTTTTACAGCCACAAGCTACCTCAGCCTCTCACCAACTCCACACCAGTCACAGATAGGAATTTCGAATCCTGTCATCTAACACTTTGTCCCCAACTGTGCTGCCCTGTAATGGTAAGACCTTTCCTGTGTACAATGTACATGGAATAACTCATCTCCATGAAGATGCCAGGCACTTCAACTGCTACCTAAATGACATTTCCTGTTTTCCATTTGAAAACTACCTGCAGCAGATCAAGAAGCATGTGAAGGCAATAAAAAAGTGAATTAAAAAAAAAAAAAAGAAGCATGTGAGGATTGGGAGAAATCCTCTGGAACAAGTCACCAGACGTTTATCGGAAAGCGAACATTCAGAATGAACAAGAGCAAAACGCACCCCAAAGTGTTTGTTTCTGTTAAAGAAAGGGACAGTTGTTTTCTCTTGGAAGATGAGAGGTTTGCTTTTGTTCAACAGAAAAATGCAGATGGTACCTTGGCTTGTCAAATCCTGCACCAGCGTCACACTTCACCATTATTTCACCAACCATGTAGCTCTGGACTTGTAAATATAGTGTGCATAGGAAATGGTCAGGTGAGGATGAAAAAGGATCTGTTCCGCAAGGTGGCCTACCTCCCACAAGAATCTGGTGGTGCTGTGCTCATAACCCTTCGCCATGGCCTGGATACACACATTAAAGGTTCAATTTTCATATATTTTTTAAAAGCTATAGCCCATCCATCCGTTAGTTTTATTCTCCGATACTCCTCCCACCTGCGTGTCCTTTCTCACTCCAACCTACTCTGGAAAAAAAAAAAAAATCCTTTTCTTAATGTAGCCCTCATCCCTCCTTCACACATAGCCAAACTCTCTAAACCTCAATCCACTAAATTAACTGGGTCCCATTTGCTTATTGGTAATTGTAGGAGCCAAAGTATTCCTTTGCTTCTATAGGTTTTACGTCATTCATTCAATTCAATTCATTTTTATTTATATAGCGCCAAATACAACAAATGTCATCTCAAGGCACTTAGATAGTAAGTCCAATTCAAGCCAATTGGAATTCAATTAATTAATAATAATCATAATTCATAAAATAATCCAATTCGTTCATATAGAGCCAATTCAAAAACAATTTCCTAGCTAAGAAAACCAACAGATTGCACTGAAAACTTTTTGTTTTTCGGTCCAATCTCCCGGCCTGAGCGTGCCTGAGGCGACTGTGGAGAGAAACGACTCCCTTTGAACAGGAAGAAACCTCTGGCAGAACCAGACTCAGGAAGGGTGGCCATCCGCCTCCACCAGCTGGGGTTTGAGAAGACAGAAAGGGGGGAGAGGGCCGCGGCGGCACTGTAACACCATTCAAAGGATATCTGTTGGAACAGGGAAACACGAGTTAATGACCACAATAATATCACATATACATAGAGAGAGTAAAGTGAGGAAAGGTGTGACAGATGAGGCCCCCCAGCAGTCTAGGCCTATAGCAGCTTAACTATGGGATGTTTCAGGATCACCTGAGCCATCCCTATTCAAGGTAAACACAAGAAACTTGTGCTAACGAAAAAATAAATAATGAAATAAAGGACCAGACTCAGTGAGTAATTCCCTATACTCCCTATATAGATCTGCTCCTCACACCACAACAACCATCTTTTTACAGCCACAAGCTACCTCAGCCTCTCACCAACTGCACACCAGTCACAGCGGGGTGGGGATGCAAACCCTGGTTCGGGTAGGGGGAGAAATAAAAGAGGTAAGATAAGCGGGAATGGGATTCAAACCCTGGTTCGGGTAGGGGGTAATGAAAGTATAGAGGGTGCCAGAGGTGGAGGCAGAACAAGACACACTAGCAGACACACTATCAGATTCAACAGACCTAACTATAAGCTTTATAAAAAAGGAAAGTTTTAAGCCTGGTCTTAAAAGTGGAAAGGGTGTCTGCTTCCCGGACATTTACTGGCAGCTTATTCCACAATAGAGGGGCCTGATAACTGAAGGCTCTGCCTCCCATTCTACTTTTAGAAACTCTGGGAACCTCAAGTAAACCTGCAGTTTGGGAACGAAGTGCTCTGTTAGGAAAATATCTTACAATGAGATCTTTAAGATATGATGGAGCTCGGTCATTAAGAGCTTTATATGTAAGGAGAAGAATCTTAAATTCTATTCTGAATTTAACAGGGAGCCAATGAAGAGAAGCTAAAACTGGAGAAATATGATCTCTGCTGTTAGTTCTCATCAGAACTCTGGCTGCAGCATTTTGGATCAACTGGAGGCTTTTCAGAGAATATGTGGGACAGCCCAATAATAAAGAATTACAGTAGTCCAATCTTGAAGTAACAAATGCATGAATTAGTTTTTCTGCATCACTCTGAGACAAGATGTTCCTGATTTTAACAATATTACGAAGGTGAAAGAAGGCAATCCTAGAAACCTGTTTTATATGCGAGTCAAATGATAAGTTCTGGTCAAAAATAACTCCAAGGTTCCTCACTGTAGAACTAGAAGCCAAGGAAATACCATCTAGAGTAACTATATAGCTAGACAATTTCTCCCTGAAGCGCTCAGGTCCAAAGATAACGACTTCAGTTTTGTCTGAATTTAGCAGCAGACAGTTCTGAGTCATCCAGGTCTTTATGTCTTTAAGACATGCTTGTAGTCTGACCAACCTATTGGGTTCATCTGGCTTTATAGATAAGTACAGCTGAGTATCATCAGCATAGCAATGGAAATTTATGCCATGCTGTCTAATAATGTTACCTAATAGAAGCATGTATAAAGTGAAAAGAATCGGTCCAAGCACAGAACCCTGGGGAACTCCATGACTTACTCTGGTGTGTGAGGAAGATTCTTCATTTACAAGAACAAACTGAAATCTATCAGATAAATATGACTTAAACCAGCCTAATGCAGTTCCTTTAATCCCAATAACATGTTCAAGTCTCTGTAATAAGATACTGTGATCGACCGTATCAAATGCAGCACTGAGATCCAACAGGACAAGCACAGACACAAGTCCGCTATCAGAGGCTAAGAGGAGATCATTGGTAACTTTCAGCAGTGCAGTTTCTGTGCTATGATGCACTCTGAATCCTGACTGAAACTCTTCAAACAGATTATTTCTGTGTAAGTGATCACAAACCTGAGCTGCAACTATTTTTTCAAGAACTTTAGACATAAAAGGGAGATTGGATATAGGTCTATAATGAGCCAACACTTCTGAATCAAGAGTAGGTTTTTTAAGTAAAGGTTTCACTTTTAGGTTAAATAATTCTAGAATGCGCTGCTGAGGGTGGCAGCATGTTGGAGTAGCTCTGTACCTCACATTGAGATTTTTCTTTTTCTCTAAATTTCATTCCTGTTATTTCTTGGAAGAAATTGCATTTTTTGGACAACTGTTCCTTCCTGCCTTGGATGCTGTGCAGCTGGATTAATTTTTCCCAATACTTTTGTATATTTTACTCTTTTGTCATGATGCATCACCATAGCAACAAGGTGGTTTACAACAGGGAGCAGCTGAATAACATTGGAAAAGCAGAAATAATTCGACAACTGAAGCCAGAAATCCCACTGGAATTGAAAAGGAGGCGTCGTGGATGCAGAGCAGGAGCAAAGAGGAGAGAAAGAAAGAAGAAGTTCAAACCATCTCTGCCATCCTGCATCATGGGAAATGTAAGATTGTTAGCTAACAAGTTGGATGAACTTTTAGCCTTGATAAGGACTCAGCAAGAATATCGGGAATGTAGCATTATGTGTTTTACTGAGACATGGCTACAGGATCATATACCCGACTCCAGCGTCTCTCTGCCGGGCTTCCTGACTGTACGAGCAGATCGAGATTTAAAGAGTAGCAGGAAAAGGAAAGGGGGTGGATTGGCAGTGCTTGTCAACAACAGATGGTGTCACCCAGGACATGTTACTGTGAAGAGTCGTCTCTGCAGTCCTGACATTGAACTATTGGCAGTAAGTTTTCGTCCATATTATTTGTCAAGAGAGTTCACCAGTGTTGTTTTGGTGGCTGTTTACATTCCACCCTCAGCTGTTGCTGACACTGCATGTGATGTCATCAGTTCCGTTGTTGCTAAGATACAGACTCAACACCCCAATTCTTTTGTGGCAATATCTGGTGATTTTAATCATGCCTCACTCTCTGCTACACTGCCAACTTTTCAACAGTTTGTCAGCTGCTCTACCAGAGAAAACAAGACATTGGATTTGTTTTACACAAATGTCAAGGATTCATACATTTCCAAATCAAGACCTCCCCTGGGAAAATCAGATCACAACCTTGTTTTTCTCTGTTCAGCATATAAACCCCTTGTCCAGAGACTACCTGTCACAAAAAGGACTGTTAGAAAGTGGTCAGAGGAAGCTGAAGAAGCCTTACAGGGTTGTTTTGATGCAACCGATTGGATTTCTCTTTGTAAGCCACATGGAGAGGACATTAATGCCATGACTGAGTGTGTGACTGACTATATAAACTTCTGTGTGGACAACACCATCCCCACCAGAACAGTGAGATGCTTCCCTAATAACAAACCCTGGATCACCAGTGAGCTAAAGGAACTATTGAACAAGAAAAAAAGAGCCTTTAGGGAGCGAGACAGGGAGTTACTGAGGAGTATACAGAAGCAGCTCAAAGTCAAGATCAGAGAGAGCAAGGAGGTGTATAGAAAGAAGTTTGAGAGTAAACTGCAGAGGAACAATATCAGAGATGTGTGGTCAGGAATGAAGAAGATCACAGGCCTCAAGCAGAGGGAGGATCGGATGGATGGAAGTCTGGACAGAGCAAATGAGCTGAACACATTCTTCAACAGGTTCAGTTCAGGAACAAGCTCACCATCCTCCCCTCCTGTTCCCAGCCAAAGAGACATCCCACCCTCCTCTGACCCACAGCTTTCCTGTAACATCTCCACCTCCACCTCAGTCATGGATTCTTCTGCTTCCACTAGCTTGTCTTCAACCCAATCAGGAGATGCTGCTGTCCCCTTTGCCTCCCCCTCCCACTTTTCTGTTTCTAGAAGTCAGGTGAAGAGGCAGTTGGAGAGACTGAACCGGAACAAGGCTGCAGGTCCAGATGGTGTCAGCCCCCGAGTCCTGAAGGCCTGTGCAGAGCAGCTCTGTGGGATTCTGCAACACCTTTTCAACCTTAGCTTGACCCAAGAGAAGGTACCACTGTTGTGGAAGACATCCTGTCTGGTTCCGGTACCAAAGAAAACTCACCCCTCAGACATCAATGACTACAGACCTGTTGCCCTGACATCCCACATAATGAAGGTCCTGGAGAGACTCCTGTTGACCCACCTGTGTAATCAAACCAGCACATATCAGGACCCCCTGCAGTTTGCTTATCGCCATGGAGTTGGAGTTGAAGACGCTATCATACACCTGCTTCAACAAACCCACTGTCATCTGGATAAAGCAGGCAGCACTGTGAGGATCATGTTCTTTGATTTCTCCAGTGCATTTAACACAATCCAGCCTGATCTGCTTAGTCTGAAACTCCAGAAGACTCAGGTGGAGGCCTCAACAATCACCTGGATTAATGACTACCTGACAAACAGACCACAGTTTGTCAGACTGATGAATTGTGTGTCTAACCAGGTGATCAGCAGCACAGGAGCACCACAGGGGACTGTACTCTCACCATTCCTTTTCACTCTGTACACTTCAGACTTCCAGTACAAGTCAGACTCCTGTCATCTACAGAAATATTCAGATGACTCTGCAGTTGTCGGGTGTATCAGAGATGGACAAGAAGCTGAGTACAGAGAGCTGGTGGACCGCTTTGTGGCATGGTGTGGGAACAATCATCTTATCTTGAATGTTAACAAAACAAAGGAGATGATTGTAGATTTCAGGAGAAACAGGGTCAGATCAAACCCTGTTTCCATCATGGGAGAAGAAGTGGAGGTGGTTGAGGAATATAAATACCTTGGTGTTCATGTGGACAACAGACTGGACTGGAGACACAACAGTGAAGCCATCTACAAGAAAGGACAGAGCAGACTGTACTTCTTGAGGAAGCTAAGGTCCTTCAAGGTTTGCAACAAGATGTTGCAGATCTTCTACAAGTCTGTTGTTGAGAGCGTCATTTCCTCTTGCGTCATCTGTTGGGGCAGCAGCATCAGAACCAGGGACCTAAAAAGACTCAACAACCTGATAAGGAAGGCTGGTTCTGTTCTGGGGACGACTGTGGAACCTCTGGAGACAATAATGCAAAGAAGGATTTTGCATAAAATCAAGAGAATTATGGACAACCCTGAACATCCTCTCCATGAGACCTTTATCAGAAAACAGAGTCTCTTCAGTCAAAGGCTTCTTCAGTTTGGATGCAAAACGGACCGTTACAGGAAATCTTTCCTGCCCACAGCCATCAGCATCTATAATAACTCCTTGATTTAATTGGGCTACATCAACATTTAATTTCCCTCTGGGATAAATAAAGTATTTTTGAATTTTTTTTTAATTGAATTTAATTACAGCAACCTTAAAAGTCTGAGATACATATCCTGTCAACAAAGACAGATTGATCAAATCCAATATGGAAGTGTCAATTAATGGGAAAACCTCCTTGAACAGTCTGGTTGGGATTGGGTCTAAAACAGAAATTGATGGTTTAGAAGAGACTATTGCTGTTGTTAGTTCAGAGAGATCAACTGGGCAGAAGCCGTCTAAATACAAATCAGGTTCTAAAGATACTTCTAAAGCTGCTGTACTTGATGATACATCACTGACTAATAGTGGGAAGGACTCCATCAATCTTCTCTCTGATAGAAACAATTTTATTAATTAAAAAAGCTCATGAAATCATCACTGCTGAGAGTTAAAGGAATAACTGGCTCAGCAGAGCTCGGACTCTTAGTCAGACTGGCTACAGTGCTGAAAAGAAACCTGGGATTATTAGGGACCAAGCAGTGAAACTGCAAGGACCCTATTGTATCTGTAAGGTTTATTAGGGACCGAGCAGTGAAACTGCAAGGACCCTATTGTATCTGTAAGGTTTATTATTAGGGACCGAGCAGTGAAACTGCAAGGACCCTATTGTATCTGTAAGGTTTATTATTAGGGACCGAGCAGTGAAACTGCAAGGACCCTATTGTATCTGTAAGGTTTATTAGGGACCGAGCAGTGAAACTGCAAGGACCCTATTGTATCTGTAAGGTTTATTAGGGACCGAGCAGTGAAACTGCAAGGACCCTATTGTATCTGTAAGGTTTATTATTAGGGACTGAGCAGTGAAACTGCAAGGACCCTATTGTATCTGTAAGGATTATTAGGGACCGAGCAGTGAAACTGCAAGGACCCTATTGTATCTGTAAGGATTATTAGGGACCGAGCAGTGAAACTGCAAGGACCCTATTGTATCTGTAAGGTTTATTATTAGGGACCGAGCAGTGAAACTGCAAGGACCCTATTGTATCTGTAAGGATTATTAGGGACCGAGCAGTGAAACTGCAAGGACCCTATTGTATTTGTAAGGTTTATTAGGGACCGAGCAGTGAAACTGCAAGGACCCTATTGTATCTGTAAGGTTTATTATTAGGGACCGAGCAGTGAAACTGCAAGGACCCTATTGTATCTGTAAGGATTATTAGGGACCGAGCAGTGAAACTGCAAGGACCCTATTGTATCTGTAAGGTTTATTATTATTTATTATTATTAGGGACCGAGCAGTGAAACTGCAAGGACCCTATTGTATCTGTAAGGATTATTAGGGACCGAGCAGTGAAACTGCAGGGACCCTATTGTATCTGTAAGGTTTATTATTATTCTTTCTTTCTTATTCTTTGCAAAAGGTATGCGAAAACTCAGGAAATTTTGCGAGCGCCACGTGCTAGTCGACGACATGAAAGAATCTAAACATTATATCTTTGGGAGTCGCTCATTGGCTCTGTAGCGCCCCCTACGATGCTTAAAAATGGTCCCTGCAATAGGATTAGTTTCGCGTGGGACGACGAAATTCGGTACACTCATTCATCATGCCCAGACGCACAAAAAAGGGAAATGTCTTTTTTTTCCACACCTCGCATTTGATCAAACTCGTCCTACAGATTTCATGCTACAAGCTTCAAACTTGGCCAGGTTACTCTTAAGACATGGGGGGAAAAAATCATTGGCCAACTTTTTCAAACCTCAAAGGGCGTGGCCGTGGCGACGCCTCAAATTTATGACTCGCCATAAAAAATTAAGTCGCTTATAACTCCCACAAACATTATCCAATCTGTCCCAAACTTCATACGGTGAATGCTGGACCCAGCCTGAATGTGTACATATAAAATAGAGACATCCACCTACAGCGCCAACTGCTGGTGGTTGGAAATTTCTTTTTTTTTCACACCTCGCATTTGATCAAACTCCTCCTACAGATTTCATGCTACAAGCTTCAAACTTGGCCAGGTTACTCTTAAGACATGGGGGAAAAAAATCATTGGCCAAATTTTTCAAACCTCAAAGGGCGTGGCCGTGGCGACACCTCAAATTTATGACGCGCCATAAAAAATTAAGTCGCTTATAACTCCCACATACATTATCCAATCTGTCCCAAACTTCATACGGTGAATGCTGGACCCAGCCTGAACGTGCACATATAAATAAGTGATATCCACCTACAGCACCACCTAATGGTGGTTGGAAACTTCATTTTTTTCCACACCTCTTATTTGATCAAACTCCTCCTACATATTTCATGCTAAAATCTTCAACCTTGGCCAGGTTACTCTTAAGCCATGGGGGCAAAACTTCATGGAGAAACTTTTCCAAACTCTGAACGGTGTGGGCGTGGCCAGAGGTGAAAATCGTGTGATGGCGTTTGTAATATGAAAGCCTTATCATCATCGCAAAGTCATGAAACTTGGTACACACGTCCACCCTGACGACCTCGTACGTATGTAAAGGGTATTGTGTGTGGGCGGAGCAAAATGGCTCAGTGGCGCCCCCTAGAAATTTTCAAAAACCCCTATGCATTGGGGTTATTGTGTGCTCGTACGTACGCAATGGTAATCGTGCGTGTGGGCAGAGCTGCGCGACTACGGCATCCAGCGCATGCCCAACGTGCGCACATCCCAACGTACGCACGTCCCGCTCACAGCTGCTTGCAGCTTTCTAGTTATTATTAGGGACCGAGCAGTGAAACTGCAAGGACCCTATTGTATCTGTAAGGATTATTATTTTTCTCCTCCTCCGTTATTCTTTCTTATTCTTTGCAAAAGGTGCTCGAAAACTCATGAAATTTTGCAAGCGCCACCTGCCAGTCGACGACATGAAAGAATCTAAACGTTATATTTTTGGGAGTCGCTCATTGACTCTGTAGCGCCCCCTATAATGCATAAAAATGGTCCCCGCATTGGGCTTACTTTCACGTGGGACAACGAAAATCGGTACACTCCTTCATCATGCCCAGACGCACAAAAAAGTCTTATGGTGCCATGGTCCCACACCCACAGGAAGGCGGCCATTTTGGATGGAAGTTGCGTTTTCGTGCCATTTTTGACCGATTCCACGCCTTGCATAAGATCGAACTTGTCCTACAGATTTAATGCTACAGACTTCAAACTCGGCCAGGTTACTCTTAAGACACGGGGGGGGGAAATTCATGGGGAAACTTTTTCAAAACTGAAAGGGCGTGGCCGTGGCAACGCCTCAAAGTTTGATGACTCACCATCACTCGCCACTAAAAATTAAGTCGCTTATAACTCCTACATACAGTATCCAATCTGTCCCAAACTTCATACGGTGAATGCTGGACACAGCCTGAACGCTCACATATAAAATAGTGACATCCACCTATAGCACCACCTGCTGGTGGTTGGAAACACAACTCCTTCTAAATATTTAATGCAAAAACCTTCAAACTTGGCCAGGTTACTCTTAAGACATGGGGGGAAGAATCATGGACAAACTTTTCCAAACTCTGAACGGAATGGGCGTGGCCAGGCAATGAAAATCGTGTGATGGCGTTTGTGATTTGAAAGCCTTATCATCATCGCAGCTTAATGAAACTTGGCACACACGTCCACCCTGACGACCTCGAACGTATGTAAAGGGTATCGTGTGTGGGCAGAGCAAAATGGCTCAGTGGCGCCCCCTAGAAATTTTCAAAAACCCCTCCGCATTGGGGTTATTATGTGCTCGTACGTACGCAGAGGGTATCGTGCGTGTGGGCAGAGCTGCGCTACTACGGCAACAAGCTCATGCCCCAACGTGCGCACATCCAACGTACGCACACCTCGGTCCCGCTCACAGCTGCTTGCAGCTTTCTAGTTATTATTATTAGGGACCGAGCAGTGAAACTGCAAGGACCCTATTGTATCTGTAAGGATTATTAGGGACCGAGCAGTGAAACTGCAAGGACCCTATTGTATCTGTAAGGATTATTATTTTTCTCCTCCTCCGTTATTCTTTCTTATTCTTTGCAAAAGGTGCTCGAAAACTCAGGAAATTTTGCGAGCGCCACCTGCCAGTCGACGACATGAAAGAATCTAAACGTTATATTTTTGGGAGTCGCTCATTGACTCTGTAGCGCCCCCTATAATGCATAAAAATGGTCCCCGCATTGGGCTTACTTTCACGTGGGACAACGAAAATCGGTACACTCCTTCATCATGCCCAGACGCACAAAAAAGTCTCATGGTGCCATGGTCCCACACCCACAGGAAGGCGGCCATTTTGGATGGAAGTTGCGTTTTCGTGCCATTTTTGACCGATTCCACGCCTTGCATAAGATCGAACTTGTCCTACAGATTTAATGCTACAGACTTCAAACTCGGCCAGGTTACTCTTAAGACACGGGGGGGGGGGGAAATTCATGGGGAAACTTTTTCAAAACTGAAAGGGCGTGGCCGTGGCAACGCCTCAAAGTTTGATGACTCGCCATCACTCGCCACTAAAAATTAAGTCGCTTATAACTCCTACATACATTATCCAATCTGTCCCAAACTTCATACGGTGAATGCTGGACACAGCCTGAACGCTCACATATAAAATAGTGACATCCACCTATAGCACCACCTGCTGGTGGTTGGAAACACAACTCCTTCTAAATATTTAATGCAAAAACCTTCAAACTTGGCCAGGTTACTCTTAAGACATGGGGGGAAGAATCATGGACAAACTTTTCCAAACTCTGAACGGTATGGGCGTGGCCAGGCAATGAAAATCGTGTGATGGCGTTTGTGATTTGAAAGCCTTATCATCATCGCAGCTTAATGAAACTTGGCACACATGTCCACCCTGACGACCTCGAACGTATGTAAAGGGTATCGTGTGTGGGCAGAGCAAAATGGCTCAGTGGCGCCCCCTAGAAATTTTCAAAAACCCCTCCGCATTGGGGTTATTATGTGCTCGTACGTACGCAGAGGGTATCGTGCGTGTGGGCAGAGCTGCGCTACTACGGCAACAAGCTCATGCCCCAACGTGCGCACATCCAACGTACGCACACCTTGGTCCCGCTCACAGCTGCTTGCAGCTTTCTAGTTATTATTATTAGGGACCGAGCAGTGAAACTGCAAGGACCCTATTGTATCTGTAAGGATTATTAGGGACCGAGCAGTGAAACTGCAAGAACCCTATTGTATCTGTAAGGTTTATTATTAGGGACCGAGCAGTGAAACTGCAAGGACCCTATTGTATCTGTAAGGTTTATTATTATTATTATTAGGGACCGAGCAGTGAAACTGCAAGGACCCTATTGTATCTGTAAGGTTTATTAGGGACCGAGCAGTGAAACTGCAAGGACCCTATTGTATCTGTAAGGTTTATTATTTTTAGGGACCGAGCAGTGAAACTGCAAGGACCCTATTGTATCTGTAAGGTTTATTATTATTCTTTCTTTCTTTCTTTCTTTCTTTCTTTCTTTCTTATTCTTTGCAAAAGGTATGCGAAAACTCAGGAAATTTTGCGAGCGCCACGTGCTAGTCGACGACATGAAAGAATCTAAACAATATATCTTTGGGAGTTGCTCATTGGCTCTGTAGCGCCCCCTACGGTGCTTAAAAATGGTGCCCGCAATGGGGTTAGTTTCGCGTAGGAATATGAAATTCGGTACACCTATTCACCATACCCAGACGCACAAAAAAGTCTCTTGCCGCCATGGTCCCACGTAGACAGGAAGGCGGCCATTTTGGATGGAAAGTGCGTCTTCGTGCCATTTTTGACCGATTCCACGCCTTGCATAAGATTGAACTTGTCCTACAGATTTCATGCTACAGACTTGAAACTTGGCCAGGTTACTCTTAAGACATGGAGGGAAAAATTCATTGGCCAACTTTTTCAAAACTTAAAGGGCGTGGCCGTGGCGACGCCTCAAAGTTTGATGACTCGCCATCACTCGCCACGAAAAATTAAGTCGCTTATAACTTCCACATACATAATCCAATCTTTCCCAAAGTTCAACCGGTGATTGCTGGAACCAGCCTGAAAGCGTACATATTATCATAACGACATCCACCTATAGCGCCACCTGCTGGTGGTCGGAAACATCTCTTTTTTTCCACATCTCGCATTTGATCGAACTCGTCCTACAGATTTAATGCTACAAGCTTCAAACTTGGCCAGGTTACTCTTAAGACATGGGGGGAAAGAGTCATGGAGAAACTTTTTTAAACCTCAAAGGGCGTGGTCGTGGCGACGCCTCAAAGTTATGACTCGCCATGAAAAATTAAGTCGCTTATAACTTCCACATACATTATCCAATCTGTCCCAAACTTCATACGGTGATATCTGGACCCAGCCTGAACGCGCATAGATAAAATAGTGACATCCACCAACAGCGCCACCTGCTGGTGGTCAGAAACGTCTTTTTTTTCCATACCTCACATTTTATCAAACTCCTCCCACAGATTTAATGCTACAAACTTCAAACTTAGCCAAGTTACTCTTAAGACATGGAGGCAACAATTAATGGAGAAACTTTTCCAAACTCTGAACGGTGTGGGCGTGGCCATGCGGTGAAAATCGTGTGATGACGTTTGTGATTTGAAAGCCTTATCATCATCTCAAGGTAATGAAACTTGGTACACGCGTCCACCCTGACGACCTCGTACGTATGTAAAGGGTATCGTGTGTGGGCGGAGAAAAATGGCTCAGTGGCGCCCCCTAGAAATTTTCAAAAACCCCTCCGCATTGCGGTTATGCTGTGCTCGTAAGTACACAGCGGGTATCGTGCGTGTGGGAAGAGCTGCGGCTCCAGCGTCCAGCGCATGCCCAACGTACGCACATCCCAACATACGCACACCTCGGTCCCGCTCACAGCTGCTTGCAGCTTTCTAGTTATTATTATTCTTTCTTATTCTTTGCAAAAGGTATGCGAAAACTCAGGAAATTTTGCGAGCGCCACCTGCCAGTCGACGACATGAAAGAATCTAAACTTTATATTTTTGGGAGTCGCTTATTGACTCTGTAGCGCCCCCTATGATGCTTAAAAATTGTCCCCACAATAGGATTAGTTTCGCGTGGGATGACGAAATTTGGTACACTCATTCATCATGCCCAGACGCACAAAAAAGTCTCAGGCCGCCGATGTGCTACGTCCACAGGAAGGCGGCCATTTTGGATGGAAAGTGCGTTTTCGTGCCATTTTTGACCGATTCTACGCCTTGCATAAGATCGAACTTGTCCTACAGATTTCATGCTACAGACTTGAAACTTGGCCAGGTTACTCTTAAGACATGGAGGGAAAAATTCATTGGCCAACTTTTTCAAAACTTAAAGGGCGTGGCCGTGGCGACGCCTCAAAGTTTGATGACTCGCCATCACTCGCCACGAAAAATTAAGTCGCTTATAACTTCCACATACATAATCCAATCTTACCCAAAGTTCAACCGGTGTATGCTGGACCCAGCCTGAACGCGCACCTATAAAATAGTGACATCCACCTATAGCGCCACCTGCTGGTGGTTGGAAATGTCTTTTTTTTTCCACACCTCGCATTTGATCGAACTCCTCCTACATATTTAATGCTAAACGCTTCAAACTTGGCCAGGCTACTCTTAGGACATGGGCCGAAAAAAATCATTGGCCAACTTTTTCAAAACTTAAAGGGCGTGGCCGTGGCGACGCCTCAAATTTATGATGCGCCATAAAAAATTAAGTCGCTTATAACTCCCACATACATTATCCAATCCGTCCCAAAATTAATACGGTGAATGCTGGACCCAGCCTGAACGCGTACATATTATCATAGTGACATCCTCCTATAGCGCCACCTGCTGGTTGTTGGAAACATCTTTATTTTTCCACACCTCGCATTTGATCAAACTCCTCCTACATGTTTGATGCAAAAACCTTCAAACTTGGCCAGGTTACTCTTAAGACATGGGGGCAAAAATTCATGGAGAAACTTTTCGAAACTCTGGACGGTGTGGGCGTGGCCAGGCGGTGAAAATCTTGTGATGGCGTTTGTGATTTCAAAGCCTTATAATCATCTCAAAGTCATGAAACTTGGTACACACGTCCACCCTGACGACCTCGTACGTATGTAAAGGGTATTGTGTGTGGGCGGAGAAAAATGGCTCAGTGGCGCCCCCTAGAAATTTTCAAAAACCCCTATGCATTGGGGTTATTGTATGCTCGTACGTACGCAATGGGAATCGTGCGTGTGGGCAGAGCTGCGCGACTATGGCGTCCAGCGCATGCCCAACGTGCGCACATCCCAACGTACGCACACTCGGTCCCGCTCACAGCTGCTTGCAGCTTTCTAGTTCTCCTTCTCCTTCGTTATTCTTATTCTTTGCAAAAGGTATGCGAAAACTCAGGAAATTTTGCGAGCGCCACCTGCCAGTCGACGACATGAAAGAATCTAAACTTTATATTTTTGGGAGTCGCTCATTGACTCTGTAGCGCCCCCTATAATGCTTAAAAATGGTCCACTTAATAGGATTACTTTCGCGTGGGACAACGAAATTCGGTACACACATTCATCATGCCCAGACGCACAAAAAAGTCTCATGCCGCCAATGTGCCACGTCCACAGGAAGGCGGCCATTTTGGATGGAAAGTGCATTTTCGTGACATTTTTGACCGATTCCACGCCTTGCATAAGATCGAACTCGTCCTACAGATTTGATGCTACAGACTTCAAACTTGGCCAGGTTACTCTTAAGACATGGGGGGAAAAATTCATGGGGAAACTTTTTTAAAACTTAAAGGGCGTGGCCGTGGCGACTTCTCAAAGTTCGATGACTCGCCATCACTCGCCACAAAAAATTAAGTCGCTTATAACTCCCACATACATTATCCAATCTGTCCCAAACTTCATACGGTAAATGCTGGACCCAGCCTGAACGCGTACATATTAACATAGTGAAATCTTCCTGTAGCGCCACCTGCTGGTGGTTGGAAATGTCTTTTTTTTTCCACACCTTGCATTTGATCAAACTCCTCCTACAGATTTCATGCTACAAGCTTCAAACTTGGCCAGGTTACTCTTAAGACATGGAGGGAAAGAATCATGGAGAAACTTTTCCAAACTCTGAACGGTGTGGGCGTGGCCAGGCGGTGAAAATCGTGTGATGGTGTTTGTGATTTGAAAGCCTTATCATCATCGCAACGTCATGAAACTTGGCACACACGTCCATCCTGACAACCTCGTACATATGTAAAGGGTATCGTGTGTGGATGGAGCAAAATGGCTCAGTGGCGCCCCCTAGGATACTTAAAAATGGTCCACACATTGGGGTTAGTTTCGCGTGGGACAACGAAATTCGGTACACACATTCATCATGCCCAGACGCACAAAAAAGTCTCATGCCGCCAATGTGCCACGTCCACAGGAAGGCGGCCATATTGGATGGAAAGTGAGCTTTCGTGACATTTTTGACCGATTCCACACCTTGCTTGAGATCGAACTCGTCCTACAGATTTAATGCTACAGACTTCAAACTTGGCCAGGTTACTCTTAAGACATGGGGGGGAAAATTTATGGGGAAACTTTTTTAAAACTTAAAGGGCGTGGCCGTGGCGATTTCTCAAAGTTCGATGACTCGCCATCACTCGCCACAAAAAATTAAGTCGCTTATAACTCCCACATACATTATCCAATCTGTCCCAAACTTCATACGGTAAATGCTGGACCCAGCCTGAACGCGTACATATTAACATAGTGAAATCTTCCTATAGCGCCACCTGCTGGTGGTTGGAAATGTCTTTTTTTTTCCACACCTTGCATTTGATCAAACTCCTCCTACAGATTTCATGCTACAAGCTTCAAACTTGGCCAGGTTACTCTTAAGACATGGAGGGAAAGAATCATGGAGAAACTTTTCCAAACTCTGAACGGTGTGGGCGTGGCCAGGCGGTGAAAATCGTGTGATGGCGTTTCTGATTTGAAAGCCTTATCATCATTGTAAGATCATGAAACTTGGCACACACGTCCAACCTGACGACCTCGTATGTATGTAAAGGGTATCGTGTGTGGGCGGAGCAAAATGGCTCAGTGGCGCCCCCTAAAAATTTCCAAAAACCCCTTCGCATTGGGGTTATTATGTGCTCGTACGTACGCAGAGGGTATCGTGCGTGTGGGCAGAGCTGCGCGACTACGGAGTCCAGCGCATGCCACAACGTGCGCACATCCAACGTACGCACACCTCGGTCCCGCTCACAGCTGCTTGCAGCTTTCTAGTTAGGGACCGAGCAGTGAAACTGCAAGGACCCTATTGCATCTGTAAGGTTTATTATTAGGGACCGAGCAGTGAAACTGCAAGGACCCTATTGTATCTGTAAGGTTTATTATTATTAGGGACCGAGCAGTGAAACTGCAAGGACCCTATTGTATCTGTAAGGTTTATTATTATTATTAGGGACCGAGCAGGAACTGCAAGGACCCTATTGTATCTGTAAGGATTATTATTAGGGACCGAGCAGTGAAACTGCAAGGACCCTATTGTATCTGTAAGGTTTATTATTATTATTTATTATTATTATTATTCTTTCTTATTCTTTGCAAAAGGTATGCGAAAACTCAGGAAATTTTGCGAGCGCCACTTGCCAGTCGACGACATGAAAGAATCTAAACTTTATATTTTTGGGAGTCGCTCATTGACTCTGTAGCGCCCCCTATGATGCTTAAAAATGGTCCCCTTAATAGGATTAGTTTCGCGTGGGACGACGAAATTCGGTACACTCATTCATCATGCCCAGACGCACAAAAAAAGTCTCTTGCCGCCATGGTCCCACGTACACAGGAAGGCGGCCATTTTGGATGGAAAGTGCGTTTTCGTGCCATTTTTGACCGATTCCACGCCTTGCTTAAGATCGAACTTGTCCTACAGATATAATGCTACAGACTTCAAACTTGGCCAGGTTACTCTTAAGACATGGAGGGAAAAATTCATTGGCCAACTTTTTCAAAACTTAAAGGGCGTGGCCGTGGCGACGCCTCAAAGTTTGATGACTCGCCATCACTCGCCATCACTCGCCACAACAAATTAAGTTGCTTATAACTCCCACATACATTATCCAATCTGTCCCAAACTTCATACGGTGAATGCTGGACCCAGCCTGAACGCGTACATATTATCATAGTGACATCCACCCATAGCGCCACCTGCTGGTGGTTGGAAACATCTTTTTTTTTCACACCTCGCATTTGATCAAACTCTTCCTACATATTTAATGCTAAAATCTTCAAACTTGGCCAGGTTACTCTTAAGCTAGGGGGGAAGAAAACTCTTGAGAAGCTTTTCCAAACTCTGAACGGTGTGGGCGTGGCCAGGCGGTGACAATCGTGTGATGGCGTTTGTCATTTGAAAGCCTTATCATCATCGCAACTTAATGACACTTGGCACACACGTCCACCCTGATGACCTCGTACGTATGTAAAGGGTATCGTGTGTGGGCGGAGCAAAATGGCTCAGTGGCGCCCCCTAGAAATTTTCAAAAACCCCTCCGCATTGGAGTTATTATGTGCTCGTACGTACGCAGAGGGTATCGTGTGTGTGGGCAGAGCTGCGGCTCCAGCGTCCAGCGCATGCCCCAACGTGCGCACATCCCAACGTACGCACACCTCGGTCCCGCTCACAGCTGCTTGCAGCTTTCTAGTTATTCTTTCTTCTTATTCTTTGCAAAAGGTATGCGAAAACTCAGGAAATTTTGCGAGCGCCACGTGCTAGTCGACGACATGAAAGAATCTAAACATTATATCTTTGGGAGTTGCTCATTGGCTCTGTAGCGCCCCCTACGATGCTTAAAAATGGTGCCCGCAATGGGGTTAGTTTCGCGTAGGACAATGAAATTCGGTACACTCATTCACCATGCCCAGACGCACAAAAAAGTCTCTTGCCGCCATGGTCCCACGTACACAGGAAGGCGGCCATTTTGGATGGAAAGTGCATTTTCGTGACATTTTTGACCGATTCCACGCCTTGCATAAGATCGAACTCGTCCTACAGATTTGATGCTACAGACTTCAAACTTGGCCAGGTTACTCTTAAGACATGGGGGGAAAAATTCATGGGGAAACTTTTTTAAAACTTAAAGGGCGTGGCCGTGGCGACTTCTCAAAGTTCGATGACTCGCCATCACTCGCCACAAAAAATTAAGTCGCTTATAACTCCCACATACATTATCCAATCTGTCCCAAACTTCATACGGTAAATGCTGGACCCAGCCTGAACGCGTACATATTAACATAGTGAAATCTTCCTGTAGCGCCACCTGCTGGTGGTTGGAAATGTCTTTTTTTTTCCACACCTTGCATTTGATCAAACTCCTCCTACAGATTTCATGCTACAAGCTTCAAACTTGGCCAGGTTACTCTTAAGACATGGAGGGAAAGAATCATGGAGAAACTTTTTCAAACCTCAAAGGGCGTGGCCGTGGCGACGCCTCAAATTTATGACTCGCCATTAAAAATTAAGTCGCTTATAACTTCCACATACATTATCCAATCTGTCCCAAACTTCATATGGTTATTGCTGGACCCAGCCTGAACGCGTACATATTATCATAGTGATAAACACCTATAGCGCCACCTGCTGGTGGTTGGAAACGTCTTTTTTTTCCACACCCCAAACTCCTCCTACAGATTTAATGCTACAAGCTTCAAACTTGGCCAGGTTACTCTTAAGACATGGGGGTGAAAATTCATGGAGAAACTTTTCCAAACTCTGAACGGTGTGGGCGTGGCCAGGCGGTGAAAATCGTGTGATGGCGTTTATGATTTGAAAGCCTTATCATCATCGCAAAGTCATGAAACTTGGCACACACGTCCCCACTGACGACCTCGTACGTATGTAAAGGGTATCGTGTGTGGGTGGAGCAAAATGGCTCAGTGGCGCCACCAAGAAATTTTCAAAAACCCCTCCGCATTGGGGTCATTATGTGTTTGTACATACGCAGAGGGTATCGTGTGTTAGGGCACAGCTGCGCGACTACAGCGTCCAGCTCCAGCCCCAACGTACTTTTTCAAAACTTAAATGGCGTGGCCGTGGCGACGCCTCAAAGTTTGATGACTCGCCATCACTCGCCACGAAAAATTAAGTTGCTTATAACTTCCTCATACATAATCCAATCTTTCCCAAGGTTCAACCGGTGATTGCTGGACCCAGCCTGAACGTACAAATATAAAATAGTGACATCCACCTATAGCGCCACCTGCTGGTGGTTGGAAATTTCTTTTTTTTTTCCACACCTCGCATTTTATCAAACTCCTCCTACAGATTTCATGCTAAACGCTTCAAACTTGGCCAGGCTACTCTTAGGACATGGGCCGAAAAAATCATTGGCCAACTTTTTCAAAACATAAAGGGCGTGGCCGTGGCAACGCCTCAAATTTATGACGCGCCATAAAAAATTAAGTCGCTTATAACTTCCACATACATTATCCAATCTGTCCCAAACTTCATACGGTGAATGCTGGACCCAGACTGAAAGCTCACATATAAAATAGTGACATCCACCTATAGCGCCACCTGCTGGTGGTTGGAAATGTCTTTTTTTTTCCACACCTCGCATTTGATCGAACTCCTCCTACATATTTAATGCAAAAACCTTCAAACTTGGCCAGGTTGCTCTTAAGACATGGGCCGAAAAAATCATTGGCCAACTTTTTCAAAACTTAAAGGGCGTGGCCGTGGCGACACCTCAAATTTATGACGCGCCATAAAAAATTAAGTTGCTTATAACTCCCACATACATTATCCAATCTGTCCCAAACTTCATACGGTGAATGCTGGACCCAGCATGAACGTGCACATATAAAAAAGTGATATCCACCTACAGCGCCACCTAATGGTGGTCGGAAACTTCATTTTTTTCCACACCTCTTATTTGATCAAACTCCTCCTACATATTTCATGCTAAAATCTAAAACTTGGCCAGGTTACTCTTAAGACATGAGGGCAAAACTTCATGGAGAAACTTTTCCAAACTCTGAACGGTGTGGGCGTGGCCAGAGGTGAAAATCGTGTGATGGCGTTTGTAATATGAAAGCCTTATCATCATCGCAAAGTCATGAAACTTGGTACACACGTCCACCCTGACGACCTCGTACGTATGTAAAGGGTATTGTGTGTGGGCGGAGAAAAATGGCTCAGTGGCGCCCCCTAGAAATTTTCAAAAACCTCTATGCATTGGGGTTATTGTGTGCTCGTACGTACGCAATGGGAATCGTGCGTGTGGGCAGAGCTGCGCGACTACGGCGTCCAGCGCATGCCCAACGTGCGCACATCCCAACGCACGCACACTCGGTCCCGCTCACAGCTGCTTGCAGCTTTCTAGTTATTATTCTTTCTTTCTTATTCTTTGCAAAAGGTATGCGAAAACTCAGGAAATTTTGCGAGCGCCACCTGCCAGTCGACGACATGAAAGAATCTAAACTTTATATTTTTGGGAGTCGCTCATTGGCTCTGTAGCGCCCCCTATAATGCTTAAAAATGGTCTCCGCAATAGGATTAGTTTCGCGTGGGACGACGAAATTCGGTACACTCATTCATCATGCCAAGACGCACAAAAAAGTCACAGGCCGCCATGGTCCCACGTCCACAGGAAGTCGGCCATTTTGGATGGAAAGTGCGTTTTCGTACCATTTTTGACCGATTCCACACCTTGTATAAGATCGAACTTGTCCTACAGATTTAATGCTACAGACTTCAAACTTGGCCAGGTTACTCTTAAGACATGGAGGGAAAAATTCATTGGCCAACTTTTTCAAAACTTAAAGGGCGTGGCCGTGGCGACGCCTCAAAGTTTGATGACTCGCCATCACTCGCCACGAAAAATGAAGTCGCTTATAACTCCCACATATATTATCCAATCTGTCCCAAACTTCATACGGTGAATGCTGGACCCAGACTGAAAGCTCACATATAAAATAGTGACATCCACCTATAGCGCCACCTGCTGGTGGTTGGAAATGTCTTTTTTTTTCCACACCTCGCATTTCATCACACTCCTCCTACAGATTTCATGCTACAAGCTTCAAACTTGGCCAGGTTACTCTTAAGACATGGGGGGAAAAAATCATTGGCCAACTTTTTCAAACCTCAAAGGGCGTGGCCGTGGCGACGCCTCAAATTTATGACTCGCCATAAAAAATTAAGTCGCTTATAACTCCCACAAACATTATCCAATCTGTCCCAAACTTCATACGGTGAATGCTGGACCCAGCCTGAATGTGTACATATAAAATAGAGACATCCACCTACAGCGCCACCTGCTGGTGGTTGGAAATGTCTTTTTGTTTTCACACCTCACATTTGATCAAACTCCTCCTACAGATTTCATGCTACAAGCTTCAAACTTGGCCAGGTTACTCTTAAGACATGGGATGAAAAAATCATTGGCCAACTTTTTCAAACCTCAAAGGGCGTGGCCGTGGCGACGCCTCAAATTTATGACTCGCCATGAAAAATTAAGTCACTTATAACTCCCACATACATTATCCAATCTTTCCCAAACTTCATACGGTGATTGCTTGACCCAGCCTGAACGCGCACATATAAAATACTGACATCCACCTAGAGCGCCACCTGCTGGTGGTCGGAAAAGTCTTTTTTTTCCACACCTCAAACTCCTCCTACAGATTTAATGCTACAAGCTTCAAACTTGGCCATGTTACTCTTAAGACATGGGGGCAAAAATTCATGGAGAAACTTTTCCAAACTCTGAACGGTGTGGGCGTGGCCAGAGGTGAAAATCGTGTGATGGCTTTTGTGATATGAAAGCCTTATCATCATCGCAAAGTCATGAAACTTGTACACACGTCCACCCTGACGACCTCGTACGTATGTAAAGGGTATTGTGTGTGGGCGGACCAAAATGGCTCAGTGGCGCCCCCTAGAAATTTTCAAAAACCCCTATGCATTGGGGTTATTGTGTGCTCGTACGTACGCAATGGGAATCATGCGTGTGGGCAGAGCTGCGCAACTACGGCGTCCAGCGCATAGCCAACGTTTGCACATCCCAACGTACGCACACTCGGTCCCGCTCACAGCTGCTTGCAGCTTTCTAGTTATTATTATTCTTTCTTATTCTTTGCAAAAGGTATGCGAAAACTCAGGAAATTTTGCGATCGCCACCTGCCAGTCGACGACATGAAAGAATCTAAACTTTATATTTTTGGGAGTCACTCATTGACTCTGTAGCGCCCCCTATGATGCTTAAAAATGGTGCCCGCAATAGGATTAGTTTCGCGTGGGACGACGAAATTCGGTACACTCATTCATCATGCCAAGACGCACAAAAAAGTCTCAGGCCGCCATGGTCCCACGTTCACAGGAAGTCGGCCATTTTGGATGGAAAGTGCGTTTTCGTGCCATTTTTGACCGATTCCACACCTTGTATAAGATCGAACTTGTCCTACAGATTTAATGCTACAGACTTCAAACTTGGCCAGGTTACTCTTAAGACATGGAGGGAAAAATTCATTGGCCAACTTTTTCAAAACTTAAAGGGCGTTGCCGTGGCGACGCCTCAAAGTTTGATGACTCGCCATCACTCGCCACGAAAAATGAAGTCGCTTATAACTCCCACATATATTATCCAATCTGTCCCAAACTTCATACGGTGAATGCTGGACCCAGACTAAAAGCTCACATATAAAATAGTGACATCCACTTATAGCGCCACCTGCTGGTGGTTGGAAATGTCTTTTTTTTTCCACACCTCGCATTTGATCGAACTCCTCCTACATATTTAATGCAAAAACCTTCAAACTTGGCCAGGTTGCTCTTAAGACATGGGCCGAAAAAATCATTGGCCAACTTTTTCAAAACTTAAAGGGCGTGGCCGTGGCGACACCTCAAATTTATGACGCGCCATAAAAAAATTAAGTCGCTTATAACTCCCACATACATTATCCAATCTGTCCCAAACTTCATACGGTGAATGCTGGACCCAGCCTGAACGTGCACATACAAAAAAGTGATATCCACCTATAGCGCCACCTAATGGTGGTCGGAAACTTCAGTTTTTTTCCACACCTCTTATTTGATCAAACTCCTCCTACATATTTCATGCTAAAATCTTCAAACTTGGCCAGGTTACTCTTAAGACATGAGGGCAAAACTTAATGGAGAAACGTTTCCAAACTCTGAACGGTGTGGGCGTGGCCAGAGGTGAAAATCGTGTGATGGCGTTTGTAATATGAAAGCCTTATCATCATCGTAAAGTCATGAAACTTGGTACACACGTCAACCCTGACGACCTCGTGCGTATGTAAAGGGTATTGTATGTGGGCGGAGCAAAATGGCTCAGTGGCGCCCCCTAGAAATTTTCAAAAACCCCTATGCATTGGGGTTATTGCGTGCTCGTACGTACGCAATGGAAATCGTGCGTGTGGGCAGAGCTGCGCGACTACGGCGTCCAGCGCATGCCAAACGTGCGCACATCCCAACGTACGCACACTCGGTCCCGCTCACAGCTGCTTGCAGCTTTCTAGTTATTATTCTTTCTTTCTTATTCTTTGCAAAAGGTATGCGAAAACTCAGGAAATTTTGCGAGCGCCACGTGCTAGTCGACGACATGAAAGAATCTAAACATTATATCTTTGGGAGTCGCTCATTGGCTCTGTAGCGCCCCCTACGATGCTTAAAAATGGTCCCCTTAATAGGATTAGTTTCGCGTGGGACGACGAAATTCGGTACACTCATCCATCATGCCCAGACGCACAAAAAAGTCTCATGCCGCCAATGTGCCACGTACACAGGAAGGCGGCCATTTTGGATGGAAAGTGCGTTTTCGTGCCATTTTTGACCGATTCCACGCCTTGCTTAAGATCGAACTTGTCCTACAGATTTAATGCTACAGACTTCAAACTTGGCCAGGTTACTCTTAAGACATGGAGGGAAAAATTCATTGGCCAACTTTTTCAAAACTTAAAGGGCGTGGCCGTGGCGACGCCTCAAAGTTTGATGACTCGCCATCACTCGCCACGAAAAATTAAGTCGCTTATAACTTCCACATACATAATCCAATCTTTCCCAAAGTTCAACCGGTGATTGCTGGACCCAGCCTGAACGCGCACATGTAAAATAGTGACATCCACCTATAGCGCCACCTGCTGGTGGTTGGAAATGTCTTTTTTTTTCCACACCTCGCATTTGATCAAACTCCTCCTACAGATTTCATGCTACAAGCTTCAAACTTGGCCAGGTTACTCTTAAGACATGGGGGGAAAAAATCATTGGCCAACTTTTTCAAACCTCAAAGGGCGTGGCCGTGGCGACGCCTCAAATTTATGACTCGCCATAAAAAATTAAGTCGCCTACAACTCCCACACACATTGTCCAATCTGTCCCAAACGTCATACGGTGAATGCTGGACCCAACCTGAACGCGCACATATAAGATAGTGATATACACCTACAGCGCCACCTACTGGTGATCGGAAACGTCTTTTTTTTCAACAACTCGCATTTGATCGAACTCCTCCTACAGATTTTATGGTAACAGCTCCAAACTTGGCCAGATTACTCTTTAGCTGAACGGTGTGGGCGTGTTCAGGCGGTGAAAATCGTGTGATGGCGTTTGTGATTTGAAAGCCTTATCATCATCGCAAAGTCATGAAACTTGGTACACACGTCCGCCTTGTCGACCTCGTACGTATGTAAAGAGTATTGTGTGTGGGCGGTGCAAAATGGCTCAGTGGCGCCCCCTAGAAATTTTCATAAAACCCCTCCGCATTGGGGTTATTATGTGCTCGTATGTACGCAGAGGATATCGTGCGTGTGGGCAGAGCTACAGCCCCAGCGTCCAGCGCATGCCCCAACGTACGCACATCCCAACGTACGCACACTCGGTCCCGCTCACAGCTGCTTGCAGCTTTCTAGTTATTATTATTAGGGACCGAGCAGTGAAACTGCAAGGACCCTATTGTATCTGTAAGGTTTATTAGGGACCGAGCAGTGAAACTGCAAGGACCCTATTGTATCTGTAAGGTTTATTATTATTATTAGGGACCGAGCAGTGAAACTGCAAGGACCCTATTGTATCTGTAAGGTTTATTATTATTATTCTTTCTTATTCTTTGCAAAAGGTATGCGAAAACTCAGGAAATTTTGCGAGCACCACCTGCCAGTCGACGACATGAAAGAATCTAAACTTTATATTTTTGGGAGTCGCTCATTGGCTCTGTAGCGCCCCCTACGATGCTTAAAAATTGTCCCCGCAATAGGATTAGTTTCGCGTGGGACGACGAAATTCGGTACACTCATTCATCATGCCAAGACGCACAAAAAAGTCTCAGGCCGCCATGGTCCCACGTCCACAGGAAGTCGGCCATTTTGGATGGAAAGTGCGTTTTCGTGCCATTTTTGACCGATTCCACACCTTGTATAAGATCGAACTTGTCCTACAGATTTAATGCTACAGACTTCAAACTTGGCCAGGTTACTCTTAAGACATTGGGTGAAAAATTCATTGGCCAACTTTTTCAAAACTTAAAGGGCGTGGCCGTGGCGACGCCTCAAAGTTTGATGACTCGCCATCACTCGCCACGAAAAATGAAGTCGCTTATAACTCCCACATACATTATCCAATCTGTTCCAAACGTCATACGGTGAATGCTGGACCCAGACTGAAAGCTCACATATAAAATAGTGACATCCACCTATAGCGCCACCTGCTGGTGGATGGAAATGTCTTTTTTTTTCCACACCTCGCATTTGATCGAACTCCTCCTACAAATTTAATGCAAAAACCTTCAAACTTGGCCAGGTTGCTCTTAAGACATGGGCCGAAAAAATCATTGGCCAACTTTTTCAAAACTTAAAGGGCGTGGCCGTGGCGACACCTCAAATTCATGACTCGCCATAAAAAATCAAGTCGCTTATAACTCCCACAAACATTATCCAATCTGTCCCAAACTTCATACGGTAACTGCTGGACCCAGCCTGAATGTGTATATACAAAAAAGTGATATCCACCTACAGCGCCACCTGCTGGTGGTTGGAAATTTCTTTTTTTTTCCACACCTCTTATTTGATCAAACTCCTCCTACAGATTTCATGCTACAAGCTTCAAACTTGGCCAGGTTACTCTTAAGACATGGGGGGAAAAAATCATTGGCCAACTTTTTCAAACCTCAAAGGGCGTGGCCGTGGCGACGCCTCAAATTTATGACGCGCCATAAAAAATTAAGTCGCTTATAACTCCCACATACATTATCCAATCTGTCCCAAACTTCATACGGTGAATGCTGGACCCAGCCTGAACGTGCACATATAAAAAAGTTATATCCACCTACAGCGCCACCTAATGGTGGTTGGAAGCTTCATTTTTTTCCACACCTCTTATTTGATCAAACTCCTACTACATATTTCATGCTAAAATCTTCAAACTTGACCAGGTTACTCTTAAGACATGAGGGCAAAACTTCATGGAGAAACTTTTCCAAACTCTGAACGGTGTGGGAGTGGCCAGAGGTGAAAATCGTGTGATGGCGTTTGCAATATGAAAGCCTTATCATCATCGCAAAGTCATGAAACTTGGTACTCACGTCCACCCTGACGACCTCGTACGTATGTAAAGGGTATTGTGTGTGGGCGGAGCAAAATGGCTCAGTGGCGCCCCCTAGAAATTTTCAAAAACCCCTATGCATTGGGGTTATTGTGTGCTCGTACGTACGCAATGGGAATCGTGCGTGTGGGTAGAGCTGCGCGACTACGGCGTCCAGCGCATGCCCAACGTGCGCACATCCCAACGTACGCACACTCGGTCCCGCTCACAGCTGCTTGCAGCTTTCTAGTTATTATTATTAGGGACCGAGCAGTGAAACTGCAAGGACCCTATTGTATCTGTAAGGTTTATTAGGGACCGAGCAGTGAAACTGCAAGGACCCTATTGTATCTGTAAGGTTTATTATTGTTATTAGGGACCGAGCAGTGAAACTGCAAGGACCCTATTGTATCTGTAAGGTTTATTATTATTATTCTTTCTTATTCTTTGCAAAAGGTATGCGAAAACTCAGGAAATTTTGCGAGCACCACCTGCCAGTCGACGACATGAAAGAATCTAAACTTTATATTTTTGGGAGTCGCTCATTGGCTCTGTAGCGCCCCCTACGATGCTTAAAAATTGTCCCCGCAATAGGATTAGTTTCGCGTGGGACGACGAAATTCGGTACACTCATTCATCATGCCAAGACGCACAAAAAAGTCTCAGGCCGCCATGGTCCCACGTCCACAGGAAGTCGGCCATTTTGGATGGAAAGTGCGTTTTCGTGCCATTTTTGACCGATTCCACACCTTGTATAAGATCGAACTTGTCCTACAGATTTAATGCTACAGACTTCAAACTTGGCCAGGTTACTCTTAAGACATTGGGTGAAAAATTCATTGGCCAACTTTTTCAAAACTTAAAGGGCGTGGCCGTGGCGACGCCTCAAAGTTTGATGACTCGCCATCACTCGCCACGAAAAATGAAGTCGCTTATAACTCCCACATACATTATCCAATCTGTTCCAAACGTCATACGGTGAATGCTGGACCCAGACTGAAAGCTCACATATAAAATAGTGACATCCACCTATAGCGCCACCTGCTGGTGGATGGAAATGTCTTTTTTTTTCCACACCTCGCATTTGATCGAACTCCTCCTACAAATTTAATGCAAAAACCTTCAAACTTGGCCAGGTTGCTCTTAAGACATGGGCCGAAAAAATCATTGGCCAACTTTTTCAAAACTTAAAGGGCGTGGCCGTGGCGACACCTCAAATTCATGACTCGCCATAAAAAATCAAGTCGCTTATAACTCCCACAAACATTATCCAATCTGTCCCAAACTTCATACGGTAACTGCTGGACCCAGCCTGAATGTGTATATACAAAAAAGTGATATCCACCTACAGCGCCACCTGCTGGTGGTTGGAAATTTCTTTTTTTTTCCACACCTCTTATTTGATCAAACTCCTCCTACAGATTTCATGCTACAAGCTTCAAACTTGGCCAGGTTACTCTTAAGACATGGGGGGAAAAAATCATTGGCCAACTTTTTCAAACCTCAAAGGGCGTGGCCGTGGCGACGCCTCAAATTTATGACGCGCCATAAAAAATTAAGTCGCTTATAACTCCCACATACATTATCCAATCTGTCCCAAACTTCATACGGTGAATGCTGGACCCAGCCTGAACGTGCACATATAAAAAAGTGATATCCACCTACAGCGCCACCTAATGGTGGTTGGAAGCTTCATTTTTTTCCACACCTCTTATTTGATCAAACTCCTACTACATATTTCATGCTAAAATCTTCAAACTTGGCCAGGTTACTCTTAAGACATGAGGGCAAAACTTCATGGAGAAACTTTTCCAAACTCTGAACGGTGTGGGAGTGGCCAGAGGTGAAAATCGTGTGATGGCGTTTGCAATATGAAAGCCTTATCATCATCGCAAAGTCATGAAACTTGGTACTCACGTCCACCCTGACGACCTCGTACGTATGTAAAGGATATTGTGTGTGGGCGGAGCAAAATGGCTCAGTGGCGCCCCCTAGAAATTTTCAAAAACCCCTATGCATTGGGGTTATTGTGTGCTCGTACGTACGCAATGGGAATCGTGCGTGTGGGTAGAGCTGCGCGACTACGGCGTCCAGCGCATGCCCAACGTGCGCACATCCCAACGTACGCACACTCGGTCCCACTCACAGCTGCTTGCAGCTTTCTAGTTATTATTATTCTTTCTTTCTTTCTTTCTTTCTTTCTTTCTTATTCTTTGCAAAAGGTATGCGAAAACTCCCGAAATTTTGCGAGCGCCACGTGCTAGTCGACGACATGAAAGAATCTAAACATTATATCTTTGGGAGTTGCTCATTGGCTCTGTAGCGCCCCCTACGATGCTTAAAAATGGTGCCCGCAATGGGGTTAGTTTCGCGTAGGACAATGAAATTCGGTACACTCATTCACCATGCCCAGATGCACAAAAAAGTCTCTTGCCGCCATGGTCCCACGTACACAGGAAGGCGGCCATTTTGGATGGAAAGTGCGTTTTCGTGCCATTTTTGGCCGATTCCACGCCTTGCTTAAGATCGAACTTGTCCTACAGATTTAATGCTACAGACTTCAAACTTGGCCAGGTTACTCTTAAGACATGGGGGGGGGGAATTCATGGAGAAACTTTTTCAAAACTTAAAGGGCGTGGGCGTGGCAACTCCTCAAATTTCGATGACTCGCCATCACTCGCCACAAAAAATGAAGTCGCTTATAACTCCCACATACATTATCCAATCTGTCCCAAACTTCATACGGTGAATGCTGGACCCAGCCTGAACGCGTACATATTATCATAACGACATCCACCTATAGCGCCACCTGCTGGGGGTTGGAAACATCTCTTTTTTTCCACATCTCGCATTTGATCGAACTCGTCCTACAGATTTAATGCTACAAGCTTCAAACTTGGCCAGATTACTCTTAAGACATGGGGGGAAAGAGTCATGGAGAAACTTTTTCAAACCTCAAAGGGCGTGGCCGTGGCGACGCCTCAAAGTTATGACTCTCCATGAAGAATTAAGTCGCTTATAACTTCCACACTCATTATCCAATCTGTCCCAAACTTCATACGGTGAATGCTGGACCAAGCCTGAACGCGTACATATTATCATAGTGACATCCTCCTATAGCGCCACCTGCTGGTGGTCGGAAATGTCATTTTTTGCCACACCTCACATTTTATAAAACTCCTCCTACAGATTTAATGCTACAAGCTTCAAACTTAGCCAGGTTACTCTTAAGACATGGGGGCAAAAATTCATGGAGAAACTTTTCCAAACTCTGAACAATTCGGGCGTGGTCAGGCGGTGAAAATCGTGTGATGGTGTTTGTGATTTGAAAGCCTTATCATCATCACAACGTCATGAAACTTGGCACACACGTCCATCCTGAACACCTCGTACGTATGTGAAGGGTATCGTGTGTGGAAGGAGCAAAGTGGCTCAGTGGCGCCCCCTAGGGTACTTAAAAATGGTCCACACATTGGGGTTAGTTTTGCGTGGGACGACGAAATTCGGTACACTCATTCATCATGCCCAGACGCACAAAAAAGTCTCATGCCGCCATGGTCCCACGTCCACAGGAAGTCGGCCATTTTGGATGGAAAGTGCGTTTTCGTGCCATTTTTGACCGATTCTACACCTTGTATAAGATCGAACTTGTCCTACAGATTTAATGCTACAGACTTCAAACTTGGCCAGGTTACTCTTAAGACATGGGGGGAAAAATTCATGGAGAAACTTTTTCAAACCTCAAAGGGCGTGGGCGTGGCGACGCCTCAAAGTTTGATGACTCGCCATCACTCGCCACAACAAATTAAGTTGCTTATAACTCCCACATACATTATCCAATCTGTCCCAAACTTCATACGGTGAATGCTGGACCCAGCCTGAACGCGTACATATTATCATAGTGACATCCACCCATAGCGCCACCTGCTGGTGGTTGGAAACATCTTTTTTTTTCACACCTCGCATTTGATCAAACTCCTCCTACATATTTCATGCTAAAATCTTCAAACTTGGCCAGGTTACTCTTAAGCTAGGGGGGAAGAAAACTCTTGAGAAGCTTTTCCAAACTCTGAACGGTGTGGGCGTGGCCAGGCGGTGACAATCGTGTGATGGCGTTTGTGATTTGAAAGCCTTATCATCATCGCAACTTAATGAAACTTGGCACACATGTCCACCCTGATGACCTCGTTCGTATGTGAAGGGTATCGTGTGTGGGCTGAGCAAAATGGCTCAGTGGCGCCCCCTAGAAATTTTCAAAAACCCCTCCGCATTGGAGTTATTATGTGCTCGTACGTACGCAGAGGGTATCGTGTGTGTGGGCAGAGCTGCGGCTCCAGCGTCCAGCGCATGCCCCAACGTGCGCACATCCCAACGTACGCACACCTCGGTCCCGCTCACAGCTGCTTGCAGCTTTCTAGTTATTTTTCTCCTCCGTTATTCTTTCTTATTCTTTGCAAAAGGTATGCGAAAACTCAGGAAATTTTGCGAGCGCCACCTGCCAGTCGACGACATGAAAGAATCTAAACTTTATATTTTTGGGAGTCGCTCATTGACTCTGTAGCGCCCCCTACAATGCTTAAAAATGGTCCCCTTAATAGGATTAGTTTTGCATAGGACAACGAAATTCGGTACACTTATTCATCTTGCCCAGACGCACAAAAAAGTCTCCGCCGCCATGGTCCCACGTACACAGGAAGGCAGCCATTTTGGATGGAAAGTGCGTTTTCGTGCCATTTTTGACCGATTCCACGCCTTGCATAAGATCGAACTTGTCCCACAGATTTCATGCTACAGACTTCAAACTTGGCCAGGTTACTCTTAAGACATGGGGGGAGAGATTCATGGGGAAACTTTTTCAAAACTTAAAGGGCGTGGCCGTAGCGACGCCTCAAAGTTCGATGACTCGCCATCACTCGCCACAAAAATTGAAGTCGCTTATAACTTCCACATACATTATCCAATCTGTCCCAAACTTCATACGGTGAATGCTGGACCCAGCCTGAACGCGTACATATTATCGTAGTGACATCTACCTATAGCGCCACCTGCTGGTGGTCGGAAACATCTCTTTTTTTCCACATCTCGCATTTGATCGAACTCGTCCTACAGATTTAATACTACAAGCTTCAAACTTGGCCAGATTACTCTTAAGACATGGGGGGAAAGAGTCATGGAGAAACTTTTTCAAACCTCAAAGGGCGTGGCCGTGGTGACGCCTTGAAGTTATGACTCGCCATGAAAAATTAAGTCGCTTATAACTTCCACATACATTATCCAATCTGTCCCAAACTTCATACGGTGATATCTGGACCCAGCCTGAACGCGCATAGATAAAATAGTGACATCCACCAACAGCGCCACCTGCTGGTGGTCAGAAATGTCTTTTTTTTCCATACCTCACATTTTATCAAACTCCTCCCACAGATTTAATGCTACAAGCTTCAAACTTAGCCAAGTTACTCTTAAGACATGGAGGCAATAATTCATGGAGAAACTTTTCCAAACTCTGAACGGTGTGGGCGTGGCCATGCGGTGAAAATCGTGTGATGGCGTTTGTGATTTGAAAGCCTTATCATCATCTCAAGGTAATGAAACTTGGTACACACGTCCACCCTGACGACCTCGTACGTATGTAAAGGGTATCGTGTGTGGGCGGAGAAAAATGTCTCAGTGGCGCCCCCTAGAAATTTTCAAAAACCCCTCCGCATTGGGGTTATGCTGTGCTCGTAAGTACACAGCGGGTATCGTGCGTGTGGGCAGAGCTGCGGCTCCAGCGTCCAGCGCATGCCCAACGTACGCACATCCCAACGTACGCACACCTCGTTCTTTCTTATTCTTTGCAAAAGGAATGCGAAAACTCAGGAAATTTTGCGAGCGCCACCTGCCAGTCGACGACATGAAAGAATCTAAACTTTATATTTTTGGGAGTCGCTCATTGACTCTGTAGCGCCCCCTATGATGCTTAAAAATGGTCCCCGCAATAGGATTAGTTTCGCGTGGGACGACGAAATTTGGTACACTCATTCATCATGCCCAGACGCACAAAAAGGTCTCTTGCCGCCATGGTCCCACGTGCACAGGAAGGCGGCCATTTTGGATGGAAAGTTCGTTTTCGTGCCATTTTTGACCGATTCCACGCCTTGCATAAGATCGAACTTGTCCTACAGAGTTAATGCCACAGACTTGAAACTTGGCCAGGTTACTCTTAAGACATGGAGGGAAAAATTCATTGGCCAACTTTTTCAAAACTTAAAGGGCGTGGCCGTGGCGACGCCTCAAAGTTTGATGACTCGCCATTACTCGCCACGAAAAATTAAGTCGCTTATAACTTCCACATACATAATCCAATCTTACCCAAAGTTCAACCGGTGATTGCTGGACCCAGCCTGAACGCGCACCTATAAAATAGTGACATCCACCTATAGCGCGACCTGCTGGTGGTTGGAAATGTCTCTTTTTTTTCCACACCTCGCATTTGATCGAACTCCTCCTACATATTTAATGCTAAACGCTTCAAACTTGGCCAGGCTACTCTTAGGACATGGGCCGAAAAAATCATAGGCCAACTTTTTCAAAACTTAAAGGGCGTGGCCGTGGCGACGCCTCAAATTTATGATGCGCCATAAAAAATTAAGTCGCTTATAACTCCCACTTACATTATCCAATCTGTCCCAAACTTCATACGGTGAATGCTGGACCCAGCCTGAACGTGCACATATAAAAAAGTGATATCCACCTACAGCGCCACCTAATGGTAGTCGGAAACTTCATTTTTTTCCACACCTCTTATTTGATCAAACTCCTCCTACATATTTCATGCTAAAATCTTCAAATTTGGCCAGGTTACTCTTAAGACATGAGGGCAAAACTTCATGGAGAAACTTTTCCAAACTCTGAACGGTGTGGGCGTGGCCAGAGGTGAAAATCTTGTGATGGCATTTGCAATATGAAAGCCTTATCATCATCGCAAAGTCATGAAACTTGGTACTCACGTCCACCGTGACGACCTCGTACGTATGTAAAGGGTATTGTGTGTGGGCGGAGCAAAATGGCTCAGTGGCGCCCCCTAGAAATTTTCAAAAACCCCTATGCATTGGGGTTATTGTGTGCTCGTACGTACGCAATGGGAATCGTGCGTGTGGGTAGAGCTGCGCGACTACGGCGTCCAGCGCATGCCCAACGTGCGCACATCCCAACGTGCGCACATCCCAACGTACGCACACTCGGTCCCGCTCACAGCTGCTTGCAGCTTTCTAGTTCTTTCTTTCTTTCTTATTCTTTGCAAAAGGTATGCGAAAACTCAGGAAATTTTGCGAGCGCCATGTGCCGGTCGACGACATGAAAGAATCTAAACTTTATATTTTTGGGAGTCGCTCATTGGCTCTGTAGCGCCCCCTACGATGCTTAAAAATTGTCCCCACAATAGGATTAGTTTCACGTGGGACAACGAAATTCGGTATACTCATTCATCATGCCAAGACGCAAAAAAAAGTCTAATGCCGCCATGGTCCCACGTACACAGGAAGGCGGCCATTTAGGATGGAAAGTGCGTTTTCGTGCCATTTTTGGCCGATTCCACGCCATGCATAAGATCGAACTTATCCTACAGATTTCATGCTTCAGACTTCAAACTTGGCCAGGTTACTCTTAAGACATGGGGGGAAAGATTCATGGAGAAACCTTTTCAAACCTCAAAGGGCGTGGCCGTGGCGACGCCTCAAAGTTCGATGACTCGCCATCACTCGCCACAAAAAATGAAGTCGCTTATAACTCCCACATACATTATTTAATCTGTCCCAAACTTCATTCGGTGAATGCTGGAACCAGCCTGAATGTGTACATATTATCATAGCGACATCCACCTATAGCGCCACCTGCTGGGGGTTGGAAACATCTCTTTTTTTCCACACCTCGCATTTGATCGAACTCGTCCTACAGATTTAATGCTACAGACTTGAAACTTGGCCAGGTTACTCTTAAGACATGAGGGGAAAAATTCATGGAGAAACTTTTTCAAATCTCAAAGGGCGTGGCCGTAGCAAGGCGGTGAAAATCTTGTAATGGCGTTTCTGATTTGAAAGCCTTATCATCATCGCAAAGTCATTAAGCTTGGCACACACGTCCACCCTGTCGACCTCGTACGTATGTAAAGGGTATCGTGTGTGGGCGGAGCAAAATGACTCAGTGTCGCCCCCTAGAAATTTTCAACAACCCCTCCGCATTGGGGTTATTATGTACTCGTACTAACGCAGAGGGTATCCTGCGTGTGGGCAGAGCTGCGCGACTACGGCGTCCAGCGCATTCCCCAACGTACGCATATCCCAACGTACGCACACCTCGGTCCCGCTCACAGCTGCTTGCAGCTTTCTAGTTATTCTTTCTTTCTTATTCTTTGCAAAAGGTATGCGAAAACTCAGGAAATTTTGCGAGCGCCACGTGCCGGTCGACGACATGGAAGAATCTAAACTTTATGTTTTTGGGAGTCGCTCATTGGCTCTGTAGCGCCCACTACGATGCTTAAAAATTGTCCCCGCAATAGGATTAGTTTCGCGTGGGACGACGAAATTCGGTACACTCATTCATCATGCCCAGACGCACAAAAAGGTCTCTTGCCGCCATGGTCCCACGTACACAGGAAGGCGGCCATTTTGGATGGAAAGTGCGTTTTCGTGCCATTTTTGACCGATTCCACACCTTGCATAAGATCGAACTTGTCCTACAGATTTCATGCTACAGACTTGAAACTTGGCCAGGTTACTCTTAAGACATGGGGGGGGGAATTCATGGAGAAACTTTTTCAAAACTTAAAGGGCGTGGCCGTGGCGACGCCTCAAAGTTCGATGACTCGCCATCACTCGCCACAAAAATTGAAGTCGCTTATAAATTCCACATACATTATCCAATCTGTCCCAAACTTCATACGGTGAATGCTGGACCCAGCCTGAACGCGCAAATATTATCATAGTGACATCCACCTATAGCGCCACCTGCTGGTGGTCGGAAACTTCTTTTTTTTCCTACACCTCGCATTTGATCGAACTCGTCCTACAGATTTGATGCTACAGACTTCAAACTTGGCCAGGTTACTCTTAAGACATGGGGGAAAAAATTCATGGAGAAACTTTTTCAAACCTCAAAGGGCGTGGCCGTGGCGACGCCTCAAATTTATGACTCGCCATTAAAAATTAAGTCGCTTATAACTTCCACATACATTATCCTATCTGTCCCAAACTTCATACGGTTATTGCTGGACCCAGCCTGAACGCGTACATATTATCATAGTGATAAACACCTATAGCGCCACCTGCTGGTGGTTGGAAACGTCTTTTTTTTCCGCACCTCAAACTCCTCCTACAGATTTAATGCTACAAGCTTCAAACTTGGCCAGGTTACTCTTAAGACATGGGGGCGAAAATTCATGGAGAAACTTTTCCAAACTCTGAACGGTGTGGGCGTGGCCAGGCGGTGAAAATCGTGTGATGGCGTTTATGATTTGAAAGCCTTATCATCATCGCAAAGTCATGAAACTTGGCACACAGGTCCATCCTGACGACCTCGTACGTATGTAAAGGGTATCGTGTGTGGGTGGAGCAAAATGGCTCAGTGGCGCCCCCTAGAAATTTTCAAAAAACCCTCCGCATTGGGGTTAGTATGTGCTCATACGTACGCAGAGGGTATCGTGCGTGTGGGCAGAGCTTCAGCTCCAACGTCCAGCGTATGCCCAACGTACGCACATCCCAACGTACGCACACCTCGGTCCCGCTCACAGCTGCTTGCAGCTTTCTAGTTCTTATTCTCTTCTATCAATGATGAATAATAAGCAGTTCTAGCTTTACGAAGGGCTTTCTTATACATTGTTAAACTATCTTTCCAGACTAACTGAGACTCTTCTAAATTAGAGGAACGCCACTGTCTCTCCAGCTTTCTTGCAGTCTGCTTTAAAGCACGCAGCTGTGAATTATACCAAGGAGCCAGCCTCTTCTGACTGATTACCTTCCTTTTCAGAGGGGCAACATTGTCCAGTGCTGTACGCATTGAAACTATAGTGCTGTCAACAAGAGAGTCAAGTGCTGCTGGAGTAAAGTTTAGGTAGTCGTCCTCTGTCATATCTGCACATGCCAGTGAAGAAAAGGATGATGGAATTAATTCTTTAAATCTGGTTACAGCATCCTCTGATAGACACCTTCTATACGTAAATTTCTTCTCAGAAACTGTATAGTCAAGTAATGTAAACTCAAAGGTAATCAGAAAATGGTCAGATAAGACAGGGTTTTGAGGGAACACTGTTAACTGTTCACTCTCAATGCCATAAGTCAGCACAAGATCAAGGGTGTGATTAAGGCAGTGAGTCGGTCTGTGAACACTCTGATAAAATCCAATAGAGTCCAATATAGAATTAAAGTTCATATTCAGGCTGTCATTTTCAACATCTACATGAATATTAAAGTCACCCACTACAATGACTTTATCTGCACTCAGCACTAACTGGGATAAAAACTCTGAGAATTCAGACAGAAACTCAGAATAAGGGCCAGGTGGACGATACACAACAACAAACACAAGAGGTTTCTGGGATTTCCACTTTGCGTGGGAAAAACTGAGAATCACAGATTCAAAAGAGCTCAAACTAATCTTGGGTCTGGGACTGATGAGTAACCCTGATCTGAAGATAGCTGCCACTCCTCCTCCTCTGCCTGTGGTTCCAGGAACGTGAACATTTAAACAGTCAGAGGGAGTTGCTTCATTAATGCTAACATGATGCTAACATGATGCTAACATGATCCTCCTGCTGCAGCCAGGTTTCTGTAAGACTAAATATATCAATATGATGATCACAAATCAACTCATTCACTAACAGAGACTTGGAAAGGAGAGATCTGATATTCAGCAAACCACATTTAATAGTTTGATGTTTTTGTTCAGTTAAAGTTTTTGTTTTAATAATTTCTTTTTGCACAAGAGGATTTGCTCCTTTTGTGTTAATTGATTGGGTGGGTAGCAGCAGGTGGGAAGCTGCAGAGAAGTGTGTAAGACTACAACTCTGCATCCTGGTCTGAGCCCTGGGTTGTCATGTTTTAGGGTGGCAAATAAATTCATCCATATTTCTAGAAATGAGAGCTGCTCCTTCCAAAGTGGGATGGATGCCGTCTCTCCTCATCAGACCAGGTTTTCTCCAGAAAGATTGCCAATTATCTCTGTAGCCCACGTTGTTTGCTGGACACCATCTAGACAACCAGCGATTATAGGACGACATGCGGCTAAACATGTCATCACTGGTCAGATTTGGCAGGGGTCCAGAGAAAACTACGGAGTCCGACATTGTTTTGGCAAAATTACACACCGATGCAACATTAATTTTAGTGACCTCCGATTGGCGTAACCGGGTGTCATTAACGCCGACGTGAATAACTATTTTACCATATTTACGTTTATCCTTAGCCAGCAGTTTTAAATAGGATTCTATGTCTCCCGCTCTGGCCCCTGGAATGCATTTGACTATGGCCGCTGGTGTCTCTAATGCCACGTTTCTGACTATGGAGCTGCCAATTACCAGGGTTTTGTCCTCAGCGGGTGTGTCGCTGAGTGGGGAAAATCTGTTTGAAGCGTGGACAGGTCGATGGTGAACAACGGGCTTGACTTTAGAGCTATGCCTCTTCCTGACAGTCACCCAGCCACGTTGTAATCCTGGCTGCTCAGGTTCTGCTAGGGGGAGGCTAATTGAGCTAGCTACGCTAGGTGGCTCCACACTGGCTAAAGGGACCTGACTCGCTATCGGTTGATTTTCAACAGTGCAGAGCTGAGCTTCCAATTCAGATAACCTCGCCTCCAAAACTACAAAAAGACTACATTTGTTACATGTACCATTATCGCTAAAGGAGGCAGAGGAGTAACTAAACATCTGACACACGGAGCAGGTGAAAGCAGGAGAAGGAGGGAGAGAACTGGTAGCCATGCTACGCTAGAGAACCAGACACACCGTTAAAAAGTGAGAATAAAGATTAAAGATCTGTAGGAGTGTGTTAGAACAGAACGGTAAGCTGTAGAGTTTAACTACGTAAAATTGTGTAAGTTATAGATAGAAATAAAGTGATTATCAGTACTCCAAGCGGAGCAAGAAATTCCACAGTGCACAAGCACGGTAACAGGAAGTGATGCAACACGTCTTACCGCAAAGCGTCACAGCGTCAACAGTGTAATATCTTCTCACAGTTCCCAGAATTCACACGCAAACAGGTCATGGCGCATTTAGCTATTGTGAACCAGTTCTCTGGAACAAATTACCGTTGGAACTTAGGTCACTTCAATCTCTGATATCTTTTGAAAAGGGTCTTAAAACATTTTTATTTTCTTCAGCTTATGATTAATGACTTCTTTTTTTTACTTCGATTTTTAACTGATTTTTGTATTGTACTATTTTATTTTATTGGGTTTTAAGTATATTTAAGTGTTTTTTTAAAATGTTTTAACTGTTCGTTCCTTTACTAAAGCGCATTGAGTCTATGTAACAATATGAAATGTGCTATATAAATAAACTTTGACTTGACAGAAACTCACCACAAAACAACACAGGAAATCTTCAGACCCTGGAAAACCCTCATCTCACCATGGAGGAACTGGCTGCTGCTGAAATGGAGATAATCTGCTTTTGTCAGAAGAGGAGGTTTGCACATGAAATTGCAAGTCTAAGGAAAGGAATGAATGTCAAGCAAACCAGCCACATTCATAAACTCGATCCCATCTTGGACAGTGATGTGCTGCGAGTTGGAGGCCAACTAAAGCCTGATTCTTACTCGGCGCAACCGCGCAACTGTTCTGGCTCGAGAACCATTAATGACGTCATCGAAAGCGCCAGCCCCTTCACAGTTCCTTCAGCTCATAAGCGCAGTTTGCGCCGAGTATGCGTCACATTTGCAGTTCTCTCCAGACCAGCGGGCGTCACTGTTGAGGAAACAAGCTGAAGAACCGGACGAAGAAAAGAATACGAAGAAAGCATACACAATGCCACCTGTAGTGTCACGTCAGCAGAGGCTGGCACATCTGATGCGGAATGAATTTACTCTGGGTGTAGAACTGTATATGTATCTCAGAGCTAAGCGGCTGCGGCAAAAACAGAAGAGAAGGTGGAATGTTCGTCCTTTGCAACAAGACGAACTTTGGTTGAGCTCGAGCGAAGTCAGAAAAAAAGTTGTGTGCGCGCCCTTGCGCCGCGCGAGGATTTTCTAGCTTGCGACGGGGGGCGTGGCGGAATTTTGGGTCACGTGACCGTTTGCGCCATTTGCGACCAGCTAGTAAGAATGGGGTTGCGCTGAGTAAGAATCAGGCTTAAGCAGAGCAGCAATGCCAGAAGAGGAAAGACAGAAATGGTCTAAAATCAGACGCAACTTCACACCAGGAGACATCGTGATCATCATGGACGAGTCAGCACCTCGAAACACCTGGCTCACTGGAAAAATTGTAAAGACCATTCTGGACAAAAGGGGACTCGTTCGTCATGTTCACTTCTGAACAGACCAATCAACAAAATCTGCCTTCTATTGGAGGCAGAAGGGCTTTGAAAAGCCCAAACGGACTTTGTTTTATTTTGTTTTGGACTTTGACCTTTGCCCCTTGCACACTACAGTACATACACTATGGACTATGGACTGATCCAGAGTGACAGTAAAGATCACTCTTTTTTCAAGATCTTCATAATGGACTCTATAATATTGAAATGTACTTATGTGTGTGGTTATTATTTATTATGTAATTATTATTGATTGAAGTATAATAATTAGGGGCCGGAATTGTAGGAGCCAAAGTATACCTTTGCTTCTATAGGTTTTACGTCATTGCCTTGATGACGTCATTGCGTGACACAGCCAGGGGTGTGGTTATTTTATGTTACCTATTGTGTGTGGTGGCGGGAGTTTCGAGACACAAAGAACTAGAAGCTCAATTATTGTTTGTTGACCGTCATTAAACGTCACTCTACTTTATAATCTCGCCATTATTATGATCATTATTATTTATTGAAAGATATCATTTTTTCCCTTTGCTTCATCTGCTCGTTGACCACAGTTTGGATTTTTGTTACAATAAACACCTTAAATGGATAATGGAGACTTGGATTTCTTGGATGGTTCCCAAAGCCCCGAGCTTCAAAGTTTAATTTTCACAGGTCTGTAACTGTTTCATCAAATATTAAAAAATTTAAAAGTTTGAAAACCCCTTGTCTACTCAATGCTTAGACTAAATAAAAATGTGTAGCTTAAATTAACATGCGTATGCTGTCTTTTACAGGTCATGTATGTGAGGGCAGTTTGGAAGGAGGGTGAACTCGAGGAGGAGGGTGTAGTTCCAAAGAACCGGATCGACGGGACCAAAAGTATTGTTAGATGGCCACGAATGAGCACCACCAAAACAGAAAAGGTTATAGAGGGAAAAATTAACCCCAAGGATGACATTCCCTAGCCTGACTACGTCATACTCACGATTCTCGTCAGAATGTGAGTCTGATACCGCTCAATAGAGTTTTGAGTATGGGGCGTGTTTCAACCAAACCAGGAGAAAAAATGCCTCTTCGCTCAATTGGATAGACCTACAACGAATCAGAATTCAAACCAAGCGCTCTTTAGTGACGTAGTCGATAATGTCCCTGTTGATCATCTGTCCATCATCGTATAAAGCCCGCCCTGGCAATCTGATTGGGTCGACTGATTCCATGTCGGGCATAATGATTTCCCAACTGAGCAGAGCCAGACCGAACTTCCCGACCAAAAAATTTATGGGCGGGGCTAAGTTCGGCTGGCTAGACATTTCCTCTAATAAAGATAAAAATGACATCAGGCAAGTACTATTTTGATGAATAGAAAATGACTTGTATGTCCAAGTCAAAATATACTTGAAGGTTGAAACATTATATATATATATATATATATATATATATTTATTTATTAAGTTTAATTGACTTACTTCTAGCTGTCCGTAGAGAATGTGAGAACTACAACATGACCAGTCAGGCAGAGGATGATGAGGAGGAGGATGTGGGTGGGGTGATGAGATCGAGGAACCGCATAAAAAAAACACTTCCAGATGGTTTCATAACAAATGGTATGTTTTCTCTTTTCAAGTAATTAATACATTAATATAAAATCTGTTAAGATAAATTTGGCCTCTAATTTCACACATCAATGTTTCTAACCATTTTTTGCAGTATTAACAGATTCAGATGAGGAAGGGCAAAGTGTCTGAGGTAATATTTTTCTACAATGAATTTCAAAACTCTTAAATTTGATAAAAATGTTGGAGATGAGCGTGCTTATTTTTTTTGTTCTACTAACCTCTAGGTGTCGAGCTGCAGCCCATTCAGGACACAGCTATCCTGGACAATGCTTGTGAGTACTGATGACAACTTATGCAGTATGGTAATGGGTTGTATTGACAACATGATAGTTACAGGCTGATTTGGATGTGTTTCAGCCTCTGGAGATGAAAACGTGTCCGTACAAGCGGTGTGCAGACAACTCTCGGGGCAGGGAAATGTCCAGTCCTTGTGGGTATTTACTTCTCCCTTTGCAATATTCACTTTACAGCGTGCTAGTGGATCTGGGGAATGGGAAACGTCAACACTGGGTAAATATCAGAAGTAATGCTCACTGTAGTGGCCATTTGTCCATAAAAAACAAATTAAACTTAAAGCAAACAAAATCAAAAGGCCACTGATGCACCATGGGGATGTGGTTTAACGCAGGCAAAAGAAGATGAATGTCCAAAAATGAATTCTTGCGTTTTTCTGATGATTTATTTCCAAAACAATAAAACAAACAAAAGAACAAAGAAAACCTGCTGCTCTCTCCTTTTCCCTGGTAAAAACCATTGGCCCACCCCAGTGCATGCTGGTACTCCAGGTGCCTACCTACATAAATAGACTCAGGTGCCCAGTGTGACCCAATTAACAAAATATTCAAAACAAATAACTAACAAAGAATATTAGCAAGACAAATCTAATCTAAATAAAGCACTGAAATGAATCAAATAAAGTTACTCATAATTAGTAAATTAAATTTACAACTAGAACCAAAAAACAAAAGCTAACTCTACAAATAGCTCCTACACTCACCTTTGTTTACGTTTCGATAATTTTCCATCTCTGAACATTCGTCTTTTTTAGGCTCTCACTTTGCTATTTTATCAGGCCTTATGAAGAACATTCTTTGTATTTTTCAGGAGCTCGACGTTCAGCCAGAGGTCATGTCATTGATGTCTATCGCTCTAGGTAAAGAAACAAGATAAGGCATGGCACGGTATATTATGTCAGTTATAAAATTACAGAGTGATTAAAATTTGAATAGAACTACTTCCAGTGGTTGATCCAACAATCAACGCAACAAAGTCTCCCAATACAGGTCCAGGTCCCAGCGCAGACACGCCACCAGACATCGCCACAGATCCTGATTCAAATAATTGGGTCAGGTCTTAAAGCTCTCCAGAAGGCTGAGGACGACCCATTCATTTGAAACAGGTGTGCTGGAGCAGGGAAACATGGAAAACATGCAGGGCAGTGTGCCTTGAGGACCAGGGTTGGGAAACACTGCTCCAAATGATCTTTCTTAAATCTCTACTTCTCTGAGTTAGCAGGGGGTGCATATTTTGGCAATAGGATTGTGAGGTAGTGGTGGTTTTTTTATTATATTGTTTATAATTTATTTTGATAAATTTCTTTTGTTTAGAATTCAGATTTATTGATGCCATGATAAATTCTAATGAACAATGTTTAGCAGAGTTTATTTACTGCTAGACTGTTAATTTCACTAATTTTTCCTTTATTAGTCCAATGTGAGGATCAATAAACATGAATACATGAAAATACTATTAAATGTGGTTCGTGTGTACAGTTTAATGATACAAATGATACACTTTTTTATGTGACTGCTGTCCTAAAGAAGCATATTAGACATTGATATTTTGTTTAACAGCTGTATTTGTGTTTGTGGGGCTATAATTGCATTTATTATGATGTGTATTTTTCTACTAAATAAATTATATATATATATATATATATCTTCAACAAAGATACACATTGCTTGAGTGTGTAATATTTTTGACACAATTGACTGCTTCTTCTGTCATACAAGATTTTAAATTTAAATTCGAAATACACAAATTATAAACACAGTACAAATACAAAGTGAAGCATGAATGGTATTCGGGAACACGAAGGAGGCGGGGCATAAAGAAAACTAACCAATACAGGGCATAATTAGCCAAAGTGGTGGCTTTTCATCCTGGTTGTGGTCAGTGTTCTTATCAACACAGTAAAAGATGGATCCTCAGCTTTTCCGTAGTATTTTTCAATACAAAGTGACTCTTGACTCTCTTGTTGACAGCACTATAGTTTCAATGCGTACAGCACTGGACAATGTTGCCCCTCTGAAAAGGAAGGTAATCAGTCAGAAGAGGTTGGCTCCTTGGTATAATTCACAGCTGCGTGCTTTAAAGCAGACTGCAAAAAAGCTGGAGAGACAGTGGCGTTCCTCTAATTTAGAAGAGTCTCAGTTAGTCTGGAAAGATAGTTTAATAACGTATAAGAAAGCCCTTCGTAAAGCTAGAACTGCTTATTATTCATCATTGATAGAAGAGAATAAGAATAATCCCAGGTTTCTTTTCAGCACTGTAGCCAGTCTGACTAAGAGTCCGAGCTCTGCTGAGCCAGGTATTCCTTTAACTCTCAGCAGTGATGATTTCATGAGCTTCTTTATTAATAAAATTGTTTCTATCAGAGAGAAGATTGATGGAGTCCTTCCCACTATTATCACTGATGTATTATCAAGTACAGCAGCTTTAGAAGTATCTTTAGAACCTGATTTATATTTAGACGGCTTCTGCCCAGTTGATCTCTCTGAACTAACAACAGCAATAGTCTCTTCTAAACCATCAACTTGTGTTTTAGACCCAATCCCAACCAGACTGTTCAAGGAGGTTTTCCCATTAATTGACACTTCCATATTGGATTTGATCAATCTGTCTTTGTTGACAGGATATGTACCTCAGACTTTTAAGGTTGCTGTAATTAAACCTTTACTTAAAAAACCTACTCTTGATTCAGAAGTGTTGGCTCATTATAGACCTATATCCAATCTCCCTTTTATGTCTAAAGTTCTTGAAAAAATAGTTGCAGCTCAGCTTTGTGATCACTTACACAGAAATAATCTGTTTGAAGAGTTTCAGTCAGGATTCAGAGTGCATCATAGCACAGAAACTGCACTGCTGAAAGTTACCAATGATCTCCTCTTAGCCTCTGATAGCGGACTTGTGTCTGTGCTTGTCCTGTTGGATCTCAGTGCTGCATTTGATACGGTCGATCACAGTATCTTATTACACAGACTTGAACATGTTATTGGGATTAAAGGAACTGCATTAGGCTGGTTTAAATCATATTTATCTGATAGATTTCAGTTTGTTCTTGTAAATGAAGAATCTTCCTCACACACCAGAGTAAGTCATGGAGTTCCTCAGGGTTCTGTGCTTGGACCGATTCTTTTCACTTTATACATGCTTCCATCAGGTAACATTATTAGACAGCATGGCATAAATTTCCATTGCTATGCTGATGATACTCAGCTGTACTTATCTATAAAACCAGATGAACCCAATAGGTTGGTCAGACTACAAGCATGTCTTAAAGACATAAAGACCTGGATGACTCAGAACTGTCTGCTTCTAAATTCAGACAAAACTGAAGTCGTTATCTTTGGACCTGAGCGTTTCAGGGAGAAATTGTCTAGCTATATAGTTACTCTAGATGGTATTTCCTTGGCTTCTAGTTCTACAGTGAGGAACCTTGGAGTTATTTTTGACCAGAATTTATCATTTGACTCGCATATAAAACAGGTTTCTAGGACTGCCTTCTTTCATCTTCGTAATATTGTTAAAATCAGGAACATCTTGTCTCAGAGTGATGCAGAAAAACTAGTCCATGCATTTGTTACTTCAAGATTGGACTACTGTAATTCTTTATTATTGGGCTGTCCCACATATTCTCTGAAAAGCCTTCAGCTGATCCAAAATGCTGCAGCCAGAGTTCTGATGAGAACTAACAGGAGAGATCATATTTCTCCAGTTTTAGCTTCTCTTCATTGGCTCCCTGTTAAATTCAGAATAGAATTTAAGATTCTTCTCCTTACATATAAAGCTCTTAATGACCGAGCTCCATCATATCTTAAAGATCTCATTGTAAGATATTTTCCTAACAGAGCACTTTGTTCCCAAACTGCAGGTTTACTTGAGGTTCCCAGAGTTTCTAAAAGTAGAATGGGAGGCAGAGCCTTCAGTTATCAGGCCCCTCTCTTGTGGAATAAGCTGCCAGTAAATGTCCGGGAAGCAGACACCCTTTCCACTTTTAAGACCAGGCTTAAAACTTTCCTTTTTTATAAAGCTTATAGTTAGGTCTGTTGAATCTGATAGTGTGTCTGCTAGTGTGTCTTGTTCTGCCTCCACCTCTGGCACCCTCTATACTTTCATTACCCCCTACCCGAACCAGGGTTTGAATCCCATTCCTGCCTATCTTACCTCTTTTATTTCTCCCCCTACCCGAACCAGGGTTTGCATCCCCACCCCGCTGTGACTGGTGTGCAGTTGGTGAGAGGCTGAGGTAGCTTGTGGCTGTAAAAGATGGTTCTATATATGGATCTATATAGGGAGTATAGGGAATTACTCACTGAGTCTGGTCCTTTATTTATTTATTTATTTTCGTTAGCACAAGTTTCTTGTGTTTACCTTGAATAGGGATGGCTCAGGTGATCCTGAAACATCCCATAGTTAAGCTGCTATAGGCCTAGACTGCTGGGGGGCCTCATCTGTCACACCTTTCCTCACTTTACTCTCTTTATGTATATGTGACATTATTGTGGTCATTAACTCGTGTTTCCCTGTTCCAACAGATATCCTTTGAATGGTGTTACAGTGCCGCCGCCGCCGCCGCGCCCCCCCCCCCCCCCTTTCTGTCTTGTAGCATCCGACGGTAGCATCTGGGGTGGCGTCTCGCCCCCTGATAAACGGCTGATTGTTAGCTCACAAACCCCAGCTGGTCGAGGCGGATGGCCACCCTTCCTGAGTCTGGTTCTGCCAGAGGTTTCTTCTTGTTAAAAGGGAGTCGTTTCTCTCCACAGTCGCCTCAGGCACGCCGCTCAGGCCGGGAGATTGGACCGAAAAAACAAAAAGTTTTCAGTGCAATCTGTTGGTTTTCTTAGCTAGGAAATTGTTTTTGAATTGGCTCTATATGAACGAATTGGATTATTTTATGAATTATGATTATTATTAATTAATTGAATTCCAATTGGCTTGAATTGGACTTACTATCTAAGTGCCTTGAGATGACATTTGTTGTATTTGGCGCTATATAAATAAAAATGAATTGAATTGAATTGAATACAAAGTCCATGGTTCATATGACAGTGGTTTGTCGAAACCTCAAAAGAATGAACTTCGTCGAAAAGCTTTAAATTATCAAGTTGAAGGTTAGTATTCTTAGTATTCTTCTTTTTCTAACAATTACATATTTTTTAAGGACACTCAGTGTTTTGGTTATGTTCAATGAATGTCACAAGAACAGTCTAAATAAATAAAGCCATTTCTTTGTTTTGAAAGCTACTCAAATAATTTGCTGGCAAGGGGAGACGAGACTTAATCACATCACTCATTAGTTTTGATCTAATACATCAAATGAAACTTATAAATTGACATTATCTGAACTCTCTAAATAGATGGAAATGTTCAAGTGGATATTGAACTGTTATAAATATTTATTTATATACACTGCTCCAAAAAATAAAGGGAACACCTAAATAAAACAATGTAACTTGAAATCAGTCACACCTTTGTGATTGAGGTGATTTAGTTAATTGAGATCTAGCATTGTGTTATTTTTGTGTTCCGTTTAATTTTGTGAGCAGTAGACATAAAATATTCTTCTTTCAACAACTTCTTGAAACAACTTATTACTGTCTACCATTGCTCAAAAGTAAGTGTTTTCATCTTATGACAATTTTTTCTAGGAGAAAGCCTGTTCTACTTGAAAGGACCAGGAAAAAAATACTAAAATAAAAGTAGTCTGTGGTGCCGAAGAACCCAATGCAGTTTTCTTGGATTTCCACGCAAGCGCCTCAGGTCACACTGGCCAGAAAAAAACGCAAGATGCCATTTCTCTGCGTTTTTATTTGCCTGGAATGACTCGTGACATCGATAAATAGGTAAAAACACATTTCATATTTCATATCTGTAGAATTCTCATCTCTTCTACAAAACGATTGCCTACAAATAGCTTTGTAAAGTCCTGTACAGGTGTGAGGTGCACATGAGATGGGCAGATCTGATCATATACAATATTCTATAAATTAATGTTTTTATGTCATCATGTATTTTTTTTCTTACAGGTATCGTGAAGATATTAGAAACTTTTAACTTAGTTACATTAGATTTAGTTACATTAAATCTTTTTGGTTTTTAAATGTGGTGTCTACTTCAATGAGTACTGACACCGCACCACACTTTTTCATCTCTGATAAATTTGTAGCAATAGTATTTAGAGTTCATGCTTATTTATATGAGTGCAACTTATGGCTGACCCATCTTTACTGAAGGAAAAAATTGCATTCTTTTAACAAAACGCACAGACCTACCCTTAGAATTTATCTGTTTTTTCATTTGTGTTTTCATTTAAACACAAGCTGTATGGTTAAAATTGTGTTTTTATTTAATGATCATTTGGAGGTCAGGTGAAGAAAAAGTAAACAATCATTAATGGAAGTACAATCCTCTGTTTGTGTATATTGACTGTTGCTTGTTTTTAAATTCATTTAAATGATTTTATTTGTTTCTCTTTATATTCTTTTATGTATTTTAATGCTTCTTCCACTCCCTGCTGCAATGCTTTTATTTTATGTAAAGCACTTTGAATTGTTTGTACATGAAATGTGCTATACAAATAAATTTGATTTGAGATGTGTGTGTGTGTGTGTATATATATATATACACACACACACACAAGAAATATGTAAAATTATTGCGACACCTATCACCTATGCAGGTATATGAATGTGCTGTTTGCCAGTCAGCTGAGCATCAATTAAAAGAGACTCCAGAGCACATCCCAATAAAGGTAATGGTGAAGTCTTATTAACAAAGATTTTTGCTGCGAAATGGTTAATGGACTATAATCTTTTACTCTACTTTTATAACCTAAATAGTGTATACTTTATTTTGTCTCTTTCGATTTAGGTGTCACAACCTTTTGAACTGATAGGAATGGACTTAATAGGGAAACTAAAAACAACAACAAATGGAAACCAATATATCTGTGTAATGATAGACCAGGGGTGGCCAATCGGTCAGAGACTAAGAGCCGCATTTTTTACTGTGTTACCACAAAGAGCCACATTATTAAGAAAAATGACAGAATTTCTCCGTTACATCCGTCTGTTCTTGATTCGCTCTCATCTCGGTCACGTGACGCATCAAACATATATTAAACCCACGAAACGAGCAAAATGAGTCAAAAACAGACGTGTTTGGAAAGCTTCTTCCCATGAGGAGATAGAAGAAGAGGCTGTGACCACTAAGAAAAAGAAAGCTGCATTTTGAAGACATGTTTAAGTGTTACCATAGCGACCAGAGAGGATGTTATGTCAGGAGGACGCTGCTAATAAAGTTACATATAAGTACACAGTGGATTCAAGTTTATTATTATATTTACTAAATACCACAGAGTCTGTGTTGGTTGTATCATTTTATTTTTTAGTATTTATCCGCCACACCTGAAAGGCCGGTCCGTGAAAATATTGTCTGACATTAAACCGGTCCATGGAGCAAAAAAGGTTGGAGACTGCTGCCGTATTGAACTCAAACGAAGCGAACACGCACATAAAAAAAACAACACAAAAACAAATTTTGAAATGAACGTAAGAGCCGCATGAAACCAGACAAAGAGCCGCATGCGGCTTGGGAGCCGCGGGTTGGCCACCCCTGTGATAGACTATTACACAAAGTGGACACAGGCGTACTCTTTAACTTAAAAAAAATGCCGAGGAGGTCACAAACCAGATTCTTAAGTTTGTCTATCAATTTGAGGCACCAAAAAGAATTCTGACTGACCAAGGCACAGAGTTCGTGAATGCGGTAAAATTATGTTTTATCTTTTTTTTTTTTTTTTTCCAAATTTGGCATGCAGTTCTTTGACTTCTGAATTGTGTATGGTTGTGACAGATAAACAAGAATGTCTGTGAAAAACTTGGCATAAAGAGAAGTTTGTGTGCACCCTACCATCCCCAGACTAATGGTTGAAAGAATGAATGGGACTATCCAAAGGTAACAGTGACAGGATTTAGCTATTGATCTACAATTATAGTCCCAATTTCACAAGCTAAATCATATCATAATGTCAATATTAACATGTTTTTGTCAGATCTCTTTGCAAACTGGTAGGTTCTAAACCTGAGACATGGGACGAATATCGTGATGCGGTAATGTTTGGACTTCGAACAAAAAAAACAGATGACAACAAAGTTTTCACCATTCTTTTTGATGTTGGGAAGGGAAGCCCGCTACCCAATGGAGATCCCAGAAAAATACCAGGTTTGAAACATAAAAAAGTATGATTTACATTGTATCTATGTGCATGCGTCAACTCGTGTGCAGCCTGTTGCAGTCGCTCCCGTTTACTTTTCTCGTATTTTACTACTTTTGTTACTTTTCGTGTCTTTTTAAACTTTTATTTTACGCTATTTATTTAACTAAAACCTCAAACTCTTACCATGAGGATAGTGCAAGTTTTTGCTGTTCTGTTCGCTGTGATATTACTTCACTCAGGTATCGCAGCGAAACGAGTCCATTGTTTACTCTGGAGAACAGCTGATCGACCTGAGGCCGGCCCGCTTAACGGAAAGACCAGCTGATATCCCAGCGGCGCTACGGAGGAAAACACATCGGGGGTGCAGAGGAGGAAAGAAGAAACGTAGGAAAAGGGACGGGTTGAGACAACGGAGGATCACAGAAAAGCAATTCAAGCTGTGTCTCCCCTCACTCATCATGGGAAATGTGCGGTCCCTGGAGAATAAGATGGACGAGCTGACAGCGCTGGCCCGGAGTCAGAGGGAGTACCTGGAATGCAGTTTAATGTGTTTCACGGAGACATGGCTGCACCAGGATATTCCCGATGACAACGTTTCCATCGAGGGCTTTAACACCGTTCGGGCAGTCAGAGACCACACCAGGGGTGGCAAGAGCAAAGGAGGGGGGCTCGCCGTTCTAGTAAACAACCGATGGTGCAACCCCGCTCACATCACCATCAAGGAGCGTCTTTGTGACCCGAATATTGAACTTTGTACTGTTGTACTATGACCATATTATCTGCCCAGGGATTTCACACAGGTCATCATGGTGGCTGTTTATGTCCCCTCTCTGCAAACCCGACGTCGGCAAGTGACTCTATCCACTCAGCAATGAATGCACTCGGGTGTTGAGCCTGTAGCCGGGCTATGGCTATCTCGGGTGACTTCAACCACATCACCATGGACACAACACTCCCCACATTCACATAGTATGTGAACTGTCCCACCAGAGAGGAGAGAACCATCGACCTGCTGTATGCTAATGTTGGTTCTATTTCATCCCTACTGACCGCCAGAGGCGGTGCTGAAAGCACTGAATGTCCCTTCGCGCATGCGCCGTTCGAGTAGTAATACCAACAGAGTCACACCTGTGACATGTCGGGTGATCAATCAGAGGCTATATAGCCCGGTGTCATCCGACACTCTGCTCCTTTTTCTTCTCGCGTGCGGTTCGCTTGCACAGCATCAACCTGCCTTCTTGGTCATTTCACCGTCGTTTGACGCCCCATTTGCCTGTGGCTGGAGCAGCGATATTTCGCCCTCCTAGGGGCTGCGACGAGTTACTTTTGGACCGACTCACAGGTTGGTGTCGTGGTGCGTTGTTACTGCGCTTTAAAATTGGGACGGTAGCGCCTTGGCTACCGCTTGTTCAGTTAACAGCTGAGTGCTTCGTTCTGAACTGAGCTACCGACGGTAGCATCTGGGGTGGCGTCTCGCCCCCTGATAAACGGCTGATTGTTAGCTCACACAGCCGATTGTTTGGCTTCCTAAACTAAGCTACCGGCGGTAGCCTCTGAGTTTTGTTGCTTTACTCGGTTGAGGTGGCGTCTCGCCCCCTCTCTCTCGAGGTTACACAGCTGATTGTTGGCTTCCTAAACTAAGCTACCTACGGTAGCCTCTGAGTTTGTTACTTACTCGGTGGCGGTGGCGTCTCGCCCCCTCTCCCCCGAGGTTGCACAGCTGATTGTTTGGCTTCCTAAACTAAGCTGCCGGCGGTAGCCTCTGTGTTTTGTTGCTTTACTCGGTTGAGGTGGCGTCTCAGCCCTTTCTCCCGAGGTTACACAGCTGATTGTTTGTGGCACAGCTGATTGTTTGGCTTCCTAAACTAAGCTACCGGCGGTAGCTTCTGAGTTTTGTTGCTTACTCGGTTGCGGTGGCGTCGCCCCCTCTCCCCCGAGGTTACACAGCTGATTGTTTGACTTCCTGAACTAAGCTACCGGCGGTAGCCTCTGAGTTCTGTTGCAGCTGTGTTTTTGTTTGCTGTAATTGGTGACGGCAGCGTTTTCGCCCCCTCTCCCGATAGTAAACGGCTATTTAAGTTTGGACCTGAGCTGCCTGCGGTAGCTTCTGAGTCTGTTTGCTGAGCTGCCTGCGGTGGCATCTGTGTTTTTGTTGCTTGGTTGGTGACGGTGGCGTTCCGCCCCCCTCTCCCATAACCAGCTGATTTCCGGTTTTGAACTGGGCTACCAGTGGTGGCTTCTGAGTCCGTCTGCCTGTTTTTTCGTTGAAACTTATTTGGTGAAGGCTGCGTTTTCGCCCCCTCTCCCAACTTTGGCGGACGTCTCACTTTGTTTTGCGCTGAGATTTAATCGGTGAAGGCAGCGTTTTCGCCCCCTCTCCCGGTGGTAGCCAGCCACTTACTCAGTTTTCGTTGCTTTAACTGGTGAAGGCAGCGTTTTCGCCCCCTCTCCCAGCTTTGGCTAGCTGCTTATTCAGTTCTGGCTGCCTTGATTGGCATTGAGCGTTATTTGGTGAAGGCTGCGTGGTCGCCCCCTCTCCCAACTTTCGCGGACGGCTCACCCTGTTTTGCGCTAAGATTTAATCGGTGAAGGCAGCGTTTTCGCCCCCTCTCCCGGTGGTAGCCAGCCACTTACTCAGTTTCCGTTGCTTTAACTGGTGAAGGCAGCGTTTTCGCCCCCTCTCCCAGTTTTGGCTGGCCGCTTATTCAGTTCTGGCTGCCTTGATTGGCATTGAGCGTTATTTGGTGAAGGCTGCGTGGTCGCCCCCTCTCCCAACTTTCGCGGACGGCTCACTCTGTTTTGCACTGAGCTTTAACTGGTGAAGGCAGCGTTTCCGCCCCCTCTCCCCGTTCTAGCCAGCTGCTTACTCAGTTTTGGTTGCTTTAGCTGGTGAAGGCAGCGTTTTCGCCCCCTCTCCCAGTCTTTAGCTAGCCGCCTATTCGGCTTGACTGCCCTGGTTGGTGACGGCTGCGTTTTCGCCCCCTCTCCCAGTCTTGGCTAGCCGCTTCTTCAGTTCTGGCTGCTTGATTTGCACGGAGCGTTAGTTGGTGAAGGCTGCGTGGTCGCCCCCTCTCCCAACTTTCGCGGACGGCTCACTCTGTTTTGCGCTGAGCTTAACTGGTGGAGGCAGCGTTTCCGCCTCCCCTCTCCCCGTTCTAGCCAGCCGCTGACTCAGTGTTGGTCGCTTTAACTGGTGAAGGCAGCGTTTGCGCCCCCTCTCCCAGTTTTAGCTAGCCGCCTATTCGGTGTTGACTGCCCTGATTGGTGACGGCTGCGTTTTCGCCCCCTCTCCCAGTCTTGGAGTTTGGATTGTCGTCCGGTGTTCTGGACGTGGCTGCCGGTGTCAGCTCCCCCGTTCTTTCGGCCTGCGGTTGAGCTCAGGTCAGCTTCAAACATGGATGGCTCCCACGGTTGTACGGATTGCGGGACCGTGCTTCAGGCAGATGATGGCCACGATCTGTGCCCTGCCTGCCTTGGGCATGATCACCTGGTGGAGGCCCTCTCGGAAAACCCCTGCATGGACTGCAGTTACATGCCCCATGCCGTGAGGGTGACTCGGCTGGCCCAATTGCGCCCCGAGGTTGGCAATGACATTCCTCTTTCTGGGCAGGTGACCCTCCCTAGGCGCTCGAAGCGCCGGAGTGAGGCTGCGGCCTCTGTGGCTCCTCCTAAGAGGGTCGAGCCAAGGCTGATCAGGGCCTTTCCACAGTGGTGGAGCGTTTGTCTGCAGAACTAGCGGAAATGAAATCCCTTTTCCAGGCACACCAGTTGGATCCTGCGTCTCCCCCCATGCCTGAGTTGGCACCCGAGGAGGACACGTTGTCTTTGGCTGCCTCCGCCTCTCACTTTAGGAGTGAGGTGGGGGCGCAGTCGTCTCGTACAGGGTCTGGCTCGCCCTCTTCACAGGGGGCAGCTAGTGGGGCGAGCGACGGCTCTATGCGGGACGTCATGCAGATGGCTTTGGGGCAGCTGCAGCTGACCGTCCCACAGGCACAAGAGTCGGCTCCCGGAAGCGCCTTTTTCAGGCGCGGACAGGCCCCTGCTCCATTCTTTGTCCCTCCATCCGAGGAGTACCTAAAGGAGCTACACGCCTGTTGGCGGGACCCCAAAGCCTTTTCGCGCCTCTCCCCAGATGGTCGCGTGTTAGAGGCTATGCATGAGTCGGCTAAAGCAGGCTTGGATTGCATGCCTGCGGTTGAGCCCGCTGTGGCCTCACTCATTGTGGCGCCGGATGAGGCTCTTCGCCGTGATGTTCGGTGCCCACGGGCTCAATGCCGTGTTACAGACGACTTCCTCTGTAGAGCCTATAACGCCGGGACGCGTGCTGGCCGCCTTGGCAATTCCTTGGCGCACCTCATGTTCGCCCTTTCTTCATCCCTACAGGACTCTGGTGGGGCCACTACTGCGATTGGCTTTAGTGATGCTGCGCTTCAGGCTTTTGCACTGATGACTAGGGAGCTTGGGCGCGTGATGTCTTTCTTGATTCAGGCTCGTCGACAGGTCTGGCTGGCACAGTCTCCGTTGACTGAAGCAGGTCGTCGGACCCTCCGTGGGGTGCCTGTGGTGCCAGGGGAATTGTTTGGCTCGGCTGCCTTGGAAGCGCTGGAACGGACTGTTCAGGCGCGGAACACCAGGCGGCAGCTTTCAGGCCTGAGCAGGGGTATGCCCCCACCTCGGCGTACACGGCACCCGCAGGCTGGCCGCAGTGATTGGCCGCCACCTCGGGGTCGTGCTCGGGTTCCCCCGGCCGAACGACAGGGGCCCAGCAGGGCCTTTCGTGTGCCAGCCCGCCAACCAGCCAGGCAGGCCCGTGACCCACACTCTGGCCGCCGCCCCACCAGGGCCCCTAGGGGCCGTGGGGGCAGACGGTGATGCCACCAGGCCGACCGTCGGATTTTATTCCCATCAGCAGCTCCGTTATTGGGCTGCTCATACTCGGGATCCATGGGTGGTTGCAACTCTGACCCATGGTTACCGGTTACAATTCCGACGGCGGCCTCACATTTCACGCCGGGTCAGGGTGACCGTGATCACCGACCCGGTAAAAGCCCATGCATTGGATCAGGAGCTTTCCGCCCTCCTGGCCAAAGGCGCGATCGAGGCAGTGGATCCTCTGCAACAACCCAGGGGCTACTACTCCACATACTTCCTCGTGCCCAAAAAGACAGGCGGATTTCGTCCCATTCTGGATCTCAGGGGACTGAATCAATATCTCAAGGTACTGCCCTTTCACATGCTCACGACAGCAGAGGTCCTTCAGACTGTTGCGAGGAACGAGTGGTTTACCTCAATAGACTTGACGGACGCGTACTTCCATGTACCTATTGCGGCAGAACATCGCCGTTTTCTCCGGTTTGCCTATCAGGGTCGCCATTGGCAGTTCCGGGTGCTCCCATTTGGCCTCTCTCTTTCCCCGAGGGTGTTCACTCGGTGTGTGAAAGCGGCCCTCTCTCCTCTGCAGGCCTGCGGAGTGAAGGTACTTGCATACCTCGACGATTGGCTTCTTTGCGCTCCATCCCGAGCACATGCCTTTCGCGATACGAATCGTCTGCTGGATCACGTGTCCCGGTTGGGCCTCCAGGTCAACTCGGAAAAGAGCTGCCTGACCCCGTCTCAGACAACCGTTTTTCTGGGTATTTTTCTGGATTCGCCCTCCATGCGGGCTTACCCATCTGCTCAACGGGTGACCGACATACTCCAGTTGGTCAGTCGATTCAGGCTGGGCCGGCAGTTGTCCTACGTCACCTTCCTGCGGCTGCTGGGCAAACTGACATCAGTCACCCGGGTCGTGCCCTTGGGTCTGCTGTCACTGCGCCCCTTTCAGAGGTGGCTCAACAGCTTCCGCCTGGACGCCAGGCGGCACAGGCATCGCCAACTCCTGGTGACAGGGTCATGTCTTCGTGTCCTGAGGCCATGGAGGGACAGAAGCTATTTGTCCAGGGGTGTCCCCATGGGGATAGTTGTGTGTCGGAGAGAGGTGGTCACGACGGATGCCAGCCCTACTGGATGGGGTGCGGTATGGCAACACAGAGCGGCTCAGGGCCGCTGGGGCCGACGGGATCGCTCCAGGCACATAAATGTACTGGAGCTGCGTGCGGTGCATTTGGCACTCAGTCACTTTATTCCCCATCTGGAAGGGAAACATGTCCTTATACGGTCGGACAACACCTCCGCGGTCTACCACGTCAACCATCAGGGTGGCACCAGATCAGCGCAGCTGCTGGAAGTGGCCACAGCCCTCCTAGAATGGGCCTCTCCTCGCCTGTCCACCCTGCGGGCAGTGTACTTGCCTGGGCGGCACAACCACGTCGCGGACACTCTTTCCCGCCAGGCAACTGCGCCGGGAGAGTGGTCCCTTCACGGCGACGTGGTGCTCAGGATCTGGGACCTCTTTGGTCAGGCGGAGGTGGATCTCTTCGCCACAGAGGAGTCAACTCGGTGCCCTCGATGGTATTCCCTTACGGGGGCGTCAGGCGCACTGGGCCAGGACGCACTGGCTCATCCTTGGCCGAGGGTCCTCCTGTATGCATTCCCACCCCTGTCCCTGATTTGGCCTACCCTTCGGAGAGTTGCCGAGGAGGGACACAGACTGTTGCTGGTGGCTCCGTGTTGGCCGGCACGGCCATGGTTCCCGCTTCTACGGAGCCTGTGTCGCGGCGCCCCATGGTGTCTCCCGACCAGGAGGGATTTGCTGTCCCAGCTGGGGGGACGATTGTGGCACCCCAATCCCCACCGCCTCCGACTGTGGGTATGGCCGCTGGACGGCTTGAACAGCTGTTGACCGGTCATTCTGATCCCGTCAGACGCACCCTTTTGAGTGCCAGGGCACCCTCTACTCGCCAGCAATATGAGAACAGGTGGCGGCTGTTTTCCCAGTGGTGTTTTGCCCGCAAGGATGATCCAGTCACCTGTGCAGTGTCCACTGTACTGGAGTTTCTCCAGTCTCTTCTTGACAGGGGCCGCACTCCCTCAACGCTTAAGGTGTATGTCGCGGCCATTTCATCTGGTCATGCTGGCTTTGCGGGCTGTACTGTGGGGAGCCATGAACTCATCTCCCTGTTTATGCGTGGCGCTCGTCGGTTGCACCCACCGATGGCCCCACGGGCCCCTGTTTGGGATCTGCCCTTGGTGCTTGAAGCTCTGTGCCACCCCCCATTCGAACCTTTGGAGCTGGCGGACCTCAGGTGGCTGTCGTGGAAAACTGCCTTTCTGATGGCTATTGTCTCGGCTAAGAGGGTCAGCGAGCTACATGCTCTGTCGGTCAGCCCTTCCTGTCTCAGGTGGGATGCTGATGAATCTGGGGTTACCTTGTGGCCAAACCCTGCATTTCTGCCTAAGGTGTTGCCTCGTTCGCATTGCAACCGGCCATTGAGGTTGGCACGATTTCAACCCGTGTCGGAAGGTACTGCTGGTGGGTCCCGGTCGTTGTGCCCAGTGAGGGCACTGGAGGCGTACATTGCAGCCACTGCTGCTATTCGACGCTCGGACCAGCTATTCCTGTGTTATGGGGGCCCTAGGTTGGGTTGTCCCCTTTCCAAACAGCGCCTCTCCCACTGGATCGTGGATGTCATCTGCCACGCCTACGCTACGGGGCGCTGCTCCCCACCCGTTGGTGTGAAGGCGCACTCTACCAGGAGCGCCTCTGCTTCCTGGGCTGCCTTGAGGGGGGTTCCAATGGAAGTGCTATGTGCTGCTGCATCATGGGCTTCCCCGAGCACGTTCACCCGATTCTACAGGGTGAATGTGGCCTCCCCTCATCCTCTGGATCAGGTTCTGCGGCGAGGGTCCTCTGAGCCTTCCCAATGAGGTATTTTGCTCTGGATTCCTCGTGACGCCGCTGGTATTGGTCATTCAGTGCTTTCAGCACCGCCTCTGGCGGTCAGTAGGGATGAAATAGAACGAAAGTTACGTATGTAACTACGGTTCTATGAATCCCGAATGACCGCCAGAGCTTCTCTGTCACTCAGAATCCTTGCATTCCGCGAGAAGATTCTGTAGGAGCAGAGTGTCGGATGACACCGGGCTATATAGCCTCTGATTGATCACCCGACATGTCACAGGTGTGACTCTGTTGGTATTACTACTCGAACGGCGCATGCGCGAAGGGACATTCAGTGCTTTCAGCACCGCCTCTGGCGGTCATTCGGGATTCATAGAACCGTAGTTACATACGTAACTTTCGTTGTGATCTGACTTGGAAGGTCAGATCACAACCTGATTCACCTCGACCCCTGCTATGTGCCTGTGGTTAAGAGCCAGCCTGCAACCACTAAGACAGGAGATGGACTGAGGAGGCCAATGAGATCCTGCAGGGCTGCTTTGAAGTCACAAACTGGAAGACGCTCTGTGAGCCGCATGGGGAGGACATTGATGGGCTCACAAGCCCCTTTCACACTGAGGAAGAACCCACGTTTAATTTGCGAATTTTGTGTGTCCGACTCTAGTCTTTTTGCCGAGCCGAATTTGATGTGAAAGCAATTGACGCGGGATGGAAAGTTTAAAAGACAGGATGGACAGCTGATCAGAACAACAGCGACAGGTGAGGACAAGTTTCACTTCAAGTTGTACTCTGCAAGTTCGAGACATTTTGCAAGATGGCCAACTGGGGAGACGAGGAGGTCCGCGAGCTCCTCATCCTCCGAGCAGAGGACGTCATTTACCGCCACATGTCGGGGACGGTGAAAGATGGACCTCTGCTGGAAGGGCTGGCGAGAAAGATGACAGAGCCGGTTTCCCACGCAGCAAGGTGCAGGTGACCAACAAACTGAAAGCCATGAGAAAGAAGTTCCATGCGGTTAATGACAACAACGACAGGAGTGGCAGAGGGCGATTGGACTGACCATATTTCGGCATGTGCCACGCCATCTGGGGAGGAAGCCACTCTGCCAACCCCATTGCCATTCAGGGCAGCATGGAGCTCGCACCCGCTCCTCTTCCCACTCCACTGTCTCCTGTCCCCAGCACAGCATCTGTCAGCTCCGCCGAGATCGAAGATGCAAACGAATCAGCCAGCGGGACCTTTAGTATTTGCGTGTGTATGAAATATACATATAAATATATATTATATTGACCGCTCCATTGCCAGGACAAACATGACTAATTTGAATTATTTTCTTTTTTAGAACAAGCGCCACCACCAAAGAAGCGGTTCTTCGGCGGCATCCCACGTTGTAACCATCCACACCCCGTAAAATAACATCTCCATGAACTGCATATACACTTGCGGGACCGAACAAACAGCCAGCAACAAAAACAAGTCCTCAAGGTGTCCCGCCATCGTTGGTTTGAAAAATTTGATGCAGACAGGTGTATTTAGGCCTACCTCCGACGCATGGGTTGTGCCTACGTCATTGTACACGCCCAGCATTTTATGTGTTTCGTGTGATGCTCTGCCACTAGGCAACGCCGCCGGGACTCGGCTTCAGGCGGCACGGATCCCCTAATATGCCAAGCTTTCACATTGCTCGACGCGGGATGAAGTGGCAATTTGGACCCGATAAGGTAGCGGATCTCTGTGTGAAAACAGCTACAGAGTGTGTCTCTAGCCCCTTTCACACTGCGACCCGCTACCTTAGCGGGTCCAAATTGCACCTTCGACCCGCGTCGAGCAATGTGAACGCTTGGCGTGTTGGTGACCCGTGTCGCCTGAAGCCGAGTTCAGGGGTGTTGCCTAGTGGCAGAGCGTCACACGAAACACATAAAATGCTGGGCGTGTACAATGACGTAGGCACAAGCCATGCGTCGGAGGTAGGGTTAAATACACCTTGAGGACTCGTTTTTGCAATTGTATATGCAGTTCATGGAGATGTTATTTTACGGGGTGTGGATGGTTACAACGTGGGATGCCGCCGAAGAACATATGCGGAGAATACAAGAGCACTATAGTCCCCGAAATGTGGTGGTAAATAACGTCCTCTGCTCGGAGGCTGAGGAGCTCGCGGACCTCCTTGTCTCCCCAGTTGGCCATATTAAAAAATGTCTCAAACTTGATGTAGGCTAAAACAGAGTAAAACTTGTCCTCACCTGTCGCTGTTGTTCTGAATCAGCTGTCCATTCTGTCTTTTAAACTCCTCACGTCACGCCACGTCCACGTCCGACCCGCGTCGATTGCGTTCACACCAAACTCGGCTCGGCAAAAAGACTAGGGTCTGACGCGGGTCGAAAGGTGAGTCGAGTTGACGCGGCAGCCCGGGTCGGCAGTGTGAACGCAACAGCGGACACGCTAAATTCGCGGATTAAACGCGGGTTATTCCTCAGTGTGAAAGGGGCTTCAGATTACATCAACTTCTGCGTCGACACCATCGTCCCACCAAAGACTGTCCTTTGTTATCCAAATAACAAGCCTTGGGTGACAAAGGACATAAAGAACATCCTCAACAAGAAGAAGATGGCTTTCAGAGCTGGCAACAAGGTGGAGGTGCAAACGATCCAGAGGGAGCTGAGAGTGAAGATTAGAGAGGCCAAGGATAAGTACAGGAGGAAGCTGGAGTGAAAACTCCAGCAGAACAACATGATAGAGGTCTGGAGTGGAATGAGGACCATCACTGGCTTCAGACCATCCAGCAACAGGGGAGGGTGGACATGGCCAACGAGATGAATCTGTTTTTCAACAGATTTGACTCTGAACCTAGCTCACCTGCAGCCAGCACCCACCCCACACTCTCACTCTCTCCCTCCCCCGTCCCACAGCCCCTCATCTTCCTGTGATGGCCCCCCTCACACCTCCTCCCCCGGCTCCCAGGCTGACTGCACTCTCCGGCATAACACCTCCACCCCTCCCCTCCTGTCACCTCTACACTGACTTTCACCCCTGATCATGTCAGGAGACAGCTGAGCAGACTCCACTCAGGCAAGTCTGCAGGCCCGGATGTTGTGAGCCCCCGGGTGCTCAAAGCCTGTGCCCCCCAGCTATGTGGAGTCCTCCACAACATCTTCAGCCTGAGCCTGAGTCTTCACAAGGTCCCCGTGAAAACGTCATGCATCGTTCCCGTGCCGAAGACGCCGCGCCCCAGTGGCCATAAGGACTACAGACCCGGGGCATTGACATCACACATCATGAAGACCCTGGAGAGACTCATCCTGGAGCAGCTCCGGCCCATGGTCAGACCACTTCTGGACCCCCTCCCGTTCGCATACCAGCCCCGACTAGGAGTTGAGGACGCCATCATCTACCTGCTCAACTGCGTCTACGCCCACCTGGACAAGCCAGGGAGCACTGTGAGAGTCACGTTCTTTGACTTCTCCGGTGCATTCAACACCATCAGGCCGGTGGTGGCGTAGTGGGTTAAGCAGCCGCCCCATGTACAGAGGCTACAATCCTCGCTGCAGCTGGCCCCGGTTCGAGTCCCGCACCGAGTGGTCCTTTGCCTCTCTCTCTGCCCTTTGCATTCCTGTCTCTCTCCAACTGTCCTATCATTAAAGGCATAAAAAGCCCCCCCCCCCCCCCCCCCCCCCCCCAAAAAAAGACGGAGTAATGCCTGGTTTATAGTCGGTAACGCAAGACGCAAAGCAAGACGCAAGAAGAAACGCAAGCCCTTGCGCGGTTGCAAGCCCCCCATTGCGAGCTTGCGTGTGTCACCTCAATTTTCTAAACTTCACGCAAGAAAAGACGCAAGCCTACTACTTGAAAACGACATACTCATCGATCAGACAGCATGCAGAGCGTTTACACACAGTGCACTTCACTCCTGCCCGAGCCGAAATCAGCCAGCCTGAAAAGCTGATTTCGCTTAAGCTATAAACTCTGTAAATATATAACTTTAGCAACATTTGAAACATTTTCAGGCGAGAAAGTAGTCGTTTAGACCCCCAAGGTGTTGAAAATCTGACAAAATACCGGCTATTTACAAGAAGAAGAAGCATGAATCACTCGAAGAGGTCCTGGCGGTGAATTTCCTTTCATCATAGTAGGCTTGTCATTGAAAAAACCCGCTACTCCACCTACTGTCCTGGCAGTGAATCGCCACGCAGCACACGCAACCGCCGGCAAAGCAAAATGAAGTATAAACGTCTCGAGCCATTAACACACGCGCAAGAAGAAAGCGCAAGGGCAGTTAAAAGAAGTATAACTCAGCCTTAAGGCCCCAGTGACCCCTGTCTCTATCTGTGGGGTCAACGTGGACATGGTGGAGGATTATAAATACTTAGGGGTGCACTTGGACTATAAACTGGACTGGACTAAAAACAAAAACGCCCTCTACAGGAAGGGCCAGAGCGGTCTCTTTTTTCTGAGGCAGCTGAGGTCCTTCAACATCTGCTGGACAATGCTGCGGATGTTTTATGAGTCTGTGGTGGCCAGTGCCATCCTCTAAGCTGTTGCATGCTGGGGCGGCAGACTGAAGGTGAAGGACGCCAACAGACTGAACAAACTCATCCGCAAGGCCAGCCACGTTGTCGGAGAGGAGCTGGACTCTCTGACAGCTGTGTCAGACAGAAGGATGCTGTCCAGGATAAAATCCATGCTGGACAATTCTGCACATCCTCTTCATGATGTGTTGGTCAGCCACAGAAGCACCTTCAGTCAGAGACTTATTGCACCACGCTGCACCACAGAGCGCCACAGGTAGTCATTCCTGCCTGTGGCCATCAAACTGTATAATTCCAGTGTCTGACAGTTATTCATCTCATTATTTATTAATTTCATTACTTCCATATGTGCAATAACCCGGTCATGTGCAATAATAATAATAATTAGGTACTGAGCAGCATTGTAAATACTGTTTATTGTATATAGTGAGATTTTCCTTATCTTATTCTTATATCCTATTTTTACACTGTTTATATGGGAAGGGTTGAAATACACTGTTAATATGGGAGTGGTATAATTTTATTTTACTGTATGGGGTTGTAATTTTGCTTTATCTTTACTTTATCTTATTTAGTCTTATTGTATTATATTTATTTCGCTCGATTGTATTTTCTGACTTAATCTTTTTTTCTGTAAACGAGTGCACTGCAGAAAAGGAATTTCCCGCAAGGGATTAATAAAGTAATTCTGATTCTAATTCTGATTCTGATTATTAAAAATACATATGGTTTTCCCATGTAGTTAAAGTATGAAGTTTATGTTGTTATAGATTGACAAGAGCGTGGAGGAAGTAATGGAAGAAGAAAGTGTAAGTGAAAGCATAAAGCAGCTTGATGTCATCAAAGACATAGTAAAGGAACATGTGTCAAAATCCCAAAGCTAAAGCTTTAATCTGTGGGAGGGGTTTGCATGACCCTAGCCCCTATTTAGTCAGCTCAGATCATATTGTGACTGTTTGAATGTGTTTGACCTTCTGGAGGAGCTGTGGACTTCTTGATTCATCCAGAATTCGTAAGCTACATTTATCTTGTGTACCATTTAGCTTTTTGCTAGATTTTTGCTAAATCTTTGCTAAATCTTTGCTAAATCTTTGCTAGATTTTGACTGCTAAAAAGTAAATTTGCTGTAGGCTTGTTTTTCACTGTGTGATAACAGCCCCATTGAAACTAGCTTCAGGCCTGAGTGGCCACTTGTCTTTTAATCTGTGGGAGGGGTCTGCACTCCTGCAGACAATCAGCAATTAGTGAATCAGTACAAAGCAACTCCTGTTGTTGGAAGCGTCAGTCTTCAATGGAAGGCTGTCGTACAAAGGCACTTGACTTTTTCAAGTCCGACTTCCTCAAGGACGATCTTCGTCTGGACGGTCCCTGTAAGTGTAAAGTACCATTTTTCAAGAAACCATGTGCTTCATTCCCGTTCTCTCCTCTCGGTCTTGGCGCCCACGCAGATACAGGGTCAGACCCAGAGGCCGGGACCCCACTAACTTCATCCACCCTTCTCTCTCTACTCATATTGAGCAAGTGGTGGCAGGGGGGCTGTGGAACTGCCAGTCCGCTGTGCAGAAGGCTGAGTTTATCTCAGGTTATGCATCCATGCTCTTCCTTAACTTTCTTGCTCTTACAGAGACCTGGATCACCCCAGAAAACACTGCCACACCCACAGCTCTGTCTGATGTGTACTCTTTCTCTCACACTCCCAGAGCTGCGAGGCGGGGCGGTGGTACTGGCCTGCTGATTTCCAAGGACTGGAAATACTCTCTTTGTTCCATCTTGCAATTCTCTCCCTCCTCCTTTGAATTTCATGCTGTCACTGTCTCTCACCCAGTCAAGCTCACCATCGCTGTAGTTTATCGCCCACCAGGCCCTATTGGGGACTTCCTGGAAGAGCTGGACACTCTTGTCTCTCACTTCCCTGATGATGGCTCCGGCCTCACCCTTCTCGGTGATTTCAACATCCAGACAGAGAAGCTTCACCCTCTTGTTTCTCTTCTCTCCTCCTTCGACCTAGCTCTCTCCCCATCTCCTCCTACCCACAAGGCTGGCAACATACTGGACCTTATCTTCACCAGGCACTGTTCTAGCGCCAACCTCTCTGTCACTCCCCTTTATCTCTCTGACCATTACTTCATGTCCTACACCCTCTCCCTCTCTTCTCCTCCCTCCCGACCTTCCCCCACCCACTTGGTATCTTCTCGTCCCAATCTCCGCTCTCTCTCCCCCACTGACTTCTCTTCTGTTCTCTCTGCTCTGCCTGCCCCTGAATCTTTTTCTCTTCTTTCCCCTGACACTTCTACTGATCTTCTTCTCTCCACCCTGTCCTCCTCTCTGGACAAACTCTGTCCCCTCACCTCCAGGCCTGCACACTCAGCTCCACCTGCCCCATGGCTGTCGGACTCAGTGCGTACTGAGAGGCGGAGCGTGAGGGCGGCCGAGTGCAAATGGAGGAAAAGTAAACTTCCTGAAGACCTTCTTGCCTTCCAGTCATTGCTTTCCACTTTTTCCTCCTCTCTCTCTGCTGCAAAAACTGCCTTCTTCTGTAACAAAATTCAAACTTCTGCTTCCAACCCCAAAGAACTCTTCCAAACTTTCTCATCCCTCCTCCAACCCCCATCCCCTCTCCCCTCCTCCTCCCTCCTCCCTGACGATTTCGCCGACTTCTTTGACAAGAAGGTTAACGATATCCGATCTTCCTTCCCTCACCTCCCAGCTGTCCACACCACCCACACCTGTCGCCCTTCCACTCCTCCCTCCCTACCACCTTCTCCCTCACCTCCCTCTCTGTCCCACTTCTCTCCCCTCTCTGCAAATGAGGTCCTCCACCTTGTAACATCCAGCCGCCCCACCACATGTTCCCTTGACCCAGTCCCTTCCCCTCTCCTTCATTCTGCTGCACCTGATCTTCTTCCTTACCTGACCCACCTCATTAACACATCTTTGACATCAGGCTCTTTTCCTTCTGCTTTCAAGACTGCCAGAGTCACTCCTCTTCTAAAGAAACCAGCTCTAGACCCTTCAGAGATCAAGAACTACAGACCGGTATCCCTTCTACCCTTTCTGTCCAAAACTCTTGAACGTGCTGTCTTCAAACAACTGTCCTCTTACCTCCACCAGAACAACCTCTTGGATCCCTACCAGTCCGGGTTCAAGGTGGGCCACTCAACTGAGACGGCCCTCCTAGCAGTAACTGAGTCACTCCAAACTGCTCGAGCTAACTCTCTCTCCTCTGTCCTGATTCTCCTGGACGTGTCTGCAGCATTTGACACAGTGAACCACGACATCCTTCTCTCTACCCTGGAGGGAATGGGGGTTTCTGGCTCTTCACTCTCCATGTTCTCATCCTACCTGACAGATCGCTTCTACCAGGTCACACTGCGAGGGTCTGTGTCGAAGCCACGTAGGCTCACCACCGGGGTTCCCCAAGGTTCGGTCCTGGGTCCTCTTCTTTTCTCCCTCTACACATCATCTCTTGGTTCTGTCATCCACTCCCATAACTTTTCCTACCACTGCTATGCAGACGACACCCAGCTGATTCTGTCTTTTCCCCCTTCTGACACCCAAGTGGAAGCACGCATTGCTGCGTGCCTGGCAGACATCTCGGGGTGGATGTCGATGCACCACCTTAAGCTCAACCTGGACCAGACTGAGCTGGTGTTTCTCCCGGGGAAGGGATGCCCGTTCAGAGACCTGGCCATCACCATGGATGACTCTGTGGTGACATCAACCCGGACCGCGAGGAATCTGGGTGTGACACTGGACGACGAACTGTCGTTCTCGCCAAACATCGCATCAGTGACCCGTTCCTGCCGATTCCTCCTCTACAACATCCGGAGGATTCGCCCCTTCCTCACCGACAAGGCAGCACAGGTGCTCATCCAGGCTCTGGTCATCTCCCGCCTGGACTACTGCAACTCCCTCCTTGCTGGCGCCCCGGCTTCTGCCATCAGACCTCTGGAGCTGGTTCAGAAAGCTGCTGCTCGTCTGGTGTTCAACCTCCCCAAGTTCTCCCACACCACTCCCCTTCTCCGCTCTCTACACTGGCTCCCTGTAGCTGCTCGCATCCAGTTTAAGACTCTGGTGCTGGCCTACAGGGCAGTGGAAGGAACAGCTCCTTCATACCTCCAGGCCATGGTCAAGCCCTACACCCCGGCCCGACCACTTCGCTCTGCGGCCACCAGGCGCCTGGCTGCCCCGTCACTCAGGGGTCCCTGCGCACGATCGACACGGTCACGGCTTTTCTCTGTTCTGGCACCCCGATGGTGGAACGATCTCCCGACTGATATCAGGACAGCTGAGTCGCTGCCCATCTTTTGCCGTAGGCTGAAAACCCACCTCTTCAAGAAAAACTACCCTGATCCGCCCTCTTAGGACAGCACCTGCGCCGTCCTAGTTCCTTACGCACTTATTGTTTCCTCCACCACTGGCACCCTCTATATTTTCATTACCCCCTACCCGAACCAGGGTTTGAATCCCAGTCCTGCTTTTCTTACCTCTTTTATTTCTTCCCCTACCCGAACCAGGGTTTGCATCCCATTCCTGCTTTTCTTACCTCTTTTATGTCTTCCCCTACCTGAACCAGGGTTTGCATCCCATTCCTGCTTTTCTTACCTCTTTTATTTCTTCCCCTACCCGAACCAGGGTTTGCATCCCATTCCCGCTTATCTTACCTCTTTTATTTCTCCCCCTACCTGAACCAGGGTTTGCATCCCCACCCCGCTGTGACTGGTGTGCAGTTGGTGAGAGGCTGGTTGGTTATCGCACTTACTCTAGCACTAGTTTTGCTCTTAGCTGTTTGGTATTAGAAGGAAATGTACTTATGATTTCTTGTGACCTGAAGTTCTTTTGCCTACCGATGTTGAACGCACTTATTGTAAGTCGCTTTGGTTAAAAGCGTCTGCAAAATGACCGTAATGTAATGTAATGTAATGTAGACGGAAAAAAGGCTATGTTCTGCCAGCACAAAAATCTCATTTAGCGTTGGCCAAAAAGTTTTGAGACAAAATGTGAGGAGTCAGCAGCGAAAAGGGGGAAAGCTGGAGCCAAACTTTCTTGGACCCCTTACAATCATATCCATTCAAGGAAAGAGTGCTGACCTTCTTGAAGAGAATGGGACAGTTTACAAAAATATCAGTACTGATCACTTAAAACACTTCAAAGAACAAAATCCACGAGTCCCACATAAAACAACAACCACCCTACCTCCAGCCGCTACAACCTCCTCACCTCCAGCCCCTACAACCACCTCAGCTCCAGCCCCTACAACCACCTCAGCTCCAGCCGCTACAACCACCTCAGCTCCAGCCGCTACAACCACACCTCCAGCCCCTACAACCACCTCAGCTCCAGCCCCTACAACCACCTCAGCTCCAGCCGCTACAACCACCTCAGCTCCAGCCGCTACAACCACACCTCCAGCCCCTACAACCACCTCAGCTCCAGCCCCTACAACCACCTCAACTCCAGCCCCTACAACCACCTCAGCTCCAGCCCCTACAACCACCTCAACTCCAGCCCCAACCACCTCAGCTCCAGTCCCTACAACCACCTCAACTCCAGCCCCTACAACCACCTCAGCTCCAGTCCCTACAACCACCTCAACTCCAGCCCCTACAACCACCTCAGCTCCAGCCGCTACCACCACCTCAACTCCAGCCCCTACAACCACTTCAACTCCAGCCCCAACCACCTCAACTCCAACCCCTACAACCACCTCAACTCCAGCCCCAACCACCTCAGCTCCAGTCCCTACAACCTCAGCTCCAGCCCCTACAACCTCAGCTCCAGCCGCTACAACCACCTCAGCTCCAGCCGCTACAACCACACCTCCAGCCCCTACAACCACCTCAACTCCAGCCCCTACAACCACCTTAGCTCCAGCCCCTACAACCTCCTCAGCTCCAGCCGCTACTACCTCAGCTCCAGCCCCTACAACCACACCTCCAGCTGCTATTGTCTCGTCTGCCAGTCTCCCAACAGGTCCTATTTCGTTAAGAACTTAGTTTTATCTTGCATCATCAAAGTGTTAGAATGTTTGTTTTGATCTTTTATATTTTTTTGATGAAATGTCTAAATTAGCGTCATATTTTAGATATATTTCTTAATTCATGTCTAAAACATTTATTTATGAAATCTTTCTTCGTGTTACACAAAGTTTGGAGTGGAACACACAAAGACATACATATCATTCTGCCAAAGATTGGACCCTACAAATTGTTCTGTTGGGATTTTGCCAGAATTGGTCCTGGTCAAGAGCTTGAGAGTGAGGTAACTTATTTTATGTTATTACTGTTTGTATTGTTTTTTTGATAATATGGCTGTGTTGGCAATAGCTTAAACAGCTATTTAACACTGAAATAAAGACAAAATGCAAACAAAACATATATCATTGTAAGCAATTGCTGCAGAAGAATTAATCAAAATATGTTAGGGTTGATAAATGGTTAAATGGAGGGCAAGATTTTGTTTAGTCAGTCACAATTGAGTTTAAAAAAAAAATAATCAAGGAACTGTACTTCCAGCCTGTAAAGAGGTAAAGTTAATTGCACTGTTGTGTTTCAGTGAAGTGTGAAGGTCCTGGGTTCAAATCCCAGTTAGAGCCTCTCTGCATGCATTTCACGTGCTTCCAGTATATTTGTGTTTTATGTATTGTTACTCAAGTTTCCGGTGGTGAAAAAAATGTCTATTAGGTCAGTTGTTCTCTCTTGGGTATGTGTGTGAATGGTTGTTTGTCCTGTGTGTCTCTGTGGCAACTTCATGATTCATCCTCCCCAGATAGGTAATAGTCCTGCAATGACCATGCAAGGATGACATTTTTTTGAAAGAGGAAATAGTCGGGTTCTTTCATGCATTGGGATTCCCCCAGAGGAGCTGACCTGGGACCTGACCCCGGATAAAGCAGAAGAGGATGGATGGATGGAAATGTAGTTCTGTCACTGTATCTCTCCTGCCTGACAAGTTTTTAAAAAACACTTAAAATAATCCTTTAGAGAAGCTAGTCATTAAACATATCCTTTTTAAAAATATTACTCTTTTTAGGTGATTAATCAGAATCAGAATGCCTTTATTGTCATTATACATGGTACAACAAAATTTAAAGCCACCAAAAACAGTGCAAAGAGAGTGCGAATATAAAAAATATAAAAAATATAAAAAAGGGAAGAGTGTAAGATGCACAGTTTTTTGTTACGGTAATAAAATAAATAAAATATGGTGTTAGTGGTAATAGATAAAATAAGGTGTTAGTAGATTCAAGTATGTGGATATATTGCACACAGTGTTTGGCCATAATTTTTGAATATTGCACATGAATAGGGATTGTCCAAAGGGAAGATCAGTGTGTCTCAGAATTTAGACTGGTTATGGCTTTAGGGAAAAAGCTGTTTTTGAATCTGCTTGTCCTTGTCCTGATGTTCCTGTAGCGCCGCCCTGAGGGCAACAGGTCAAACAGGGCAGAGCCAGGGTGGGAGCCGTCTTTGGAGATTGCCTTGGCTCTGCTGAGGCAGCGGGAGGTGTAAATGTCCATCAGGGAGGGGAGAGGGCAGCCGATGATCTTCTGTGCTGCCTTGACGACTCTCTGCAGCCTCTCCCTGTCAGCGGCGGTGGAGCTGCTGAACCATACTGTGATACAGTATGTCAGCAGGCTCTCGATGGATGAGCGGTAGAAGGTCAGCAGCAGGTTGGAGTTGAGGTTGTGCTTCCTGAGAACTCTCAGGAAGTGTAGCCGCTGCCGAGCCCTCTTGATGATGGCTGTGATGTTATCTGACCAGGAAATGTTGTCAGAGATGAGGACGCCGAGGTATTTGAACGTGTGGACCTGTTCCACGCGCTCGCCATTGATGTGAAGGGGGGCTGTATCAGTGCTGTGCCTCCTGAAGTCGATGATGACCTCTCTGGATTTCTTGGTGTTCAGAGAAAGGTTGTTCTCTGAGCACCAGTCTGCCAGCTTCAGGACCTCCTCCCTGTAAGCAGCCTCATCACCCCTGGAGATGAGATCGACCACCGTATTATCGTCAGCAAACTTAACGATAAGGTTGTCCTTGTGGGCCGGTCTGCAGTCGTGGGTGTAGAGGCAGTAGAGGAGGGGGCTCAGCACACAGCCCTGTGGGGAGCCAATGCTCAGCGTGCGGGTGGATGAGAGGTGGGGCCCCAGTCGCACAGTCTGGGGTTGGTCGGACAAAAAGTGCTTAATCCAGGCACATGTAAAAGGGGGGAGGCCAAGGGTTTCCAGTTTTGTGGTGAGTCTGTCCGGGATTATGGTGTTAAAGGCAGAACTGTAATCCACAAAGAGCATCCGAACATAGCTCTGCTGCTGCTCCAGGTGGTTTAGCGCAGAGGGGAGAGCTACGGCGATGGCATCCTCTGTGGATCTGTTCACCCGGTATGCGAACTGGTGGGGGAGGTAGTCCATGATGTGCCGAAGGACCAGCTGGCAGAGGCGAAAGAATCGTCACGGTTAGCACGGTTAGCGTCACCATTAGCCGGTTAGCAAACCGGAAATACGCATGGTGTAGAGCGGATGTAGAGTTGACCTCCTTTCTCTCCTCCCTGCGGCGATGTCTGCGGCACTGTCAGCGGTGAGTTACAATTTTGGGGAGGTGCACCAGAGTGTCTGCGTAAGGGGCGGGGGCATGTCTGCGTTAACTGCGACACACACGCAGACGACCTGGTTTCCGACCATAAATCAGCCTTTAGCTCTCTCAGGAGGAAAAAAGCCCGGCACTTCACAGACATGTACTCGACGTCTGGGGAACAGTGTCTGTCTATGATAGTCCCGTTATTACACCAATCATCATGCACATAAATACAGAGTCCCCCACCTTTGCTCTTCCCGGAGTCCTCTGTTCTGTCTCCGCGGAGCAGAGTGGGGCCTGCTTGCTGCACGCTAGCATCGGGTATGTCCGGGTGGAGCCAGGTTTCGGTAATAATTAGCACACAGCAGTCCCGAACATACTTGTTTCCAGCGAGCTGTAGATCTAAGTCGTCCGTTTTGTGCACCAGGGATCTGGCATTGGAGAGATAGAGGCTCGGGAGTGGTGGCTTGTGAGGTTTCTTCCGTAGCCTTAGCATAACACCGGCCCTGCCGCCCCGCTTCTGCTTCCTCTCCCTCCTCCGTCTGCGCCGCCACCAGGACCCGACAACAATCCACAGAGAGCCCGGCGGTCTCGCCATGTCGGCTGGAATGCTGTGTTTGTGGTGAAAGTCGCTCGAAACAGATATCTGATGCCGGAATCCGATATCCAAAAGCGACTGGCGGGTGTACTGTAAATTCATAGTACAGAAAGTGCACCAAGGCAAGAAAAAACAAAATAAAAATAAGAAGAAAGGGCACTGAAATGGAGAGCCGTAAGCCGCTGCGACCGTGCGCGCCGCCATCTTGGAGAAACTAATGCCTACCTTCATGTGATGGTCAGCAATTATAACCAGAAGCATAAGGACCAAGTCTTCCTAATTGACAGCTTTGAGCTGTCACGCATTTGGACCAAAAAAAGTTCTAGATTACAGGTTTGTTTGGATGACTTTGTAAAACTAAAATGATGTTCGACGTTACATCAGCTGTGTTTTAATTAATTTTCAAACCTGACTGTCATGGTTTTTTTTTTTCAGATTGATCCAGAGAAATACAGGGTAATTGTGGGGATTGTTAATGAAAGTCACCACTGGATGCTAGTGATAGGAAGGCAAAAGCTTTGTTTATATACATTTTTATTTTGTGTTTTAGGGTAAGACATGTCTGTCTATGTAATTGTGTGAGAAAAAAAAAACTTAAATAATATGAACTAAATAATAATGAAGACATCAATGGAATTGCTGTCAACAAAAGCATAACGCAAAGAAATCTTCCATTAAAACCAGTGATTGTTGTTCATTAAGGTTTTTATAAATTTTGGCACTTGTGAATTTGTTTTATAAATGAAAAATACTTATACACTGTGTGCAGAATTATTAGGCAAGTTGTATTTGAGAGGATTCTTTTTATTATTGAACAACAACTATGTTCTCAATCAACCCAAAAGACTCATAAATATCAAAGCTTAATATTTTTGGAAGTTGGAGTGTTTTTTTTTTGCATTTGGCTATCTTAGGAGGATATCTGTTTGTGCAGGTAACTATTATTACTGTGCAGAATTATTAGGCAACTTAATAAAAAACAAATATATACCCATCTCACTTGTTTATTTTCACCAGGTAAACCAATATAACAACTCAAAATTTAGAAATAAACATTTGACATTCAAAAACAAAACCAAATCAGTGACCAATAAAGCCACTGTTATAGGAGCTCACCTTGAGCTATTGTGTGACCCAGGAATGACCTGGCTGACGCGTTAATAACGAAGTCCACAAAGGCATCTTCTATGCGAAAGTGTTGTTTTGTTTATTCCATTAAAACGCTATCCATTAAAATCAGGCTGCAATACCACAGACAGGTAACGGTCAAAAGCCATTTGCCCTTCCGGGTCAACACCTAATATCAACAACAATGCTCCTACCTTTATACCTGAACCTCCATAGCGACACCCAGTGTACAAGTTCAAACATTACACCTTGGCAGTTGCAAATTGGCTGCTACAGCCACCTTTCTTTACAATGACACCAAAAGCCTTCCATCCATAGATTCTGTCAGTTTCTTGATCTGTTTACGATCAACATTGTGTGCAGCAGCCACCACAGCCTCCCAGACACTGTTCAGAGAAGTGTACTGTTTTTCCTCCCTCTTGATCTCACATTTTACGAGGGACCACAGGTTCTCTATGGGGTTCAGATCAGGTGAACATGGGGGCCATGTCATCATTTTTTCTTCTTTTAGACCTTTACTGGCCAGCCACGCTGTGGAGTATTTGGATGCATGTGATGGAGCATTGTCCTGCATGAAAATCATATTTTTCTTGAAAGATACTGACTTCACTGCTTGAAGAAGGTGTATTCCAGAAACTGGCAGTAGGTCTGGGAGTTGAGCTTCACTCCATCCTCAACCCGAAAAGGTCCCACAAGTTCATCTTTGATGATACCAGCCCATACCAGTACCCCACCTCCACCTTGCTGGCGTCTGAGTCGGAGTGGAGCTCTCTGCCCTTACTGATCCAGCCTCGGGCCCATCCATCTGGCCCATCAAGAGTCACTCTCATTTCATCAGACCATAAAACCTTAGAAAAATCAGTCTTAAAATATTTCTTGGCCCAGTCTTGACGTTTTATTTTATGTTTCTTGTTCAAAGGTGGTCGTTTTTCAGCCTTCCTTACCTTGGCCATGTCCCTGAGTATCGCACACTAGTGATGGGACGAGCAACACTGGTGCGTCAGCACTGTGCCGAGAGCCCAAGAGTGAAACCCCGTATTGGTGCGTGTATTGCTTTAAGAACTAATCACGTGACCGATACAGGAAGTGTATCGTTTGAATTTGTCGCGCCAAAATGTGTTTATAAGGAATCAAACTGCATCAACATGTTGTGGGTTTGTTGGATGGAGTTTTGCTGTTGCGGGATAATGGATCGTTCAAGGAAGTTTTCCCCAGTGTGGAATAATTTTGATCTTCTGACGCCAAACAAGGTAAATCTTTTTCTCCTTTGAGCACTGTTTACTGTTAGTTTTTCCATTATATACCATATGTTTTTTGGGTGGCGCATTGCATTCACTTTATCAAGTGAATGCAATGTCACCTGTAATACATATGATAGTCAGTGAAAGAGCCTTACAGTTGCTTTATTCATATTATCTTGTTATTACGAGATCCTGATAGATACCCTATGTCATTGTCATTTTTTCTTTGACAAGTGAATGCAGTGCGCCACCTTAGTTTTTACTCTGTTCTGGTAAGTGGTTTGAATTGTTTTCAGATAAATTAAATTTTTATGTCATTGTAGGTGAAGTGTCGGATCTGTTCTACAGAGCTATCTTACATCAATAAGAGAACTTCATCAATGCTGAGGCATTATAGAGCTCGGCATGGTGGCGATGAAGAATCGGTAGATACCCGTGAGAATACCCCAGGTATGTTGACATGTTCTCCTTATTGACTTTACAGCCCTGGTGGTCCAGTGGGTAAGATTCAGAGCTCACACCCCAGTGACCTCGGTTCAATTCCCGATCAGGGAAGATTTCCTCTATTGAATTTCTCTGCTAGATTAATAAAGTATTTATCCAGCTTCCTTCTCTGTTTGACTCTGTAACATTGTTTGTAAAAAAAAATAAAATACAGACCTTAAATAAGCTTTTAAGGAAATATTTCCTTTTGGCTTGCAGTGGTCAACATGATCATCAAAGACTGTCAGCCACTCAGCTTGGTTGAAAATGAGGGATTCAGGGAGCTCTTGAAGCTCATCATACCCTCGTATGTTCTACCAAGCAGGAAGGTATGTTTAAGAAAGGTTATTATTATGTTTTTGTACTATATAACTATATTTGTATGGTTATTTTCATCAAGGATTTGGTGAGCCAGAGTTATGAGGAGGAAAAGGAGAAAACAAAAAAGGACCTCCAGAGCGCCATTGCTGTTAGTTTAACAGCTGATATGTGGACATCCATGAATATGGAGGCATATCTAGCGGTTACTTGCCACTATGTGGACAAAGAAAGCCATGAACTTCATACGTCAGTCTTGGGAGTGCAGCATTTTCCTCAAAAACACACTGCTGAAAACATGGCCACAGTTAAAAAGAGCCTCATGGAGGAGTGGGGCATAGCTGCAAAGGTCAGGTGTCTTGTCACTGATGCAGTAGCAAACATGATTTCATGTGCTCGGATGCTGCAAATACGCCATACCATTTGTATAGCCCATGTCATGATTTTAATTGTGAGGAAATCATGTGATCAGGTCGAAACACTTACAGAAATACGCAACAAAACACGACAAATAGTGACGTACTTTCGATCGAGCATTACTGCCAAAGAGAAGCTCACTCAAATACAGCAGCAGCTGGGAACACCGGTCCATAAATTAATCAATGAGCCAACAAGATGGAACAGCAGCTACCACATGTTTGAAAGAATGGCTGAGCAGAAGGAGGCAGTCTGGGTGTCACTGGCCTCATTAAAAACGGCCATCACTCCACTGACTACGGAAGACTGTGAAACCATTGAAGAGATGCCCAGGGTGCTTGCTCCTTTTGACCAAGCCACAACTGAACTGTCTGAGGAAAAAAAGAGTCTCTGGGTCAAAGGTTATTCCCATGCTGAAAATGGTCCATGTTGAGCTTCAACGTCAAGCCTCAACAGTGACAAAAACAGCTGCTCAACAGCTTGCAGAAAATCTGAGAAAGCGGCTAACAGAATGCATCTCTAACATGGAATCACTCAGTGTGATGACACTGGCAACACTTTTGGATCCTAGGTTCAAAACAATTGGATTCGTCAGCTCACTGAAGGCAACTGAAGCTGTGTTATTTGTATATTTCTGTGGCCCAGATCTGTTGAATAGGACAAGATGTTGTTATCCCGATAGATATGTAAGGCACCGACGAGACACTGTGGCCATCAAGTGAGTGATGGCATCCTTTGGGTTCTCAAGTGGGCGCCCTCCTTCTTGGGTGTTTCGCTGATAGGCCCACGACACCTCCAGAGGGTTCAGCAGTGAATCCCAGAGTCCCAGGTTCACTCCCATCAATCATCACTCACTTGGAGCCCCAGGCCAGGTCCTTCCTCCTGGTCCACAGCCACTGGCTCCCCTTTTCAGCGGCCTTAGAGAGGTCCTTGATTGCCTGTCTGTGGGCCCTCCCTCGCACCCCCATCTCCCTGAGTAGCCTAGATGTTTAGGTGGCTACGAATCCCCTGCAGCCTACTTCCATCGGGCGTACCTTCATGTTCCATCCTTGTTGTTGGGCGTCTGCTGCAAAATCGGTGTATCTCAGCTTCTTCCGCTCAAAGGCTTCCTCTACGGCATCCTCCCAGGGTACCGTGAGCTCAATGATGTACACCAGCTTGAGTGAGGAGAACCACAGAACAAGGTCTGGACGCAGGTTGGTGGATGCGATTTCCGGTGGAAAGCACAGCTTTTTGTCCAGGTCTGCCAGCATTTTCCAGTCCTGTGCTCTTCCCAACTGCCCAATGTCAGCCCTACTGGTGATGGTGAAGCTGGCTTGACCCTCTCGGACAAAAAGTGTTGGCTGCCGGTGGGATGGAGGAGGGGGGAGCGCATTTGCACTCAGCCGCTGGCATTCCAGCACTGTTGCAAGACTTCTGAGCACCTGGTTGTGTCGCCAGGTGTAGCGACCTTGGGTAAGGCTGGTCTTGCATCCCACTAAGATGTGCTTTAGTGTGGCTGGGCTTGGGCACAAGGAGCATGTGGGGTCGTCGCCATACCATTGGCTTAGGTTTGCAGGTGAAGGTAAGACATCATAAGCAGCTCTGATGGTAAAGCTTGCCCTGAATGCCTCCATCTCCCATAGATCTTTCCAGGAGAGCTTTCTTTTCTCAACTCCTTCCCATGCCATCCACCGCCCTTGCTTCGCCTGTGCCACGGCTTTTGTGCGTCTTGCTGCTTCCTCTTCCCGCCATATCTCTTGGACCACCAGCTTGTGCTTCTGAGCTGGATTGGCCTTTCTCCAAGTTGGTCTGCTAGTCCCAAGGCCAAGACCACTCCTCCCCTCCTGAACATGTCCCACGATGTCCCGGTGCCCTAGTGCTGTCTTTGCCTGCTCTGTTGCAGCCAGTGGGGTCCATTTCCTCCCAGTGGCCAAGATGGGTGCTGCTTGGGACACAAGTGGGTCACAGGAGTCTTGGAGTGTCATCTCCAGTCTGACCTTAGCACACTTGTACTCCTCTGCCAGGCTAGTGATGGGAAGTTCCAGCATCCCTCTGCCATAAAGCCCAATGCTACTGAAGCACCTGAGAAGACCAAGCCACTTCCTGGCATAGGCGTTGACCAGCCTCTCCAGTTTTTCCACCTTTGAGAGTGGAGGCTTAGTGGCCAGAGGAGACGTGGCAGGAGTCCATACTGCATACACCAGAGCTTGAGCTTGCCAGGCAGCCAGGTTCTGTCGATGTTCTCTAGGGCGCTGGCTATGTCCTTCCTGAGCTGCTCTACTTGCTCTTTGTCTTTGAGGGAGGCATCATACCAGCGCCCCAGGCTCTTCACAGGCTTCTCGGAGACCGTTGGAATGGGTTTATCGCCAATGTGGAAGCAGTGGTCTGCCAGCCTCCCCTTGACGATGGAGATGCTTCTGGACTTGCTTGGCTTGAACTGCATACGAGCCCGCTCGATGTTCTCTTGGAGTTTTCCGAGTAGCCATACTGTGCAAGCCTTGGTCACAGTCAGAGTGGTGAGGTCATCCATATAAGCCCTGACTGGGGGCAGCCTCAGCCCAGGTCTTATTTGCTGTCCGCCTCACCCTTGCCATCGAGATGCCCGTATTATGATCTCCATGGCAAGGGTGAACGGCAGGGGGGAGATGGTGCAACCGGCCATGATTCCCACTTCCAGATGTTGCCTTGTTGTGGTGTACTCTGCTGTCGTCACACAGAGCTGGACGTCTTGGAAGTAGGCCTTGACCAGGGTTGTAAGAGCTGATGGGACTCTGAAGTAATCAAAGGCTGTCCACAGGAGGTCGTGAGGGACGGAGCCAAAAGCGTTTGCAAGGTCCAGGAATACTACGTGGAGATCTGTCCCCTCTTTCCTGGCGAGCTGGATTTGATGCCAGATTATGCTAGCGTGCTCCACACATCCTGAGAAGCCTGAGATACTTGCCTTCTGGATTGATGTGTCAATCAGATGGTTTCTTTGCAGGTAACTTGCCAACCGATGAGCAACCACGCTGAAGAAGATTTTCCCCTCGACATTCAGAAGGCTGATCTGGCCAATTTCTGAGGAGTCCTTTTCCTTGGGGATAAGGATCCCTCCAGCTCTCCGCCAGGATGTTGGAGTCTCCTTTTTCCACACAATCAGCTTCAAGAGGAATTGAAGGACACCTGGTGCATTTTTGTAGAGTCTGTATGGAACTCCATTGGGGCCTGGCGCAGACGCGCCCCTTGCTCTACGAACAGTTTTGTCTACCTCACTCCACCTGGGGGGACTGATATCCAGCTCGTGCACTGGTGTGTTGAGTGGTGGCATGTCAGGTGGGAGTGTAACCTTTTCCTGGTGTCGGTCATCTGTGCAAGTTCATTTCAGGTGTTCTTCCAAGACAGCCTTCGACACAGACAGCCTTCTACTCTTCTCCTTTGTGAAGAGGCTCTTCACAAACTTGAAGGGGTCTTTGTAGAAGCACGATCTTGTTTGCTCTTTCCTTCTGCGTTTCTTCAAGAGATTCTCTGCTCTTCTCAGAGTTACAAGCCTGCCCTTGATCTCTTCCTGCAGCACGTTTATTCCCTCCTTTTCCTCCTCTGTGGCCTTCCTCCACTGCTTCTTCAGCTGCCTCCTCTCCTTCACTAGCCGGTCTATCTCCGTCTGCCTTCGGGACTTGGTGGAGATTGTCGGAGTAGATCGTTTGCCTTCGACCACTCCGAATCGCTCTGATCCATAGTCATAGATCAGGTTGCCCATTCTTTCCAGTTTCTTCAAGGTGGTGCCTCTGACCGCTTGTAGGATGTTGCAGAGATCAGTGTTGACCTCCCTCCACAGCATTTTGGCCACTTAACTAACGGCCTTCTCCCCAAGATCTTCTTCTCTGTTGGGGGGCGTGATGTGCTGGTTTCAGGTTGCTCTGCTGTGCCTTGTTCTTCCTCCTCAGGGGCTGGGGTGTTGATGTCCTGCTGACTGTGGTGTGTATCCTGCTGCAGTACTTCAGTCGACTGACTCGGTCTGCTTCTCAAGAAGTAGTTATCGATTCCCTGTTGCCCCTTAGTTAGGCACTTCCTCTTGCCCTGATGTATTTGCAGGCCACGTGTGGTAGTAACCTTTGTCCAGCCACATACGCAGTTCTGAAGTTTGCGTCCTGCTGTACCTATCTGAGCCTCAGGTATGCTGATCATCATTCTCATAGTCTGTTCCGTTCCTGTGTTCGTTACCGGGTTGTCAGTCTGTGAGCCATCTTCCGCCCAAAGACACTTCAAAAACTGTTGCTCCTCAATAAAAATGCATAAACAAATCACTTATTTTCTCAAGTATTTTATTTCATATGATTGAACAGTTAAGTTAACAAAATTGTGTACATAAGTCACAAATTGTAACTCTGAATTGTAACTCAAATTTGCTATATTTTACATACCAACTCAGTTTAGCACTTACACAAACAAGGAATTTCTTTACCTGCAATGATTTTCTAACAACTACAGGGGGCACTATTGGGTGACCGGCGCAGTATCAATACAGTGCCGACACAGTTTGTGTAGTTCGTCAATACACTCCTTGAGATATCATCATCCCATCACTATCGCACACCTTGTGCTTTTTGACACTCCAGTAACGTTGCAGCTCTGAAATATGGCAAAACTGGTGGCAAATGGCATCTTCACGCTTGATTTTCCTCAATTCATGGGCAGTTATTTTGCGCCTTTTTTTTTTCCAACACGCTTCTTGCGACCCTGTTGCCTATTTGCCATGAAACACTTGATTGTTTGGTGATCACGCTTCAAATGTTTGGCAATTTCAAGACTGCTGCATCCCTCTGCAAGACATCTCACAATTTTTGACTTCTCAGAGTCCGTCAAATCCCTCTTCTGACCCATTTTGCCAAAGGAAAGGAAGTTGCCTAATAATTATGCACACCTTATATAGGGTGTTGATGTCATTAGACCACACCCCTTAAAGAGATGCACATCACCTGATTTACTTAATTGGTAGTTGGCTTTCAAGCCTATACAACTATAGAGTAGGACAACATGTATAAAAAGGATGATGTGATCAAAATACTCATTTGCAGCAGAGAGCATCCAGTAAAGAGAGTTCTGGAAATGTGCTGGGAAAAGGGGAAAGGGGATAAAACAAGTTTTGGATGGGTCAGTGGGGGAATAGCAGAACAATTAAGCGTACATCATCTTGAGGTGAGCCCGACGGTTCTGTGGACAGAGGTACCTAAGTGGATGCTGCAGGAGGCCAAGGTAGATTTAGAAATGCAAAATATTAAGGAAAGAACTAAAACTGTGGATTTGGTGCAGGAAATTTATAGTTACATAGATGAGAAATACAGGGATTATGTGCATATATATACAGATGGCTCCAAAGAGCAGAAAGTAGGGGCAACGGGGGCAGCAGTGGCTGTCCCTAGTCACCAAAGCTCAGTGTCAAGAAGAATGTCGGACCATTTAAGTATATATGCAGTGGAGCTGCAATACTATTAGCAGTAGAATGGGTGGAGAGTGTGAGGGACAAAAAGATAATTATATGTAGTGATTCATTCTCATTGATCTTGAATATTAAAAACGGGATAGCAGATAATCATCAGGAAATATTATATGAAATACAGTTAAAAACATCTAGGTTAATAGAAGAGGGGAGGGTCGTAGTGTTTATGTGGGTACCGGCACATGTAGGAATCAGAGGGAATGAATTAGCAGATAAGTTGGCTAAGGAAGCCGTGAAGAGAGAAGAGGTGTCCATGAAAGTAAAGTTATCTAAAACAGAGGGCAAAAGTTTAATAAGGAAATAAATGAATAAACAGTGGAATCAGTATTGGAAGAATCAGGAAAAGGAGAAACATTTATACAAACTACAGAGTACAGTAGGGGAAGGAGGGTGTTATGGGAAAACAAGGACAGAACAAGTAATCATGAGTAGAATTAGGATAGGTAATAGTGGGTTAAATAGCACTCTTAGTATAATGGGCAAACATGAAACAGGTCAGTGTAGTTGTGGGGGAAGAGAAACAGTAGAACATGTACTATTAGAATGTCCTAGGTATAAGAGGGAGAGGAGAGGGTTGAGGGAAGGAATAGGTAAGGGAGGGGGGAGCTTAAAGAACTTGGTAGAGCATGGGAAGGCTAGGGAAGGGAGGAGGGTCATAATAGCCGCTTTCGGACTGTAGGAACCTTTGGCAGTTCTAATAACCTTTTAATCCGCGGGGCCGTTTTCTCCCGTGTTCGGACATACAGGAACTCGGGGCTTTCTCCCTTAGTTCCTATAACTATTTAGCTCCTTCTCCGAGGTCGGGTCTTTTCATGGTTCTATAGAACTAATCTAACGGAGGTGTTTGGTGGTCGGTAGCTACGCCCCATGTAATTCTATCACGGCTGAAATGTCTCCTCATATGACACAGACACAACCAGCGGGTGTTTAATAAGTTAACTTACACTGGTCTCATTTGTCTGCAGCGCTCTGCTCTCCTTTCTTCCTTCATGAAATAAAAAAGTATCTCCTGACTCTCTCTGTGAGCTCTTCCAGCCTCGATATTAGACGCCTGATGTGATCGTCCATGATTAATATCACCATCATGCAGACCATAAACACAGTGGGCTCCCCGCTCTCCATATTAGCTTCTTGGTGGTGTTTTTTCTACTCTCCTTACTTTTACCGTTTTGTTTTGTGTTTGAATGTAGCGCTAAATGGCTAACGGCTAACACGTCACTGAAGCAGACGGCTGCGCGCGGCGCATCAGTCCCTATCAGGTCCCGACTCATGTGCGAATGCAGACTGAAACAGTTCCGCTGGGGAAGGACAGTTATCAGAACGAAATTCGAGGAGGGTAGTTCTGATAACTACTTTCTTAGAACTGTCTGCCCGAAAGCGGCTAATGAGGTACCTGGTGAAGACTGGTTTAGCCAAAAGAATTTAGATAGGAGTAAGAGGTAGAGTCCAGTAGATGGCGGCAAATGCAACTACAAGGATGCCAGCTGCCATTAAAAACCAAAGAAGAAGAAGAAGAAATACTCATTTGCCTAATAATTCTGCACACAGTGTATGGGCATTACCTTTAAATCCTTAGGTCATTTATCCACTTGAGAGAAGGACCCTCTTCCTTGACCAACTAGGAGAGTCCCAGAAAGAATTGAAGTGCTTGGAGGCAACAAGGTGAGGAAAACAATAAAATACAGTTTTGTTAATGATAAAAAATGTCATTGTCAGGATCCGTGTTTGGTTACCCTGTTCTCTCCCGTGCTTTTGGTTTCGCCCTTGTTAATTTGCCCCAGATGTTTCTAGTTCCCCTGATTACCCTCATGTGTATTAAGTTCAGTCCCTTGTTCCCTGCTGGAGTCTTGTATGTCTCCCTGTGTGTTAAGTCCTGTATGTGTTTGCTCTGTTTGTTCATGACCTGCGTTTGGATTATTGAGAATAAACTCACCTTTTTTATAGTGATGGCAAAACGAGGCTTTTTGAAGCATTGAATCATTTTGAACCATTGTGTCATAAAGTGGTTCACTACCCGAAGCTTCATTCAATTCCCTTGGGTGACATCTACTGGCGTAGCGATTGTTGCACCATATGAAGCCCTGCGAATGTGATGCATATAATAACATTATAATAAAACTTATGTATGTATGTGTGTTGTATATATTTTGTAGGTTTGTACATAGGTTTGTAGTACCTCATTAAAGATTGATTAATTTACCCATGAAATAATAATTTGCCCTCTCCGGGTCGGGAATGAGATCCTTCCCCAAGTGGAGGAGTTTAAGTAACTCTGGGTCTTGTTCACGAGTGAGGGACGAATGGAGTGGGAGGTTGACGGGCGGATCGGTGCGCCATCAGCAGTGCTGCGGGCTATGCACCGGCATGGTGAAGGAGCTGAGCCAGAAGGCAAAGCTCTCAATTTTAGAACCGCTGCTCCTCCGCATCGAGAGGAGTCTGGTTAGGATGCCTCCTGGATGCCTCCCTGGTGAGGTGTTCCGGGCCCGTCCCACTGGGAGGAGGCCCCGGGGAAGACCCCGGACACGTTGGATCTCTGTCGGGGTAACGCCTCGGGGTCCCCCCAGAAGAGCTGGAGGAAGTGGCCGGGGACAGGGACGTCTGGGTCTCTTTGCTTAAGCTGCTGCCCCCGCGACCCGATCCCCGGACCAGCGGAAGATGATGGATGGATGGATGGATGGATGGAATAATAATTTAAAAACAATGTGAAAATGTTTGGTTTGTCATTCATATTTTCTTTGGGAGTGTGCTTGGTGTAATAAAGAGGGTGCTTGTGTTACTTCAGTTGTTTTAATTCAAGAAAAGTAGTTTTTGCACAGTAGAAGGACTCAAACGGTTTCTTTTTTTTTTTTTTGTCAATTTCTCCAGCTTTGGAAAATACTCTGTCACAGGGAACAGAGGAGGCTGGTGTGACAAGGAACTGTTTGGCTCAAAATATTCCCACACTTTAGAACGCTTCCTCGATTATTCTCCATGAGAGAATAATCCAAAACTCCGAATATCAAAAAATGAGAGCTGTTCATAACGTATAATACGTGTAGAACGGGGACATGAACCGGGGCTTCAGCCATCTTGAATACACTGAATCGCGCAAATGTTCAAAGCTCCGCCCATCAACTGGAAGCAGTCAGCTGACTCGGTCTGAATGAAGCAGTAAAGTGGTTCAAACGTCATCAGTGACGTCACATGAAGCAAGCTCCGGCCCACTGCTTCACCATAACTACCCTGTCGAGTTTGAAGCGTGCTTCGGAGCTTCGGTGTTGGAGGTAACATCACTACTTTTTTACAACGAGGAGTATCCTGCTTCCATTTGGGTCCTACTTACCCACGTTCCAATACAATTATTTGATCACTGAAATGTTAATTTAATAATGTTACCACCCACCAAGAGCATTTATGAGGAGGAAAGGAGTGAGTGTCGAGGTGGACGTGCAACACTGTTCCACATGCCATCCAACAAGACACTTTGGTGTGTTTGCCTTGAAAGTAAGTACGGCTTTCAAATGTAATGTTAACTTTACTAGGATTATTAAAATTTTATAATGTAGTGGTTTAATGGGATTTATATTTTCAATGTCTTCTTTGAAATCATTTCATATAGAATTACTGTTTACTACACTCTCTCTCTCTCTCTATATATATATATATATATATATATATATACACACACACAGAGAGCGAAAGAGATGGGTGTGTGTCTATGTTTTAAAAGCAACAAGTCTTAGTTACGACATAAAACACTCACCTACACTGCGCATTTCTGACTGAAATTAAATGTTTATTCCTTCTTGTATTAATTAGTAATAATGGTGGATACATGTCAATATGTTTTTAAAGACTTAAATAAAAGTATTATCAAAATGTTTAATTATTCAGATCTCTTATGACCCCCCTGTAGTACCTCCCCAGGTTGAAGGGCCCTGGTTTAAAGGAAAGGCAATCAAGGCTGGACCCTTACTTCCTCATTAATTCGTGATCCATTGAAGAAAAGATGGTCCACAATTCCATGGCATTTGTATTAGATATTCTATGTTTCCTGTCATTTTCCAGTTTTTTCTGTTCACATTGGGCCTTTTATTGAAAATCTTGCTACTACTTTGTCTTAAACTATTTAATTAGTCAATTCGTTAGTGCACCTTTGAGGTTCACAAAATGATAGTCATATTAACATGAATATTCTCTCATAGTCAGTAATTTGTTGTAAAGTGTTGTGAATGTACACAGAACACTGTTGTAAATTCCTAAAATATCAATTTACTGCCATCCTACCAGACATTCATAGATGCTTTCAGCTAACCTCTGAAGGATATGTTGCTTATCCTACAAGTGCACAATTTGCTGATGTAGCAGAAGCACTGATCCAAAAACATCCTTGCCTGAAAGAACCAGGGTCCTACAATGGATGTTATGGAAGGCAACAAAAACTGAAATTTAAAATGGGCAATTACAGATTGAAACTTAGGGGTCTCGGGTTCCCTGAGCTTGATGTTAACTCCCTCCAAAAAAAGCTAGCCAATGAAAAGATGCCTGCAAAAAACGTGAAGAAAGCTTGGAAGGGTGAGGCAAACTACCTGCCAACTCATCCACTAGGAGAAACCAAAGAAAACTTGAGCAACAAAGACTGGATCTTCTAAGTGAGGTAAAGAAGAAAAATAATTCCCAGATCATCAGTGAGAAAATGGAAAGGACCTTTTCCACTCAGAGGCAAGAAATTGTCACCTTGGCTCCACCTGTCAGTGACTTGAAGGAACGATGGCCTGCTCTATTTCTACCCGAGCACGTTACTGTTTTTGTATTTTGTTGTATTTGGAATTGGCAGTTTGGCAGGAGTAAGACTTCTGATATCTCTTGTACCATGTTGCTTTATTTTGTGTCACACAAATCAAGGAAGAATATAAACGAATAACCACTGCCAATCTGGAGTCAACTTTTATGGCAAATCTGGACCATTGCATACCAAGATTGTTGAGGAGGGGCTGCCAAATATTAGATCCAGAAAATCATGGAACTTCTGAAGGTGCCTGATATGGTATTTACAATAGGAGAAACTAAACTAACTGCTGTTAAAAAAAATAATTAAAAAAAAGCATCTACTTGACCTTTTTTCTTTGAATTCTCCATCAGATCAACACAGTTGAAATACGCAGAGAGGTTGCCATTCGCTGCCTAGTGGTCTACCTTGGGGAAAGTGAGGACAGTCTTTTCGAATATGTGGTAGGTGAAAGTGCAACACCTTGAAGTTGAAGTGAAACTTTCCTTTCATGCTATCTTTGTGAATCTCTCACCAGTACCTACCCTGTACTTGTTGCTCAGCATTTAGTGATCAAAATGGACAAAAACTAACTTGTTTTACTTTTGCACATGTCCTGAACAGAAATGTGGTAAAAACTTGTTTTGTTTTATTTTCTCCAAAGAACCTTTACAGCATTTATACTGAAAAGTATTAGAGCCACTGGAATTATAAAAATTGGGAGTATTTTTTTCTTTTATTAGTTCCAGAAAAAAGTCAGAAATTATTCCTTAAATTTTGTTTTCCAGTGGCCCTAATACTCTTCTATACGTTTGCCAAGACATTCTGACTATTTTTTTTGTGTAGAGGATTGAGTGTGCCAGCTTAATAACAATGAATACTGATATTTGTTTCTGATATTCTTGCTTTCAGGATTCTGAGAGCCAAACTGGAGATCTTGAGAGTTGGGTGATGAAGATCCTAGTCACCAAAGGTACTACAGCATCTGATCCAGCCAGCACAACCATCATAGAGGGCACAGAAGTCCTGCAAGGGTTGGATGTGCCTAGGGCCTGTGCTTTGCTGATGGGCCTCATCTATGCCCTCAATCTAAGCTACCCACAAGAGCTGAAGTACACTTGCGAGGTATTTCAGAAGGTATTCCTGAAATTTATCGAAATTGACCCGAAATTGACCCGAAAATCGCAGCGAAATGTGCCTTCTAACAGTTGTTTTAGCATTTGGTGGACCTATTTTTCCGGACACCGTTGAATAGCAGCAGCAAGACATCTAGCCACTAGGTGGCGATAGTGCGTTGTTTGTGTACAATACAAATCAATGAAGACGGACAATAATGGTAATATAACTTCTCTGGAAGCGTATTTCGCGGTGATTTTCGAGCCAACGTATCGCTGTCCACTACAGACCACACGGTGAGTTTCATGTCGTTTTATGATTGTTTGGTCATTGACTCAATGCAAAGGTGGGTGGGCTGCAGCAGTGGATACCTAAATGCTCCGTTCAGCACCAAATGTCCAAATTGTGATCAGAACATCTATAATTCACCCCAGACTACCTAAAAACAGGGCTTAATGTGCAAAATGGCGAACTTCCCCTTTAAGTGTAAGCTACAAACAATGTTTGTAATGTAGACCATATCAAAATTCAAAGTGCAGGTGGGCAACATCTGAGTGCTTACATGTGTAATTTCTTTGACAATAGGAGAATTGAATATTACCAATTAACTACTGACATGCAAACTATTGTGTCCAGATGTAGTCCAGGTGGCCAAAGTCCTGGGGGCTATTAACCTGTACCACGTTTACATAATAGCCAGATGTGATGTAAATGGAAGCTTAAAATATACCGGGTCAGAAAGATGCAGAAAAATATACATCACAAGTGCTTTATTCAGAACTTAAGTGATACAAGGAGAAGGGGATGTCTGCATTGTAATTGTCAACATAAACATTTACTCGAGGTAAAAAGAGAAGGGGTCCGAGGCACTCTGAAGTCCTTTATTAAATCATGGACATCCAAACAAGCCGACGCGTTTCGGTCGCGTGCGACCTTCTTCAGGGCTAATTAAAAGTAAGGCATACAGGTGTGTTTTTTTAAAGTCACAGAGACATGTAAATCACATGACAGAAACTACACCATTTGACATACAATAACACAAAATGACACAATGAAGTACAACTAGAGAACTACACTCACTATCCATTTAAGACGATGTGTAGTTGAGACAGTAGAAATGTACAAAGCACCACCAATCAACATTAACACAGTAGAGCTTGGGACATATGCATAGTAAGACAACTCATGGGAATTCCTACGGATCTTGACTCATCACATCACATAGGACCAACAAGGAGCAAAATAAGATTACATTATAGTATACAGTAGTGTGTGTGTGTGTCATAGAAAAACAGAAAAGTCCAGTTCCTCGTTGAGTCCAGGAAATGTCACCGCCTGTAAAGTGTCAATCCAGAAGGATTCTCTCTGGGCCAATGTCCTTAGTCTATCACCCCCCCTGATGTTTTTTTGGATCACCTCAATGACCATTACTGTAAGGTGAGAGGGGTTGCAGTGTATGGAGGACTGAAAATGTTTGGCAATGGGGTAGTTTAAGTTCTTTGTTTTTATCGCATACTTATGTTCCCCAAACCTGTCCTTTAATCTCCTTTTTGTGAGGCCAATGTAAAAACAACCACACTTGCAGTCCAGACGATAGATAACATGAGTGGAGTTACAATTAGCAAAATGTTTGCACTGGAAGTATCTTGTACCTGTAGCATTCATGAACGTAGTGGACTTGTTAATGTGAGGACAGTGTCTACAGCCTCCGCACTGAAAGGTGCCTGTAGGTTTCACAAGGAAAGTTTTGGGTTTGGAAGCAGGGATGTAGTTTTTGACCAGCTTATCCTTGAGAGTGGGGGCCTTTTTCACAGCAAATTGAGGGGGTTCAGAGAAGACAGGGGCCAGAGTAGTGTCGCTCAGTAAGATGTCCCAGTTATTTTTAATGATTTGTTTGATTTTATTGGTTTGGTTGGTGTATTGTAGAGTGCAAAAAATTCTGTTACTCACAGGTCTTCTGGGTTTGGATTTGAAAAGGTTTGTTCGTTCAGTTGATCTTGTTTTTGACAGTGCACAATTTAGAGTTCTGTCCTTGTAGCCCCTTTGTCTGAAGCGCTCATACATTTCAGTTGACTGGGTCTCAAAGTCAGTGTCTGAGTCGCATATACGTCGAAGTCTCTGGAATTGGCCGTAAGGAATGTTCGAAATTAAACTGGTTGGGTGGAAACTGTCCGCTCTGAGAATGGTGTTCCTGTCGGTGGGCTTCCTGTAAATGGTGGTGTGAAGGGTCCCGTCTGTGTCCACATAGATTTTCAGGTCAAGAAAGTTGATAGAAGTTGTACTGAAGTCAACATTAACACAGTAGAGCCTGGGACATATGCATAGTCAGACAACTCATGGGAATTCCTACGGATCTTGACTCATCACATCACATAGGACCAACAAGGAGCAAAATGAGATTACATTATAGTATACAGTAGTGTGTGTGTGTGTGTCATAGAAAAACAGAAAAGTCCAGTTCCTCGTTGAGTCAGTTTCCACCCAACCAGTTTAATTTCGAACATTCCTTACGGCCAATTCCAGAGACTTCGACGTATATGCGACTCAGACACTGACTTTGAGACCCAGTCAACTGAAATGTATGAGCGCTTCAAACAAAGGGGCTACAAGGACAGAACTCTAAATTGTGCACTGTCAAAAACAAGATCAACTGAACGAACAAACCTTTTCAAATCCAAACCCAGAAGACCTGTGAGTAACAGAATTTTTTGCACTCTACAATACACCAACCAAACCAATAAAATCAAACAAATCATTAAAAATAACTGGGACATCTTACTGAGCGACACTACTCTGGCCCCTGTCTTCTCTGAACCCCCTCAATTTGCTGTGAAAAAGGCCCCCACTCTCAAGGATAAGCTGGTCAAAAACTACATCCCTGCTTCCAAACCCAAAACTTTCCTTGTGAAACCTACAGGCACCTTTCAGTGCGGAGGCTGTAGACACTGTCCTCACATTAACAAGTCCACTACGTTCATGAATGCTACAGGTACAAGATACTTCCAGTGCAAACATTTTGCTAATTGTAACTCCACTCATGTTATCTATCGTCTGGACTGCAAGTGTGGTTGTTTTTACATTGGCCTCACAAAAAGGAGATTAAAGGACAGGTTTGGGGAACATAAGTATGCGATAAAAACAAAGAACTTAAACTACCCCATTGCCAAACATTTTCAGTCCTCCATACACTGCAACCCCTCTCACCTTACAGTAATGGTCATTGAGGTGATCCAAAAAAACATCAGGGGGGGTGATAGACTAAGGACATTGGCCCAGAGAGAATCCTTCTGGATTGACACTTTACAGGCGGTGACATTTCCTGGACTCAACGAGGAACTGGACTTTTCTGTTTTTCTATGACACACACACACACTACTGTATACTATAATGTAATCTTATTTTGCTCCTTGTTGGTCCTATGTGATGTGATGAGTCAAGATCCGTAGGAATTCCCATGAGTTGTCTTACTATGCATATGTCCCAAGCTCTACTGTGTTAATGTTGATTGGTGGTGCTTTGTACATTTCTACTGTCTCAACTACACATCGTCTTAAATGGATAGTGAGTGTAGTTCTCTAGTTGTACTTCATTGTGTCATTTTGTGTTATTGTATGTCAAATGGTGTAGTTTCTGTCATGTGATTTACATGTCTCTGTGACTTTAAAAAAACACACCTGTATGCCTTACTTTTAATTAGCCCTGAAGAAGGTCGCACGCGACCGAAACGCGTCGGCTTGTTTGGATGTCCATGATTTAATAAAGGACTTTTAAAGGACTTCAGAGTGCCTTTTGACCCCTTCTCTTTTTACCTCAAGTATGCTACTTTGGATACCGATGAGCACCTGAAGATTTTTATTGCCCCACAGACGCAACTTATTCTCTTTCTCTCTCTCTCATAAACATTTACTCGTTTGACAACAAGTAACGCATCAAACCATCACGTACATCACTGCCCTCCTCTTCAGCCTCCTGTGCCACTGGCACCCCTGGTTCAACTGCTGTTGCTGCAGCTGCATCCCATTCTCTCATATATCTCACCATGACTTTCACAAAGGTTATGAAGAGCACAACACGTCACCACCATTGACTTCACCAGTGGGAGATCACTGTCATTCCTTTACAGGAGGCAACGCCATCTTCCCTTCAGTCTGCCAAAAGCATTTTCGACAACCACGCGTCCTCTGCTGAACTTTCTGTTGAATGTCTGCTGTTCTGCAGTGAGTCGTCCTGTGTCCTGGAATGGGTTCAGGAGCCAGTTCTGCAAGGGGTATGCTGAGTCTCCTAAGATGTAGTAGCCCATACTAACGCCTCCAATGTTCCTGGTTTGAGCTGGAAAGTGGTTTCCCCGGGTGGCAAGCTCCCACAGTGTGGACAATCTTAGACCTCTGGCATCATGCAAGCTCCCTGGCATTCCAGCAAATACATTCCAGAACAGGCCCCTTCCATCAACAACACCTTGCAGGATGATTGAGTGCCATCCTTTACAATTAAAATAATCGCAGTGGTACTCTTGTGGGTCTATGATGGGTATGTGAGATCCATCAATTGCTCCAACACAGTGTGGGATGCCCCACCTGTTCTCATAATATGCAGACATTTCAGCGAACTTCTCCTGGTTTGGAAACTGGATTTGTTCTGGCACCAACAACGCCTCTGCCGCAGTACAAAAGTCCTGCACGCATCGACACACAGATGTGATGCTAACTCCAAAAAGATGTCCAATAGACCTATACTCAGAGCCAGTAGCAAGCTTCCAGAGTGCAATAGCCACTCTCTTCTTGAAGGGCACACATCTACGGAAGTTTGTGTTTTTCAGTTCCATAGCTGGACGAAGTTTGTTGCACAGATGGTTGAATGTTTCTTGGGACATCCACTGCGCGTTCGTAAAACCGGGAACAATCACATCCCACCATTCGGAGCTTCAGTTGAACATCCAAACCGACGGTATGCAGCGTCCTGACATGACCGCCTAAAACGCACACAAAACACCATATTTTTTTTTTTGTGATTAACAGTTTTTATTTCCATTTTCATTATTCAACAATTACAAAACAGACAGACCCCCCACCCCCCTAAACAAGCACCACCATCTGTGCTGATCGCTTTCTGGTTACCAACATCTACCCCCGTGCTCCTTCACATAACTGCCATAGTTACACCAATCGTATCCATGAAGACACAAATAGACACAGAAAATTATTTGCGGTAAAATCAAAACAAGAAGTGTGGGAGAAGGATGTCATGACATGTTCATGACTTCTGGCCTAGTTACATCCTGGGCCTTGTTGACTGGTTCATATGAATATTGTTGATAGTTAGAATGAGCGTGTTTATGATAAACTGCGAAAGCTAGGCGCCTCCAGAGAGGGCCACGTACACTTGTTATGATAAAACGGTATAAAAGGGTGTCCCAGAATGAAGACGGTGGACATTTTGTACACTCTGTACGCACATTTGCTGTGACGGTTTGTTCAATAAACTCCCCAATGGACGGCTGACCAACGCGGGATTCGACTCTAATTTCTCCACAACATAATGGTGACCCCGAATTCGTGAGAGTTTGCATCTGGATCCCGGCGGAGCGTGTCCTCTGTGCCCCGACAACCGACATCAGCTGTAACAAGCCGGCAGGTGGGATTTTGTTCCTACCATTACGCAGTTGATCTCGGTTAGTGGAGCACAGCTGACGGCTTCTTCCGGCTTCCCCAAATTTAAAAGAACACAGGAGAGAGACGGATCCTGCACACGGTAAGCTCTTCCATTGTTACCTCTGCGCAGGGGGGCTGTTGAAATGGTTGAAATTGTGGGCCAAGGGGAGCCAAGTGTTTTAATTGAGATAAAAATTGGGTAAACAGCAGCTTATGTGAGACGTGTTTTGTGAAGCAGACAGCTGTGAGCAGCTGGTCGGGCTATTGTGTTGTTGTATTTTTTTTGTTGGTAATTAAGAAGGACTATAGTCGCTGCGCTCCGGCCAATTGTGAATCGGATGAATTCAAACTGGATTAATTAATAGCTGTAAAGAAGCGGGTAGGCCGTTGAGCGGCCACCAATAGTACCTCTTGCGTTCTATCAGCCATCCTTCAATGCATGGGGGGGGGAACACTGACGGGAGTACGGGGTACACTAGACTCATTAAACATACGTGAAAATTATTTTCACTAGTCAAGGAGTAAAACGAATACTGATAATTGATTGACTGGCGAACATTAAAGTTCAACGATTGAATCAATCAGGCTTTCAAAAAAAAACTCTGAAATGAAAAAATCCAGTTCTATGAGGAGCACATTTTAAGTATATATGTTTATATCATTTTATATATCTGCCTAGAACTCTTTGGAGTTATCCGAGACCTCAGTATAAAGACATTTTGAGAAGAAAATTCAAATTCGTTTATGAAATTGGCCACAGGAGATTATTATTGAGAGGTCACAGCGAAGCTGGTAAAGTACACGTCAGCATCTGTTGCTTTGGTCAGAGACCATATCACAAGGCTTGTAGGGAAAACACATTTTGTATTCCATATATTGCCGACACCAACATCTCCTGAAAAATTAAAAGTCTAAATGAAAGAAATTGATAATTTAAAAATGTGAAGATTTGAACGGTGACTGACACAAAACTTTTGACCGACTTGGTGTGAGTGCGTGGGACCGGTCTCTGTTGTCTGTCAATGTGTGTGTGAAATCTGATGTTTGTGTGAATCAAGAAAGAGAAGAAAAGAAAAAAGGTTCTGACTCATATCATCCCTTGACTTTTGAGTATTCGTAGCATTTTAAGTTAAACTCAGATTTGCTTCATTGTTATAATTTGCTTCATTGTTATAATTTGCTTCATTGTTATAATTTGCTTCATTGTTATAATTTGCTTCATTGTTATAGTTGCCACATTAATAACTTGGGGAGATAAGGAGTTGTTGCAGTAATGTGCCATGACTTTTTCGTTGAGTGCATCTTGTTATTATTGAATTATTGAGTACTGCTGTGATTGGTGTTAAGTTTCTAAAGTTCTTTTCTCAACAGGCGAGTGAAGGTGTTTTGGCTTTCAGGGGGACAGAGGGTGCTGCGCGCTCACGAGGCTGGTGCTCTGTCCTTGACAGTTTTCTGCTGCTGCAAATGTTCGTGTGTGATCACATTTTCTTTCCTTGTGTCTTCCAGGGGCAATTTATGGTTGAACTGTAATAATTATTAGTTTTCTTTAGGTAATGTGCTAATTGCGGAGTTGTTATCAGTCGAGTAATGAGGGTTTCGCAATTCTAGAGGAGAGGTTGCTGTCTCTAGTCAAGTTGAATGTGACATTCCTGATAAAGAAAGTTTTTCGCTTATGCATTGTTTCTGTATCTTTTGATTTGTAGTTTCCCTGTCCACAGCGTGTTAAATTGTATTTCTCTCTCTTTCTTAACAAATGCCATTTCGAGGTGAAGAATAGTGCAACTCTATTTCTGTGTTAAATTGTATTTCTTCTATGTCCAGCTGAAAGTTTGTATTTCCTCCTTTTTCTCAACTTGTAATATAAGTGTGACAAACGCCATTTTGAGTTGGGGTGTGGTTCAATTGTTATGTCTGGTTCAATTGTTATGCTTGGGAGGAGTTTGGAACAGGCTAGGAAGTAGATGTAATGGTGTGTTCAGATTTGGTTGGTTAGAAATTCACGTGGTTCATTGGAGGCAGGCGTAGAGGTGTGTTCATATTTTATTGGTTAGAAGTTACTGTCGTAGACGTGTTTCACTGGAGTTAGATTTAGAGGTGTGTTCAGATTTCATTGGTCAAAAAATATTTTTATTTCATTGGTCAGAATTGACGTAGCTGTGACGTACATTGGATCATCTGGATTGGTGGAGGACATTGTGTGTGGATTGGATCGGAAGCATCCGGATGTGAGCAAAAGTTGGGGCAACGCCTTTAGCCTGAGTCACTTCATACAGAGTAAGCATTAACTGAGCTTTCGATTAGCAATAAATTAACATTGGGTAGCATTAGCAATACAGCAAGTATTGATTAGCAATAATTAGTATTGATTAGCAATAACTAGCATTGTTTAGCATTGATTAGCAATCAATAGTATTGATTAGCAATAACTAGCATTGATTAGCAATCACTAGCGTTGAATAGCATAATTAGCATTCAATTAGCATTGGTCAACAAGGAAGCTAGTATTGATTAGCAATAAGTAGCATTGATTAGCAATAGTTAGCATTGGTTAGCATTAGTAGCATTTGTTAGCATTTCGTTAGCCATAATTAGCATTGATCAGAAATACAATTAGCATTGATTAGCAATAGTTAGCATTGGTTAGCATTAGTAGCATTTGTTAGCATTTCATTAGCCATAATTAGCATTGATCAGAAAGACAATTAGCATTGATTAGCAATAGCAATAAGGCAAATATTGGTTTAAATCTTAATTAGCAATAGGTTAGCATTTATTAGCAACAGCTAGGAAGCTAACATCAATTGGCATTGGTTGGCAAACAATAACATTAGCAATAATAGTAACCGAACTCCAAACCGGAAGTCAAAAAGCTAAATTAGCCTAACATTGAATTAACATTGGTTTAATTTAAAAAAAACAACCTAGAGCATAAGCTTTCAAAGCTAACGTAGGCTAACCTTAACATTAGCATTGACAACATCCAATCCAATAATTAGCTGCATCTAAGCTAAATTTAGCCGAGCATTAAATTAGCATTGATTAGAGTTGAATAATTAGTTCATTTAAATTGACTTTCAAAAAAAAAAAAAAAAAAGGGGGGAATACGAATAATAAATAAGGAAAATTTAGAAAATAGATGAGTAAATAAAAAGAAAAAGTCAAAAGACAATAGAAGGGAACTAACTAGGTGAAACAATGGATGTAACACCAACAATAATCATCAGCGCCAAACATCCTGAACATTCCAAAGATATTAAAAAGATATCTCTAAAATGGGAAAAACGAACAAAAAATAACGTCTCACCCTGGCCAAAAGGTGGCACTTTCAATGTAACTACCTGTAAGAGTATGGAACAAAGGATTAAAGCTTACAAACCAAAGGACAAAAGCAAAAAGAGACAGGAAAAGAGAGAGCTTGAATTAAAAGGTCTACATTTCTTTGAAAATGCAGAGCTATTTCTAACACTGCCGGGAGCAGCAAACATACAAGGAGATTCTGAAATAAAAGATCATAAAATATCTCATGAACGTCCAGAACTACAAATAGCTACATCAAGCAGTCATGGAGCTCCTGAGCCAGACGCCGTCTGTAATTCAGATCAGGCAAGGGGACAGCTCCCACAATACCAAAAATCACCAGAACTGGCACCTCCAGTTCAAAAGGAATCTTCTGAAGAACATAAGAGTCCAACAGCGTCAGCACCGAGTTTGATAGAAATGACGCAGGGACAGTATGTGCCGTGGCAGACGCTCGACCTAGGGGGGCTGGTTGCTCGATTGCCGGACATTCACACAGGTGCAAGTAGATGGATAAGAGCTTTTGAACAAGAGACTGTGAATAAACTGTTGTCTGTTGGACACATTAAGGCAGTGTGGGCACTGTGTTTTGGAACTTCTACCATGGAGGGCATTTTGAGACACAGTGAGAATGACTGGATGTTGAGCCACCGAGCTGATGGAACTGATTTTAATGCATATCGAGCTGCACTCTGGAGAGCGTTACGAGCTGAGTTTCCTGTGGGAGTGGACCTCGAAGCATTAAAGGGGGAGCCACTGTCAGGAACAGAGAGTCCGGTTGTGTACATTGCACAACAATTGAAGAAATGGAGACAAGAGGCTGAGGGAGAAATCGAGAAGAGCCCAGCTTGGGTGACATTGTTCAGAGTTTCCATCAAAGAGGCTCTGCCTGCCCCAGTTCAGGGGAGGCTGGAGGATGTGGTGGGGCTGAATTCAATGTCACATGGGCAATTCCGAGACCACGTGGTGCATGCAGTAAACAAATACAGAAAAGAACTGAAACGGAAGGAGCAGGAGAAGGATATGCAAAGGGAACTTGCACGGTTGCACTTAGAAGAACTGCAAGCGAAGCAAGAGGTACGAAATGAGGCCATGACAGCGGGGGCCGCTGAACAGCCATCACAGGGGCAAGTCCATCGTCGACCCTGTCAAAGGTCAAGAAGAGGTGCACCTGGAGGACGAAGGTCCTCGGGGGCATGTTGGGCCTGTGGCGAGAGGGGACACTTTGTTTACAGCTGTCCGAGAGCACCGAGAAACCCGAGTGTTCGGCAGGACCGTGGCCAGTCCCTGGGGGGCGGAGCAAGTGGCCCGGCAGGTCCAAGGCGTTCCTCTGGCAGAGGAATCCCAGTATTGGTTTACATTGACATATAGAGTTAAGAAGTACACTTACACCGGACGTACTCAAAAGGGTTTAAAAACCGCCCTCAGGTGTGTCATCCCGACAAAACAAAACAAAGTTTTTAAGTTAAATGTATCACGACTACTAAGTTTCTAAAACTTGAATTTAAATAGGTCACTGTTACTAGGACACAACAAAACAAAGTTTCTGAATTTAAAATTTAAATGTGCCACTATTACGAAGTTCTAAAATTTGAACGGAACAAAGTTTCTAATTTAAATTTTAGCATTGATAGCCTAAATTAGAGTATCTATTTAGCCCATAGGGAATTACTGATATCTCTCCATCCCACTTGGAGGGAGTAAGAAAAGCGCCATGTCCAAAATAAATAAATAAATAACTAATGAACAAATAAGTAAAATTAAAATACAACAAGTATGATCTTCTTTTGGGAGGATGATGCAATAAAATGCGCTTCCTCTGGAAGGAATCATGAAAGATCCAAAGATCAAAGGTTGAAAGCACAACTGGAGAGGACAACCGAGGCTAAGTTAGCCTTTGAAAATTTGAAACGAAATTAGCAAAAGTCATCCAAAACGGGCAACATTAGTCTATGAGAAGCCATTTTTCTTATATGTCTCCAATAAAAACCATAAGATTTCAGAACTAATAAATCAGAGTAGGTATGTTGTGACTCGGACAGGATGTTTGCAGGTTGTGCATCTTTTGACACGTCCAGATGTGATTACAGAAGTGTACTACATCGGGATCTGCGGATGTCATTTCACGTGAGTTTGAAGGAGAACCACATCAGCGTGTGTCGGAAGCTGTGAGATACATTAAACTGAGACCTGACTTAGAAGCAACTCCACTTGTTCAGGCGGATGTCACTTATGTTGTGCATGGTTCATGTTGTGAGATCATTTGGGTGATCATGCAGGTTTTGCAGTTGTGAAACAGGAAGGTGGAGAACTTTGTGACGGTGAAAGCTGAGAAGGGTGAACAGCCATGTTCGGCACAGTTGGCTGAACTGAAGGCACTAACGGAAGCATGTTGACTGGTGAAAGGTAAGGTTACGAATGTATACACAGATTCTGCATAGACTCATGATATTTTCTCTTCGTTTGGAGCAGTGGTGAAGCAGAGAGGGTTCAGGAGGTCAGACGGAAGTCCAGTGCGACAGGAGGTCCAAATGAAGGAGCGGACTGCAGTCATGAAAATTGAAAATTGGCAGTGATACAGTGTCAAATAATCGTAAAGGTAACAAAATGGTTGGTAAAGGTAATAACGCGGCTGATGAAGCAGCGAAAGTAGCATCAAAGTGCCAGCTTTCTGTTTTGGCACCAATGGTGTTACTGGAGCCAGAGGTCGCGCCATCACAAGGATATTGGTCATACATATTGGATAAATAGTCGTAAAAAATTTTTTGGTAAGAGAATTGATTCATCTGTTTGTCATTCCATCAGAGATTAGCTCAAATAATGGTTAAGTGTTTGTTTATAAAAGTGCAAGAGGCATTCTGCAGCAGCTGCGAATCAAGCAGCGCTGTGGGGCCGTTTATCATCCACAGAGTCAAGGGATGGGTAAGAGGATCAATGGAACCTGGAAAGTGAAATTGAATTGAATCTGTGCTTCAACTAAACTAACTAGATGCTTTGCTGCTTGCACTAATGAGCTTTCGTATGCAGACTCATAGAGTCATGCACTAACACCGCATAAAATGCTAACGGGTCGACCCATGCCGGCACCTCAGTTCCCACTTGAGCAGGTGCAAACAGAGTGGACAGCTTACATGAAGCAACTAACTGCAATCCACAGAACAATCTATCTACAGGAGGAGTTCAGAGACTCAGGTCTCGAACAGCTGGTTGAGAGACCAGTGATGCCGGGCGACCAGGTGCACATCGAAGTGTTCCGAAGGAAGTGGCACGAGCCAAGACGGAAAGGACCGTACACAATGGTGCGAGCAACATCAACAGCAGTTCAAGTGGAAGGTAGCAACACATGGTACCATTTGAATCACTGCACCAAGGTTCGAACTAAAGACACAGACGGAGTTAAGTCCGAGGGAAAGGATGAACAAAAGGGAGAGGTTAAGATTTCTGACACTTATGAGCATCCAGGTGTGGGTGTTGGCCGACAGCATGGGCTCAGGAGAACGAAGCCTGGAGATGTTGGACGGGATCCCGCAGACAGGAGAGGCTGGAAGGGTCCCGTGATGAAGCCACCCCGCAGGGAAGTAGCCAGCCTGGGTCAGATGAGTATGATGCAACAATACACACCCACTCAGACCATGCCACGCCACAGACTTTGCCAGCAATACACACTAGAGCTAGTCGTGAAAAGGCAGATGTTAAGCTTGAATTTAAGTACGTGGGAATAAAGGTTGGTGGAAGTATGAGGAAGGATGAGTAAGTATGAGTAAGTAGGGGTAAGTGTGAGGAAGTGTGGATCATGGGTCCGGTGGAGGAGACAACCAAATCACCGCCTCTGGACGCCACGAAAAAGGGGCAATCTGGTAAGATCATGTCAGATCGGGTCAGAAGTAGTTGTTCACAATGGTTGTAAGAATAGAAAGATTTTTCGGGGAAGACTAGGGGGACTTGATACCATTAGCACTACAGGACAGAATAATCATGTTAATCCAAGAACAGATGGAGTGTACATGCACAGGTGGAGTCGGGAAAACAGTGTAACTGTGGAAGATGGGTTAAGGCAGCACAGGATATGTGGTATAGATGGGCATGGTACACTACGGGAGAACTGACAGCGACGGAGTGTCTCATATGTGCGGACGCTCCAGGAGCATTGCCTGTTGTTGTTCCAGAGCCACACACCTTCAGGGACTGTGCAGTGGTCCAGCAACAGGAATGCAGGAAAGGTAGGTTCACATCGGAAGAGGATAAACGGTTATTGTTTCCTATGTGTGGTATTAAGTGCAGATTGATGTTTGGGCCAAATAAATTACATAGTTATTTTCAAAATAAGGGAGGGCCACAAATTGGAGTCTTCTTGTGCGGAATTTAATCTGAGAACATCACAGGATGGGCCTCCCACTGAGTATAGAGTAGATTACGATGGTGAGTTTGGATGCTTTTGGAACTCGCGTAGGTAGTACTACTGTTAAATGAAAACAAGATTTATTGGGATTTATTTATTTGGATCAAAATGTGAAAATATAGAAATGATCATTTTAACTCTATATCTTTTTGGGGATCAGACACACCCAGTAGCTGAGAGTTACTGGATGTGTGGAGATGATGTTTTGTAAATGTGTTACCCAACAGGTGGATAGGTCTTTGGGCACTGGTGAGGAGGAACACATCAGTTGTGGTAGTGTATGACAAGGTAAACGAGATGCGAGGTTTGGTTGTGGAAAAAGGGAGAGTTAAAAGATCTAGTGATGGCTACATCAGGGATAAGCACGTTTACTTGGATGCTATATTACAGCCGAGAGGGATTCCTATGAGCTCAAAGCACGCAGGGAGATTGCGGCTGGATTTGAGGCTGGTTTGCAGGGAATCATATTTAACAAAATGGGGAATGGACTAATTACATATAATACAACCAACAGGGAATTCTTAGCTACACGAGTGAAGGGTTTGCAGGCTTTGGAGAACAACTACATGAGACGAATATGATGGCTTGGTAGAACAGACAAGTTTTAGAATGTATATTAGAAGGGAAAATGGTGTGTGCCAGATGGTTGGGGAAAATGTTGTACATTTACACCCAGGAACACTGCAGCTGATGGAACGTTTACAACGGCCGTGAAGGAGTTCAGAGAACGGAGAGAGGAGCTGGCGTGTGATGCTGGTGGAGGTGAACGGTGGTGGACTGGTCTGTTTGGGATTTTGGGAGAAGGGGGAGTGATAGCAGTTAAGGCTGGAATAGCAATATTGTTGATAGTGAGGATGGTTTCCCTATTGGTGTGTTGCATTATACCCATTCTGAGAAGGTGTTTGCTGCAAGTGATGTTCAAACAAACAGCGGAAGGAATCTGGAGGCGGATGACCATGCGAGACCAGGTCTGAGGACCAACGCATGGAAGAGCTGGTCAACGAATGGAGGTTATCAACGGACGGTTCACAAGTTTCTTTCCTCGAGGGTGGAACCAAGGTTAGTCTAATAGGGAGAAGAGATGCTGAAGATCTCTTTGATCGGGAGTGACGTACTGGCGACCTCTCCTCCCAGAGTTAGCTTAGCAGTTCCAGACCCAGCCGGACGGATGTTCGGCCAGAAGCAGATGACACCAGAGCACAGGAGATGGGACGGGACTGGAGGAGCTGCATTACATTGCATTTTATTACTATTGTTGTGTGATAATCCATAATTTTATGTATTGTACTTGATACAAAACGGTGATTAACTGATTTGAAGGTGGTGTATTCAGTCTATGTGTATTATCAATCAAAACTGATCACTGATATGTCCATTGCCAATTGTGTCAGTCAACTGTTCGGAGTGCGACCTTGGTAAAGTGGTCGGTCGCCAGTGGGGGGGGGCCGTAGGTGAATTTTCCCAAGATAAGAACATGAGTTACGAAAGTAGCAGCCGGTGGGTTTTTCGCACCTATGCACTGCGAACAGTGGACAAGTGTGATGGCAATGTAAAACTTGTAGTGTTGTTGAAATCAATATTGCGTAATTTAAGTTAATCATTTAATATGATTCGAGTAGACACATATATATATTCCTTTTCATGTATTCAAAATGGTCCCGTTGATTGATATTGTAGAATTATTAGAATAATTTAGTGTTCATTATGTTAATTAATTCTTAATTAACTATGTGGGATGATTTTCTTTTATTTTAGATTATTTCTTTATTAAATCACTGATAAGTGATTTCAGGGGGGACTATGTGGGAGAAGGATGTCATGACATGTTCATGACTTCTGGCCTAGTTACATCCTGGGCCTTGTTGACTGGTTCATATGAATATTGTTGATAGTTAGAATGAGCGTGTTTATGATAAACTGCGAAAGCTAGGCGCCTCCAGAGAGGGCCACGTACACTTGTTATGATAAAACGGTATAAAAGGGTGTCCCAGAATGAAGACGGTGGACATTTTGTACACTCTGTACGCACATTTGCTGTGACGGTTTGTTCAATAAACTCCCCAATGGACGGCTGACCAACGCGGGATTCGACTCTAATTTCTCCACAACAGAAGTAAATAAGGTGAGCACTGCATTAAAGAGGTATTCTGTTAACAAACAACATGATCAAAGTAACAAGAAAAAACATAAAATACATATAAAAATAAGAAGAAACACAGTTATATATTTATACAACTTTTTTGAAACCTTGCGTCTCTCCACTATATAACCCCTTTAATAGAAGTTAAAAGTTAGATATTTGCTCCACTTTGCCTCATATATATCCAGTCTACCCAGTCGTTTATATGACATTTTTTCAAAAGCTGCAACTCGTGCCATCTCTACTGCCCCCTCCGGTACCCCCTCCGTCTTCCATCCCCTGACAAGTATTTGTCTGCCAATCATAATACTAGACTGGATAAAGCTTTTAACATATTTATCCTGTCCTGTCAGAACTGAATGATCACTCAAAATAAATAGTCTAGGAATAAATGGAATTAGCATCTCTGTTATCTCACATAGATTATCATAAACATTGGTCCAAAATTGTTGGACTTTGTGACATGACCATAAAACATGAATTAAAGTACCTTCCTCAGACTTACATCGCCAACAGTGCGAAGTGGATGATAATCCTAATCTAAATAATCTAGAGGGAGTCCAATAAAAACGATGCATAATTTTGAATTGAATAAGGCGTATTCTTGCATCCCTTGAAACTACTTTAATATTCCTACAAATTCTGTTCCAATCCTCATCACTAAATGTCAAGTTCAGATCCCTTTCCCATGTCTTCTGTAGAGCTGCAATGGGCCCATTATCAAGAGTCTGAATCAACATAGAATAATAGACAGCTGCCTCGTGTCCTTTCCCATAACTCTTTAAAATTCTTTCTAGAGGCTCTGCATTGTGGGGAACCGCTGCAGCGGACCCAAAAACCGCCCCCAACATATGTCGGAGTTGCAGGTACCTGAAAAAGTGAGATGTAGGGATGCTGAACCGCCGCACCAACTCCCCAAAAGAATTTAATGAACCATCACAATACAGATCCCCTAGTGTGACCACTCCCTTCTCCTGCCATATCTTCCAATAAATGGGAAATTTACCAATTCGTAATTTAGGATTTAACCAGATACTTGAAGAGATATTTAGAAAGGGATTAAATTTGAATATACGGGCAACCCTTGTCCAAATTAATTTAAGATGACCGATTATTGGATGCGTATTTGCTTTTTTACTTAATTTAGTAGACAAGACTTGCATGGGTGACAGAGGGGCAACAACAGCTTGTTCCATACAATACCACGGCGGGGCTCTTTCCGGAGGGAGAGACCAATGGGCCAAGTGCCTTAAATTAAAAGCATAATAGTAAAATAACATCTTTGGTAGCCCTAAGCCTCCTTTATCAGCCGGTCTCTGTAACTTGCTGTGGTTCAGACGGGGCCGTCTACCATTCCAGATAAATATCTTGGATATTCTGTCGAACCTTTTAAAATAACAGTGGGGAATTTCTAAGGGGAGGGACTGCATAAGATAATTGAGTTTGGGAACACAGTTCATTTTCAAAATGTTAACTTTACCTGCCATAGACAAATTAAGAGTTGCCCATCTTTCAACATCTCAAGAAATTTTTTGTAATAATGGGTCAAAATTGACTTTAACCAAATCTTTAAGCTATCTGGGAAACCGAATACCCAAATACAGAATACCTTGCCGAGGCCACTGAAATGCACCTGGACGGAAGGCAGTGGAGGGGCAATAAGCTGTTAAGGGGAGTGCCTCGGACTTGGACCAGTTCACCCTGTATCCGGAAAATTTTGAAAATAAGTCTATAATTCCAAGAAGACATGGTACAGATCTGCTAGGATCGGAGACCAGTAATAAGATGTCATCGGCGTAAAGCATCAGTTTATGTACCATCCCACCCACAGTGACCCCCGGAAAATCTGTCGCCTAACGTATGGCAGCTGCAAGAGGCTCAATGGCTAAACAGAAAAGCAAAGGGGATAGGGGTGAACCCTGCCTGGTTCCTCTTCCCAACATAAAATAGTCTGAAATCAACCCATTGGTCTGCACTGCTGCTTCTGGGTGCTTATATAATACATGAATCCATCTTATAAAGGTGCTACCAAATCCAAACTCTTTTAAGATTTTGAATAAATACCCCCATTCGACCATATCAAAAGCCTTTTCGACGTCCAGAGATATTGCAGCAACCGGGGATTGGGTGTCGGCCACCGACCACATGACATCAATAAGGCGTCTAATATTATCTGAGGAGCTACGACCGCGAATGAATCCCACTTGGTCAGTATGAATCAGTGATGTAATTACGCTATCTAATCGGTTTGCTAAAATTTTTTAAATGATCTTAACATCGATTTGCATTAATGAAATAGGACGATAATTCTTGCATTCATCCAGATCTTTACCTTTCTTGGGAACTAGACTAATAAGGGCCTGTCTCAGAGTCGGTGGCAGAACTCCCCCCTCTAGCGCTTCCTTATAGACCTCTAGTAAAGGTGAAGCTAACTCTGTTGCAAAGCTCTTAAAGAATTCCCCAGTAAAGCCATCGGGCCCAGGTGCTTTACTCGACGGTAAAGCCTTAATTACCCCTTTAATCTCCTCAACAGTAATATCAAGGTCTAGAAAATCCCTTTGTTCATCTGTCAGTTTTGGCAGTCCTAGTGGTACTATAAAGTCATGAATTTCTTCTTCAGACGAGGTAGATGCTGAACAATAGAGATTACTATAAAATTCTTTAAATGCCTGATTAATATCTACAGTTGCAGTAAGCAGGTCTCCAGCCAGCGACCTAACACCAGGAATAGTGGAGGACAACTCCCTCTGCTTTATATAACTGGCAAGCAACTTTCCTGCTTTGTCTCCTGACTCAAAATATGTTTGTCTAGACCTAAATAGATTAAATTCAACCTTCTGGGATAGTATGTTATTATACTGATATTTTAACTTTGTCAATTTTCTCATGCCGTCTTGTGTCATATGTTGCTTCAACTCTGTTTCGGCCTGTTTAATTACATTTTCCAATTCTAGCAGCTCCCGTGTTTTAATTTTCTTATGATATGACGTGCGTTGGATGATCCGTCCCCTGATCACAGCCTTTAGGGCCTCCCATGCAACACCTGCTGATGATACAGATTGCCAATTAATCTCCAAATAATTATTTAGTTCTGTCCTTAGCCACTCAACATTTACTGGGTCCTGCAGAAGAGACGAGTTCAAACGCCATCTGTAAGACTTTCTTCTCTCACTTTGGGGTAAAAGGTCCAAGCTGACCCAAGCATGATCAGAAATAAGAATGTTCCCTATATCACAACCTATAGCAGAGGAAATGAGTGCTTTGGATATTAGGAAAAAATCTATTCGGCTATAGGTCTTGTGTACTGGTGAAAGAAAAGTGTAGTCTCTGCCAGAGGGGTTCATGATCCTCCAAATATCTATTAATCCTAAAGATTTGCAAATTCTCTGTAATGTTATAGCAGGCCTTGGCACTTTACGCAACACTGTCCCACTGTGGTCAAGAGCTGGATCCATTAAAAGATTAAAATCCCCTCCCAAAACAACAGCATGATTCCCAGCAGTTTGTAATTTCCTTTCAAGGTCAGTGAAAAAAGTTTGGTCATCCAGATTAGGTGCATATATGTTAGCCAAGATCAGCTTCTGAGACTGTATTTCAGCCAGTACAATTATCATCCTTCCCGAATTATCCTTAATTTGCTTAAGACAGTTAAACTGTAAATGTTTACTTACTAAGGTTATAACACCCTTGCTCTGGCTAGAGCCTGTGCTGTAAAAAACATGTCCAACCCATCCTGCACAGAGCTTCTCAGACTCCTCTTTTGACATGTGTGTTTCTTGAAGAAACACCACGTCATATTTTTTGTTCTTAAGCATCATCATAACCTTTTTTCTCTTAACCGGGTTCCCCAGCCCATTTACATTCCAAGTGGCGAGACGCATTAAACCTATTTGTGAAGGCATTCCTGCCCGCGCATTAATAACATACAACCCTTCACCAAAAACAATGACATTACACAGTGGTGGTGTCTAAACACAATCCCCATAAAACTAACAAAACAAAGCGTGTGCAACTGAACCTGAACTTTGCACATTTCCACCCCCACAAAAGTCCCTTCAACGAAGGTCCGACGGTCCGTGTCTGGTCCGCGAGACTCCACTCGTCGTAACCCCTCACGCGCGTCGCTGCCATAACAATGAGTCTACACCAGTGTCTTTAATTGAACATTTAGGTGCTTGGGATGAGAATGAGAACACTTCCGTTATCAGCACTTACTGCATTGCGTCTATGAAAGCCATAGCTTCCCGGGGACTGTCAAACGCCCTCTCCCCCTCGTCGGTCTCGATCCTCAGTTTAGCCGGGAATAGCATCCTGAAGCGTACTTCACGATCATGCAGCTTTTTCTTGCATTCCCTGAACTTGTCGCGCTTCATCTGGGTAGCTCTGGAGTAGTCGGGGAAAAGCATAATAGTGGTGTTTTCCCAGCTCAGCTTGCCTTTGTTCCTCGCAGCCCGCAACACCGCATCCCGGTCCGACGATCTCAAAAACCTGGCCAGTATCGCTCTGGGTCTGTCACCTGGTGTGGATCGTTGGCTAGCGATCCGAAGAGCCCGTTCAATCTCTCGTCTCCCTTCCATGTTCAGCAAATTTGGCAACAGCTCCTCCAAAAATTTCACCACATCTCCCCCTTCTTTGCCCTCCGGAAAGCCGACGAAGCGAACATTATTGCGTCGCGAGCGATTCTCCATGTCTTCTAGTTTATCCCATATCTGTCCGACATCTGACTTGCTAGCTGGCGGATTAGCTTGCCACTCCTGCTCGGTCATTTCCAAAGACTCCACGTCGTCCATTCTTGTAATTAGGGATGAGAGTTTAGTCTCTACCGACGCGGTGGTGCGACGTATTTCTGCCAACCCCGTCAGATCTTCAGATATTTTTGTTAGTGCGGAATAGATGTTACTGATATCCTGTGCTATATCGTTAGCTTGTTGCGGCCCCTCCGCTCCCTCATGGTCTTGCATCATGGCGTCAGTCCCGTATGAACTTAAATGTCTTTTAATGTCTCCACAAGCCGAAGCCTTAGCATGTTTCGACATTTTTGCAACTTCTTTAGTTAGTATCAAGTATACTGGAAGCTATTATCTCTGGTGTAAAGTCACGGTTTGTGTGGAAAAGGAAATGGTACTGGTGCCGTGCCGTGCCGTGTCACGCTATATCAAACCGAGTAGAGTAGGGCTAGCTCGGCAATAGAAAAGAGCCATTACTGTTCAAGTTGCTCTTCCTAGATTATGCAGTGTAATGTCTTTCAGCCCACATCTGAGATGGTTGCTGCTCATGTTATTCGGGTCTTTGAAGTTGATTGTCATGTCTGGAGAGCTGGAATATTGGTGAATGTATTGTTTTCAGCTGACCCAGAATATTAACCGTTTTGATGGTGCTATATTTGCCCTTAATCTGGATGGATAACCATAAAGGCATAGTTCATTAGTTTGCCAAAATGTAGAAATGTCCTTCTACCTCAGTAAGAGTCCCAGTCGTTTGAAGTCACTGACTCTACTCGTTTATGATTGTTCTCTGAATCTAGAGCTGTTTAACTTGTTTAATCCCAAACAAATCAATATTTTCCCTAGCACATAAACTGTAGGTACAGTATTTTTTCATTTTATGATTAAGTTAATGAAAAGTTTTATCCTCGGTCATTGTGAGTGGAGGAAAACGGCATAGACCTAGTCTAAATTGAAATAACACCACATACACTATAAACACATAATAATACACTGTACATACTACACACAGTATCATACACACTACATACACACACACACTAAAGAACTACACACTAACATAAGAAAATATTGACCAAAATGGCAACAGCAAAATCATTAAAAAATGGAAATGTAAGTTAAACAGCTCTAAAATTGGACAATTATCAGGAGCAAGTTTTTGATGGTGCTGTGTAATATTTGCACTTAATTTGTGCGAAATGTTCATAAAATAAACTCTTTTAATTGAGAATTATGGTTCTTGTTTATTATTTCCCCTAACTTGAGCAAAATGAGTTGCATATACTATAATTAATTTACTTTTTGCATGGACATTTTTGAGTAGAAAATGTTTATGTATACATTTACAACAACTTAAATTGGAATCATGAGATAACATTTCGAGGAATATTGATTAATGAATTAAGTAAACACTACTTGATTTATCTCGAATATATATAAAAAAAAACATGGTCATTGTACTTAATTTTTTGTTCTACCTAAAACATATCACGTACAACCAATGTGAAAATTCAGTAATATATACAAAAAAACAATTAGATTCAACTTGATATAGCTTTGTATTTATGTGGCTATTTAAGTTGGCCTTGTTATGCTGCACTAGTACCGATTACTCAATTAACAATGAAGTTAGGACAACTTAAAAAGATCCATGCAAAAAGTAAACATACCTTTTTGAGTAAACCCATTACATTATAGAGTGTAGAAGTAACCGCTATTGAATGACTCAATGAAAAAAAAACTCTAAAAAGGGAGAGTGTGTATTTACATGAGGACAAGAGAAATTATTATTTCCATAACACACTAGAAAAGAATACAAATGTCAATCACATACAAATAGCGTAATGAGTATTTGATACTTGTCCAAAATGTCTCACATTAAAAGCACTTTTTATATTGCATATGACTATTTTACATCCCTATCTTATTTTTGTGAAAGTGCAAGAAAGATATTTTAATCCTTTATGAAATGCTGATATTTCTCGTTCAAAATCTCTGCCCTGTTACTTTTGTCATGGTTTTTAAAATTGAAAGTCTTTGTTTTTACAGTTCGCAGAGTGCACATTGGAAGAAAAGAAACTTAACTTCCCATCCACAACAGCTGCTGTTAATGCCATGCAAGTAGACATTTCTACAACACTTCTGTCAGAATCAGGTGGTTTTTAAAACTTTTCTTTTCGATTCACGTGGTTGGAATACTGTGTTGTATTTAAATTTCAGGCACCAAAAAAAAATTCTGTGTTATGTCACCTTGATTTGCTAATAAGAAATAATAAAATATTGGACTTTGCAGATGTGTCCTGTGCAATCATATTAGTGATCATGTCAGATTCTGTTTGTGGAGCACATTTTAATATACCTGCACAATAAATACATAAACAAACCCAAACACCATCACTGTACAACAGTTACGGTAGAGGTAAAAACATAATTAACAAACCTGGACCCACCTGCCTCTGCTTTAAAAAGTGGTTTAGGCTATAAATAATGGCTTGGCTAGCTTTGTTGTGACTCAAAAAGCAAAAAAAAATTACAGAGTTTGTAAAGGTCTACAATGCAACTGACGGGTGTTATGTGAAACATAATATTAAATGTTTTTTGAGACAAATATCATTTACAAGTCGACATATTGCACAAGACATACATACATTTATTTGGAAACATGTTTAAATATGAATGGATTCACATAGTCACATCACAATATGAGCCTGCCTAATATGCCAATATGATGTGTAGCTTTTATGACTTGGAACGACAAATCTTTTTTGCATCTGTATGAGACCAGACATTATAAGCAGGGGATAAAGGCCCCATCCACACGTAGCCGGGTATCTGCTAAAACGAATATATTTTTCTACGTTTGGACCTGTCATCCACATGAAAACTCATAAAAACGCATCGTAAACGAATGTTTTTAAAAACTCCGGACAAAGTGAAGATTTTTGAAAACTCCGTTTATGCAGCTGCGTGTAGACAGAGATAACCGGAGTTTTGCGTTTTCGAACATCACAATATGCGCCAAAACAACAACAAATCTGCTTTAAAGTCTAAAGTGCGACCTTTGTTTACTGAAGAAGCATGGATGCCTTGAGAACTGTGGTGGTTTTTATTGTGCAGGCGCTGTTTACAGCCTTGATTTTACACGCCCAAGTCACTCCCAGAGGAATGGCGTGACAATTTCGCACGTCCCGGTCCTCAGTCCTCTCGCCGTCGGAATTATTACGTCCTCATATCGAGGGGCAGTCCACTGTCATGCGATCACCTGTCAGTGTGCTCAAAAAAGTTGCGTGCACACTTTATTATTTAGCTGATTGGGCAGATTGCGCAAAACAGCAAATGCATTTGGGTTGTCAAGACAGGTGAAAACGCAGATGTTTGTTTATGTGTGGAAGGAGTTTTTTTCAAAAACGAGGTAATGTGGATACAAATTATTTTATAAACAGAGGGGGGGAAATATTCGGTTTTAAAAATACGCGGCTACGTGTGTACATAGCCTAAATCTGTTGTAAAACACATTAAGTTCATCTGCTCTGTCCTTGTTGCCTTCTGCCCCTCCACTCTTGACACCGAATCCTGTCATGGTCTTGATGCCCTTCCACAGCTCCCTTGTGTTGCTCTCCATTCTCTTCTCCACTTTCTTTCCATACGCCTCCTTAGCAACCCTCAGTGCACTCTTTAGCTCCCTCTGCACGTTCCTCAGCTCCTCCATGTTACCCCTCCCAAAGGCCGCCTGTCTAAGAACAAAGCCAATTTTAACAATCCCCCTTTTGAAGTGATTTTATCATTTCAACTAATTCAGTCAAATAACTGAGGTAGGAATGTAATCTTCTGTATTGTGTCACATCTGTATTAGCAGTAGCAAGTTTTTAGCAGTACCCCCCAAACTGCAAGAGCCACTTACCTTTTGAGATGTAGCACAATCAGAAAGGAGATTTCTGCCATCTCCATTTTGAAGTGACTTCATGTGTCATTATGTAAGCTTATGTGTAAGCTGTTCTTCTTTGCAATTAAAGCAGCAAGCAAGTCTTCATTGCACAGGCATGTGGAAATAGTAAAAATTATTCTAATGCTTGGCTACACTTTCAAATCAGGACTATTCCATCATTTTACTCGGAACAGAAACTCTTTCCGAGAGGGTTAAGACCTTCATAAGTCACTGATTATAACTCTGCAAATGAGCACATTTAGAAAACAATTCTGATGCTTTAGCAAAACCTTCTATATCAGGAGTATTGATCAAGATTCTAGAAATAGAGACTCTTTTCTAGTAAGTTTAAAACCTTCCTCACTCAACTGATAATAACTCCGCAAATGAGCACATTTATTAATAGATTATCTGTAGAAAATAATATTTTGCTATATGTATTGTGTGTATGTGGCCTTGAACCCATCCTCTGTGTGGAATCTTTGTTCATAATGGCCTAAAACTCTGTGGTTCACAAGGTCTTGCTCCCCCATAAGGCCCAATCCCATTTCACCCCTCGGCCCTACCCCTTACCCCTTCCTCTCCGTTTTGCTCGTTCACGTGTAGGGGTGTCCCAATTCACGTTAAGGTGGAGGGGTAGGGGGAGGGCTTTGTAGCCCTTCAAACGGAGGGCTTCGGCCAAGCAGACTCCGTTCGAAGGGGTATGAAATATTTCCCAGAGTACAACGCGACTACCGGGAGAACGCGAGTCTTTTTAAAAATGGCGGAAGCAAAGAAAGCCCCACACAAATGTAAGTAGCTCTATTTTTTTGCCATAATTTAACTGTTTTAACCATTTTAGGTTGTGATAACTGGTGTATTCTGTGAGTTTAACATGGTGGCAATGTGTAGTTGTTTTATGCCATAAACGCACATGGGAAAAGTCGCTATTTACATTTTTGAAATTGTAACTCGAGTATTTACAAGCAATGTAGTTGGTTAACCATAGAGAAGTTCCTTTTGAGTGACGTGTGAGTCATTTCGCTACCTATTATCACAAGTATTCATATATGTGACTGATTCACAGGGACTCAAGCACAAACAAAGAGCCTGATCAGGTTTAGCGCAGAAAACAAAGATCGGTTTCTAAAGTCATCCCCATCCCAAAAAGAAGTAGGAAGTCCAATCCCATAATGGATTACCTGATACAGGAGAACCTGAAGGAGCAGAAGCGCCACGAGGAGATGGAGCAGAAAACGGAGCGCTTTTTAGCTCTGTTTGAGCGCATGATAGACAAACTTTACGGTGAGTTAATGCGCCATGCACCTATTGTACACACAGCCACCACTACCGCATTCTGAAATATGGAGAGAGATTAGTCTCAAATCTACTGACAAATGTGTAAATGATAATCCACCAGTTCAACATACATCACAAATACGTTTCATTATTTACAAATAAATATATTTCATTTTGTGTCTCACAGTCTGCGTTTTATACAAATACTGTTAAATTCATTAATACTCATTTTGGTTTTTATATATACATCATGATTTGGATGTGAAAGTGAACGCATTTGTTTCAAATTTTGTTGCATATATTTGTAAAATCAAAGTTACAACATTAGAATGTATTTATAAATTGGTGCATCTGCATTTGTGGATAAGTCACAAGCCTGTTTTCTGTGCCGTATTTTTGTTCAGTTTCTCTCGTGTTTTTTTGGATTTTGAGACTTTCCTTTCGCCTTTTTGCACCTGATCCACACACAAATGCAGCACCATTCACAAATGTGCCAAGCAAGCGAACGAGCTGCCGCTAGGGGCCGCTGTTGCTAAGTTTCACTGTGGTTGTGGATGGCGGTGCTCAGCCCTGCTGCCAGCAACCAGAGCTATAGAACCAGGCATCGCTCCAGGAGAGCGGCATGGCGGGTCAACCGGCGTCATCCTCACATGGAAATTCGTCTACAGTGAGTAAAAATATAAGGATCTGTGGTCATTAAAGTTGTGCAATAAACCACAGATTTTACCGTGAAAATTGTATAATATTTCAGTGAGCCTAATTGTTAGCTAACCCCATCGTTTAGCTAGCTAGTCATCACAGTGAAGACTTACTTTGTGTGAATGAACACACTAGTGTTTTAGCGTTAGTTCTGTGGATGTGTCCTAAACTTGTACTGTACATTCATGTGTTATTATTATTATTGCAAAAAAGACACACACACAATTACGAATTTGTATAATATTGTTTATTAATAATGCATTATTATTAATTAGTTAGATATGCTAGCTAGTTAGGTCTGATGTTAGTAACTAAAGTTAAGCCAGTCTATGCTCAAAATATTATTTTAAGATGATGGTGTTCCAAGAAGTTGAATGTAGGTGGCTCTAATTAAATCAGTTGTACAAACATTTTCCAGTTATATTTGTATTATAGCTATACATATAAAACTTTTTAACAGTGTAATGTACATTTCAGAATATGGTGGAGACTATGGCTCAGGCCCTAGTTACAGCCCTTTCAAGAGAGCTTTCGTCCAACCGTAACACCTCCGTAACTACACCAGTCAGGCCTCCATGTCTCTCAGCTAATACCACCGTGCCTACCACTAACATCACTAGTTCTACTTCTGGAATCAACCAGGCTTTAAAGAGGTAAGACCAAATTTGCAAACAATATACAGTATGCTTTTCCAGATTATTTACTGTACCCAACAACACCAATCAAGTTCAATGACGTACTCTCTTGTCTTTGTTTTAGACAATTTCCTAATATGTTTAAGTCAAAAACAGAAGCAAAAAAGGGTAAAGGCCGGTTTTGTACCTCTTCCCGGACCATTTCATCCAAGCATACAGACCTCACAGTATATGTCCTGCCATCCCCTTCTTCTGTGACACCTAAGGCTTCAAAAGAACTAGAACTTGCCTGTGCAGGTTTAGGGAAAAGGGTGGTTTCAGTTCCAGAAGAATTCAGTCATAAAGAGGTAATGTAATCATCATTATGATAAGATTTCATTTGCTATTCTTGAAGAAGGTATTTCCACTTTGGATTCTGATCTGATTGTATATTTTTGAACACCACATTAGATTATTGAGCCTTTATTTTTGTATGTGTTGTTAGATTGTTACACTGTTGGAGGAGGAGTTCCTCAAACTTCGCCCACTTCAAGGAAGGTGGATGTTCTACAAAGCAAAGCTGTTTTTGTTTTTTTTTCTTTTTCAAACCAGAATACTGAAAGACACAACTGTACAAAGAAAATAATTCCAGGTGATTTGCACAATAAACTTTTTATACCATTTTATAATCTTATAGGGGATGCTGCAATTGGTTCTGGAGTTACAAGACATATCCTGTCATCTGCCATCACCAAATTAAAACATGGATTTAAACTTAATTTGGGTTTGTATTTTTTTATATAACATTTTGCCATGAACTTCAGTTATTACTGTTTCTGTTTTCAGGTATTCGTGTATTGTAATGCAATAAAATGTCATGGTCTAACAAGTAAGATATGCAGTGTACTGAAACAAATGTGTTGATGTAAAATGCTTGTAATTATTCAGGGAATGCAGCAGAAACTGTGATGTTTGAAGGAGAAATCGACCACCTTGTCCCCAACACGTCAGCAGTGCTGGTTGAGTGTGAACGTTTTCTCATGGCTGGTAGGATGATAGGCCACTCAATCATTAATAATGGTCCTACCCTGTCCGGGCTCAGCCTTGCAGTAGTAAATGCTTTGACAGGAGGGACTAAAGAAACAGCGACGTCGAACCTCAGCCTAGAAGACTGCTCTGACTTAGACCACAGAGAGACCATTCGTCTGGTTAGTATAGCAGGCCTTCTATATTACTTGATTCAGCATATATGAAGATTTAGCCTTTTGTAACGTTTCCTGCCTTTTACTGATTTTGACAGGTAATTGATGAATCAGATCAATTCATGAACGTATAATGTTAAATTCATTAAATATGAATATTTACATTCTGTTAATCAGTGAAGATTACAATACATTTAATTATGAATTGTAATGTATTAAATAATGACAATCTCTTGTTACTAATAGCTACTGAAAGAAGAATGGACTGAAGATGAGGCCTCAAGAGTGACCAACTTATGTTTGGAGTCGTCTTACCCATTTCCTATAAAGGAGACAAACAGACTGCTACTGTTCCAACAGTTACTCTCCCACACTGTAATATTTTATTTAGTATTTACTCTGTTTGTATACAAACACACCAAATATTATCTGTTTTATCTACAATGGGCAAGCATGTGTACAGGCTGTCATTTTACCAAAACATGAGAACATGTGACTAACTCTTTTATGGCTGACGTTTAGGATATCATTACATTATTTTACTGTTCTTCTGACAGATAGATTTAGAAATGCAAAACCAAAAAAAACAAAGTAATTGGATTTTTTTTACTGCACAGGTCCTTGGTCGAGTTAATGCACAAATAAAGCAGCTGAGGAAGGGATTGAAGGAGACTGGAATTTGGCATCTCATTACCTGTAGGCCTGATGTGGTGCCCCTGTTGTTTCCCAGAGAGTCAGATGTTGAACTCACCTCTCAGGTGAGTCAACAGACAAAAGTCTAAAATCAGCCAGGTGGGCTATCAGTGTTTTTCAGTGGTTTCAGTGTTAGGTATTGAATATGTAGACTTCTTGTACTTTCCCCTAGATGGTACTACATTGGATTCAGTGGCTACAAGCAAGACAAAATCATGACAGTGAGGACAGCGATGAAGATACCGGGACAGAGACGCTGACTCTTATAGCAGGGTTTTTCAGAACCTTTGTTGAAGAAGGTATTTAGGAAAAACATTCAAGTATTCTGAAGTGGAAATGTTATTCCAAATACACTAATGTGATATATTTAATTGTTCTATCTGTAGCATCCTCAGAGGATTTACGGCAGCTCATGAGGTTCTGGACGGGTTGGGAAATGCCATGCCACAGGCTCAAACTGGAAGTAGTGCAGTCTACAGGACTGAATCACTTACCCCGCTCATCCACCTGTTACGAGCGGCTGTGCCTACCAAACCACTATTCCACTTACTCAGCTCTAAAGAAAGACATGCTGGCATGTCTGATGTCCGTGGAGAGTGGCTTTGGTCTAGTGTGAACAGATCCACACTTTTTGTGTTTTTTTTCTTAAGTGTGTATCAACAGTCTTGGTTATTGTGCAATTCAGTGTTTAATTAGAGTACCACATGTTTTGCTGTTCCTTTGCTTGTGGTTAAGATCTGTTAATTCTCATAAACCATGTCCTTGTTGTTGAGGAAGAAAGTTTTGGAAGGACAACTCTGATGGCAACCCAGGCTAAATCAACTATCACCTGTTTTTTTATGCAGGCCAGTGCATCTTTAAAAAAGCTTATACCTTTATTATGTTAAAGCCCATTGAAACATTCACAGTTAAATTAGTAAAGAAATTGACTTAAAGGGATATGCCACCCCCAGGCCAAATTAAGTGTATCCCCGCATTCCCGATACATAAATAAGTGTGTGGGAGCGTTTTCCTGGCGACCCAGGCATTGTCCGAATCTCACAGCACTGACCACTGCTTGGTTGCGCGTAATACATACATGCCAGCGTCGCCAATCGAAATATTTCGCCCAACGTGAATTAATTTACTTGATTTACCTTCTAATTACTGTGTGAGTGTTGTACTTTCACATCGAGTGCAAATGACTGTGTAAATCTACATGGAAGGCTTGTTTTGCTCATGTCGGTTTGGGAACTAGTTTCAGGTGCGGAAAACGCAGCCGAAGCACACTCCCCGCTACGTCATTAGATGTAGTGGCAACAGAACAAGTGAATAATGCTGCTGAGGTCCAACAGGCCCTCCTCCTCCAGAGTATGCAAGATTTGGTAGAAGACGCTGGTGACCCCCATCCAAAGATCACGCCACAACCTCTCTATTCTATATTGTAAAAAAGTACACAACAAACGGAATAAAAAGATAGCATAAAAGATAGGAACTGAAGTACAGAATAATCTGCTGATTTCCTTGTTCTGATCAAATAGATAAACCTAACAATTAAGGGTGATGTTGATTCATATTTAAATTGAAAAATCATTAAATTGCAGAAATGCAGCATTGGAATACTTACAGTGGCTTGAAAAAGTATTCATACACTTTGAACTTTTTTTTTACATTTTGTCACCTTATAACCACAAACTTGGATGCATTTTATTGAGCTTTTGTGTGATAGACCAACACAAAGTAGCACATAATTGAGAAGTGGCATGAAAATTATACATGGTTGAAAAGTGTGACTCTCAAAAGAATTCGGCCCCCTTTACTCTGAAACCCCTAAATAAAATCCAGTGCAATCAATTACCTTCAGAAGTCACTTACAGTGCCTATAGAACGTATTCATACCCAATTGAAATCCTTTATTTTATTTTTTAATTTAACTACAATGTTGTCATTATTTAGAATTCAGCTGACAATGTGAATGACGCTATAAAAGTTTGAAAATCTCGGTAAAGATTGTTTTAGAGACAATTTATGAGTGCTCGAGCTTACCGTTGGTTGTGCACGCTTTTGCCTGCTATAAAGCTGCCACTGTCTGGGCCACGTACAGTAAGCATCAGGCGTGCCACTCCAACATTTTCTCCCCCTTGATCTGCACGAACTCTATAAAACGTACAATAAACCACATATCCAAGAACTAAACAATAGTTATTTTACTCATTTCACAAATAAACTCTTCTGGCTTAGAATGTATTGGTGTACCAGCATGAACTACTATGGATATGCATTTATTATCTTACCTGAGTGGACATCCAAATTCCTCAACAGCCTGGGTGAACAAAGTCAGCATGAGTGATGCATGAGGGAGCGGAGCAAGATGGCAGCATAAAACAGAGCTCCTGAGTCGATTAGACAAGAATCTCCCCCGAACTACGAAAATATTGAAAACTCGAATTCAAACTGACAAGCAATGAGTGGGGGACGAGGGCAGAGAAGTTTAAAGAAAAAAACTATGTCCAAAGACCAAGAAGAACACGAGGTTGAAGACGAGATGGCAAGCGAGGAAAACGACGATTCCAGCCAGGCCCGGTCGGTACTCGAGGGTTTGGCTGCCATTACGAAGGAGATACGTGACCTCAAAAAAGAGATGAAACAGGACCTTACGACGTTCAAAGAGGAATTTAAAGAGGAGGTGAGGCGAGAGTTTGCCGGCTTTAAGGAGGAAACTAACCGAAAATTGGCACAAAACGTCACGGAAATACAAGAGCAGCGGAAGGATATAACCGAGGCACAGGTGCGAGTGGCAGAGTTGGAGGAATGGAACATCGAGGCGAAGGAGGCCATCCTCACTCTACTAAAACAGCAAACAAAACTTCAAGAGAAGCTGACCGAAGTGGAAGGACATGGAAGACGCTGCAATTTGAGAATTTACAATGTGGCTGAACGGGACAATGAGTCTGTGAAAGAACTGGTAGAGGGTCTCCTCCGCCGAGAGCTCACGTTACCGGAGGGAACCGAGCTCCATATCCAACGTGCGCACAGAAGTCTCGGAAAGAAGCCACCACCGGGAGCATCTCCGAGGTCCATTGTGGTCAGCTTTCTTAAGTATGAGACTAAAGAGAACATTTTGACAAAAGCCTGGAAAGAGAAAATAATCGTCGATGGGAGACAGACATTTTTTGACCACGATTACCCCACCGAGGTGATGAAGAAACGTAAATCCTATTCCGAAATCAAAAAGGTTCTAAAAGATAAAAAGATACGCTTTCAGACACCTCTGAGTAGGATAAGGATCCACTGGTCAGACGGGCCCAAGATCTATAATAGCGCCGAAGACGCATCGCGGGACATGCGGAAAAGAGGGCTGGAGACGGGTGAGCTGCACAGCAGCGAACCTTCACTCGAGGAGCGGATCCGGAGAGCTTCACCGTGGCAACGCGCCGGAGAGAGGCAGGAGATAAACAGAGGGTCCGCCGCATCCGAGGACACCAACCAAGACGCAGCGAACCGAGCGAGAGAAAAGCTGCAGGAGTTTAGAAGATGAGGAGACGAGGAAGACTTTGGTCAACAGAGAGAGAGGGAGGGGATGAGTCCCTAGGGAGCCCAGAAGAGTTAAAGGCTCACTGTTTTTAAGGTAAAGGTTGATACGATGTTTCTTTACTTTTTATTTTTTATCTTTATCTAAATTTGATACAACAGAAAGGGTTCCACTAGAGAAGACTTAGAGTGGCGACTCTTAAGATTACCCTCCCTCTTCTACAAATGAGACTTCTCTAATGTTTATGTTGACATGTGAATCGACAGAGAGAGCTAAGAAGCTACTGATTGTTGGACTTACCTAGTAGGATGGGAAGGCCTATTTTAGGTATACCCCCAACCACTAGGGGGGGCCTTTTGTTCACAAAAAGACATCCCCCACTCCCACCAACAGGGAGACAGGGCCTATTGGGATTGAGGCCCTTTTTTGCTTGGAAGTTCAGTTTTTGTGTTCGTTCATACTTTGTTCATGGGGAAACGTTGGTTGACAACATTACGGTGGAGGGGCCAGGAATTATTTCAAGGGATACAAACAATGCAACATAATGATATAATGGTGGTGTCGCTGAATATTAACGGCTTAAACAATATCAAAAAAAGAAATAAAGCTCTATCTAAGTGTAGAAGAGAGAAAATGCAGGTTATTTTTCTTCAAGAAACTCACCTATCACAGGAGGAGCATGCAAAGTTTAAAAAGCTGGGCTACAGGAACTCATTTTCCAGTTCCTTTGGGCAGAATCACAAGAGGGGTGTGGTGACATTGATTTCTAACACAGTGGAGTTCGAACTGATCAAAGAAGTTAGTGATAAGAAGGGAAGATATATCATGATAAAAGGGAAATTAGAAAACCAATTGGTGACACTGCTCAATGTGTAAGCTCCTCCGGAAAGTGGAAAAGCATTTTATGAAAAAGTTTTTGATCTTATAAATCTGGAAACAGAAGGGACATTAGTGTGCGGTGGGGATTTTAATGTGGTATTGAATTACGGGTTAGACACCACAAGTATGAAGAGAAACAAAAAACAAATTAATAGATATATGAATACAATGATGTTAGAAATGGATGTGCAGGATGTATGGAGAGAATTACATCCACTTGATCGGGATTATACCCACTACTCAGCTCCACATGCTATGTACTCCAGAATTGACTACTTTCTAATGAGTAAAGGAGATATACACAAAGTGAGGGAATGTAAGATAGGCGTGGCTGATATATCAGACCATAGTGCTATTTACCTAAAAATTCATTTGAACAATAAGAGGAAAAATACAGTATGGAGACTTAACGAAGGCATATTGAACAATAAGGGATTAGTTGGAGAAATAAAAGGGGAAATAAACAGATATCGGAAAGAGAATGACAATGGGGAAGTTGATCCGACAATCTTGTGGGATGCCCTGAAGGCAGTGATCAGAGGGAGGTTGATTTCACACACAGCATTTTTAAAGAGAGTCAGACTAGAAACGTATCAGAAACAAATTGAAAAATTAAAAGAACTGGAACAGCATCACAAGCAGTCAAAAGATTCAGATATATTTAATCAGATTAAAGAAGTCAGAAAAAAATAGATGATATTTTGTTAGAAGAGGTGGAAAGGAAAGCAAGGTTTATAAAACAGACTTATTACGAGGGAGGATCTAAAGCCACTAAAGTCATGGCTAGACGCATAAGGAAACAACAAGCAATAACTAATATACATAAAATAAGGGACCCTGCGACTAATAAAATTCTATATGAACCAGAAGAAATAGAAAAGGTATTTGAGGAATATTACAATAATTTATATTCACAGCATGCTCCTGCAGGTGAAGAACACTTGATGGATATTTTAGACAACTTAGACTTACCAGCAATAGGCACAAAGCAAAATGCAATATTGACTTTGAAGATTACAGTCGAAGAGATTAAAGAGGCAATTGGTCGGGCAAAATCAGGGAAGTCACCGGGAGCTGATGGATTGGGAGCTTCCTTTTATAAAACATTCAAGGAAGAGTTAATCCTGCTACTACAGGACTCATTTAACTATAGTCTCAGGTCAGGCAAGATCCCTCCCTCATGGAAAGAAGCCATTATCTCTATTATTCCAAAAGAAGGTAAAGACAAAGAATACTGCTGCAACTACAGACCCATATCGCTATTGAATGTGGATTATAAACTCTACACCTCAATTATAGCTAAGAGATTAGAGACATTTATGCAGGACTTGATTGATGAAGACCAGACCGGTTTTATTAAAGAGAAGCAAACACAAGATAATATAAGAAGGACCTTACATGTCCTAGAAAACATAAAGAGCAAGGGGGAAAGTGCAATTCTGGTAAGCATAGACGCCGAAAAGGCTTTCGATAGTGTGAATTGGGTATTTCTATATAAGGTATTGGAAAAATTTGGATTTAACGAGGAATCTGTGAACTGCATTAAGTCGTTATATCAGGAACCTATGGCAAGGATTAAAATAAGTGGGAGCTTGACAAAACGTTTCAGTCTGGAAAGGGGGACAAGACAGGGGTGCAGCCTCTCCCCGAGTCTATTCGCGTTATTTATCGAACCACTAGCCCAAATGATTAGGCAAGAGGAAAAAGTTAAAGGGGTGAAAATAGGTGGGGAGGAACATAAAATAGGATTATTTGCGGATGATATATTGATATTTTTAAAGCAACCCAATGAAAGCTTCCCAAACCTTATCAGGTTACTAGAGAATTATGGAAAATATTCGGGTTACAAAATTAATGTCACCAAAACACAGATCTTGTCAATAAACTACTCCCCGTCCCAAGAGATAAAGGATGCATATAAACTCAATTGGAATGCTAAATCAATAAAATACTTGGGTGTAAACATCACAAAAGGGATAGACAAGCTATATGATGCAAACTACACCAAAATAAATCAAGAAATTAGAAGAGACTTGGAGAGATGGTCAGCTATTATTTTGGACTTCAGCTCAAGAATAGAGATAATTAAAATAAATGTCCTACCGAGACTCTTATACATGTTTCAATCTCTGCCAGTAACGATCCCACCAAAGCAGTTTATGGAATGGAACAGGTGGATATCGAGGTTTATATGGGGAAGGAAAAAACCGAGGAGCAGGTACAAAACTCTGCAGCTCCCTAAAGACAAAGGAGGATTGGCTTTGCCAAGCCTAGAGGAGTATTTCTATGCCGCACAAATCAGACCCTTGATATACTGGTGCAACAATGAGTATTTTTCAAGATGGAAAAGTATAGAAATAAAGCAGACGGACGCTGAAGTACGAAACTTGATAGCAAATAAAGGCCTGGTTGGAAAATTAGGTAACCAATTAGATGTAATAACCAAAAATACAATTGAAATATGGAATACTGTTGTTGAAAGGTATAAACTGGAGAAAGAGATAAAGATTTTGAGTTGGTTTGCGTATGATGATAGGTTTATACCTGGGATAAATGATAAAGGGTTTAAACAATGGGCGAGAAAAGGGATCACAGCAATATGTACGATGGTTGAACGGGGCAAGCTGCAGAGTTTTGAGAAGTTGAGGGGCAGATTTGGATTAGATAAACATGAACAATATCGCTACCTGCAAATAAAGGACTATTATGAGAAGGAGATAAAAACTGACACTGATAACGAAGTTGTTGAGGTATTTCGGAGAGCATATGAAGGTAAAAAATGCAGAGTAATCTCAGTCCTATATAGAAGTTTGATGTCATGCAGAAAGTCTTCCTCTCTATATATCAAAGAAAAATGGGAAAAGGAACTGAAAGAACAAATAACTGAGGAAGAGTGGTTTAATATCTGTAAAACGCAGTGCACGTCCACTAGCTCCAGGATCTGGAGAGAATTCAACTGGAAGAATGTGGTCAGATTTTTTATAACTCCAAAGATTAAGGGAGGAGTGGTGTCTGCTCGGCAGCCATGCTGGAGAGCATGTGGTCGCGTGGATGCTGACCATACACACATATTCTGGTCCTGTCAAAAGTTAAAAGGATACTGGGACAAACTATGGAGGGATTTACAAAAAATAATAGGATATAAGATACCAAAAACATGTAAAATACTCTACTTGAGTAATTTAACACGAGACATAATACAAAGAGAGGATGAGTATCTTGTTAAAGTGCTGCTATCAGCCAGTAAAAAAACAATTACGAGAATGTGGTATAAAGTAGACCCACCGACTGAGGAGCAGTGGATGTGCACTGTGGAAGAGATTTTTGTAATGGAGAAAATCACACACAAACTGTGACTACAAGAGGCACAATTTGAGGACAAATGTGAAAAATGGACTGATTATAGAGGACGGGAAGAGGACACCACCATTGCCACTGGACAATAAGGACATTGATATAAGGATGAATGTTTAACTATGTATGTACGATATTCCCTGACACTGTAATTGTTGAAAAAAAAATTAATAAAAAATAAGTTTAAAAAAAAAAAAGAAAGTCAGCATGGTGTTTGAACGGTTGTTATCTGCAGCTCTCAAGTACATGATCTACAAAGTTTTATACAGTTACATCAACAAGTCATCAGAATACCTACTTTCCTCAGACAAGTTCCTGTTTATTTGTGAAAAAGAGAAAATAAAGAGACTAACTCATTGTGTCATGTTAGCTCTTTATCAAGCAATACATGTGAAGGAACAAACAACAATCCCCCAATGAAGATCTGTTCTTTTCTTCACACGTTTTGCCTGATGAAGACCCTAGAGGTCAAAACACTGCAAGTAATTTTAAATTGCTAACATAACTCCACTTTTTTCACAGTGTGCGGACATGTTCTGCCTGTGCTTCAGCACAGCTGGATGTGCACTCATCTCTCTCTTTCTACAAGTTCCTGTTTATCCTAATCAGTAAAAAATAAGCATAAAGCCAAAACTATTCCTGCATATGCAGAAATGCTAAACAGTTCATGTATAGTACAATAACAAATTAGTAATCACAAACACTTAAAAAATTATTTTTTTTAAAAAATCAAATAACATTTAGAAATTGATTAGTGATTGATTTAAAGCAGAATGGCTAATTAGAGGTAAATATTTTTAATTGACATGCAAGCAATGTTTTTGCTCACCTTGCGTGAAAAGCCATCAATACCACCAAAAATGACTATATTATACCTGTTGGACAAAAACAACAACTCATTTCTGATGATTCAGAGGAAAACCATGTATTAAAAACAGCTAGGAATTTTGCAGTTTCTCATACACATACTGATAAATTACCTGATGAGCTTATGGTTTGTGTCTATGTGTACCAGATATTTGGGACAGGGCACAGAGTATGTTCGCCTGATGATGCATCCTAACTGTGTCATTCTTGACAGAATCCCTAGACTGTCGACACGATGCATTGATGCTTTGACGCGTTCCCATTGTAGTCGGTGTCCCTGTGCTTCCAAAGCCCCCTTTACTAATCTTTATCCAGCATGTGGCATTGTTTGTTTGATTCTTGACACATGTTCATCTAGTTCGGCATCTGTGTAGGGACTGTACATTCCTCGGACAGAAAGGTTGTTTTCAGCCATTCGTCTGAACAGAGTAGCACGAGACACTCCCATCAGACTTGCAATCGTAGTCACAGGCAGCCCAAGGTCAAGAAGATGAGCAAGGTATTCAGTAGGTATTATTAGGGTTAGGGTTGGGCCGTCCACTCTCGTTTCTTCTTTCAACTTGAATAACTGGATAAAGGTTCTGGTTGTCTCTATAGCGCTGAATTGTGTTGTGCAGCTCTCTTAGCTTTTGTTTAACATCCTGGGACACATGAACATTTTGTGACACAGCATCAAGAAAAACAATTTATTGCCTACATACAAACTCCAGGTAATCAACATCAAGTGTTGTTTGCTGTAAAGCATGTGTCACCCGGTCACGTAATCCCTCCAGGATGTGTTGCTTTAGCAGCTCCTAGACGACGAATGACAAAACAGATGCAGTGCATTTATACATAAATGGAGCACCGCGTTAGTTCTGGCAGACCACGTAGTCAACGTGCCCTTTGCCTATTGGCTGACGCCGACCCAACCCTTATGGCTTTCCGCAACCAGTTGAGCTCAATGGGTAATCAGCTGCTGCTCGCAATTGGATGCTGGCATTTGGGGCACTTCATTTAAACTTGGTTTGCTGTCACTGCTTTTTTTTGCTCTCTGCTTCCAAGACGTAGCTCCGATTAGCATACGAGCCGATGCTAGTATTGTTGTTGCTGCTGCTGCTTGCCTTGTCATCCGGCGTGGATCCCCACCTGCCGGGGGACTCGGAGGATTTCGACCTTCCCAAGTCCGGCGAGCCGGGACGCGGCACCGGGCAGGCTGCCCACAGCGCGCGCGGGCAGAGTCGAGGTAGGCCGCGGCGGGCTCCCATACGTAGCAGGGCAGCCGCGGTAAGACACGCGGCTATCTTACACCGATTTCACATGATTTTGCGTGACTGTAGCTGTGTGGCGCGGGTCTTATGCCGGCACATTTGGATTACAAACCATCCTCCTGATTGGTTCGTTGGATCCTCGCGGTGATGCTTCTAAGGTGCAACAGGTGCTACACACGGCTGTTTGGTATGTATGCATTACAGTCTGATGGCTGCGGCGCACCTGTCGTGTCGGGGTGTGGAGTGCTTTGTGCCTATGGGGTACCTCATGTCACGGTAGCCACAAGATAGCTTTTCAAGCCAGTTCGGTAACTAGGTAGCTGGCGCTACCTAACTGGAAACGTTGAACTAGCTAGCTACTGGCTAGCCTTTGACATCTTGAACTGAACCAATTGAAGTGTGGCATTTCATATCATTGTTGTTCTATGAACCGTTCATAACAAGTCTGCTAGTTGGCGTTGGCTAGTATGCTAGTGGTGGCTAAGGCTAGCAGAACTGTGTTTGGAACCAAACAGAGGAGTTTCAGCTCTTAAACTCATCAAAATCACCTGCGTTCAACTATGTCAGAGAACAGACTCACAGGTTTAGCAATTCTCAGTATTGAGTCTAAACGTGCAAAAATTTGGATGAGTTGTTAGGAGATTTGCTGCACAGCAATCGTTGCATACAGCTTCTGTAATTTGATTCTGTATAGCAATCAATTGATATACATGTTTTGTATTGTATTGGTAATGGAGCCTAAGTGTACTTGGCTGTCTGAACTACCTTTGAATATTTATTCAACTGGTAAATGAGCTCTGGGAATTATAAATTTTTAAACAGTGGATACATTTTTAGGTGGCTCGGTTTTATTAAACAAAAAAAAAAAAAAAAAAAAAGACATTGTGCAAGCGTGCCTCTGTTTAAATAAAACAAGAGCCACTGGTAGGGCTTAACTTGCATGAAAGATGCTGATTAAGATCGAAAATAAATTTGGGATGAAGTCAAATCATAAAACCGCTTCCGGAATTGATGGCATGAACAGCAATGACAGAGGTCATTTGTGTTATGCTTTATGGCTTGCTTAATTGTGTGGATAGCAAAAAATGCAAGCTCACGGTGATTTTAACTTCCTAGGTGGGTCAGGTGAAGTGTGGTAAAGGGGCTGCTTGGCTTGGATGTTGCTCTGCTTGGCTTGGATGTTGCTCTGCTTGGCTTGGACGTTGCTCTGCTTTGCTTGGATCTCGTTTGCTGTCTTGGATCGGATCTTGCTCTGCACCTCCCCTGCTCCACCGACTTCTCATTGCCAAACAATGTCATACTGTTGTTCATTGTTGCTTGCTCTGTTCTAGGGGGTTTGTTGCCTTTACAGCAAATGGAAGGCACTCCACCTGAGGATGCTGCTGTTCCCTGTCTTGGCTTCCATGGAGCACAGCATTTGGTTTGGCTGGTAGCTGGTTTGAGGCAAAATTAGGCAAGGCTGGTCAAGGTATATCATAAGTGTACATTAGTCCAGTGTTTCCCAACCCTGCTCCTAGAGGAACACCTTCCTGCACATGTTAGTATTAGCACCACCCACTACAACTCTACACGAGATCGGGATTAATTAGTTGGATCAGGTCTGTTGGGAGCAGGGGGATCACTAAAACATGAAGGACAGTGTGCCGCCAGGACCAGGGTTGAAAAACACTGCAATAGTAAGAGCAAAAACAAATGATTATCAACTAACTGATTTAACTGGAATAAAAGTTTATCTTGGTTACCCATGTGTTGCTAGACAAACTCAAAATAAAGTCAAATTAATCATGAAGCTTATCACAAAACCCAATAAAACCATAAAAATTAGTCAAAAACATACTTCATGTTGGTCAGTTGTTGAAGTTGGTCAATCAGCTCAGCTAAACCAGCTTAACCAATTTTAACTAGTTCTGCTGTATTTTTCAGCAAAGACAGTGTAAATATTTATTAGCTAGCTAAACTGAGAGCAGGGGGTTATTGCACTATGCAGGATTTCTCAACTGTGAACAAATACTTTAAGCCTTCAAACAGGAGAGAGTACACCAACAATTTTCCCTTTAGCCAAGTTTGACTTGGTTTAGTTTCTTAGATAAGATGATAAATCCTGTGTTGTGGAATACTCCACTGATCTAGGATCAGTTTTGTTCTGTTTAAAGTTAGCTAGCTAGCCTACTGTGGCTACTAAACAGAACCAATTCCACCACAGCTGTTGTAGCTAGGTTAACCTAGTTATCTAGGGTAAGCTATCTCCCTTAACCAAACACACAAGTCAATATGTAGCTAGCTGGTCACTAATTAGAAACTTGTTATATCTAGGGATACGTTTTGTTAACTAGCATAAGATCTTAACTCACAACAAACAATTTACATGACAAATTATTAGAATTTGCATGAAAATATGCAAATTAGTTTACTTACCCATCCGATTTGCTGGTCCATTAGGATAAAATTCAGTCCGTCTACACGCTGCTACACGGCCGGTTTTACACCATTCCACCAAATGCAACAGCGACCCCTAGCGGCAGCTCGTTTGCTTGCTTGGCACATTTGTGAATGGTGCTGCATTTGTGTGTGGATCAGGTGCAGAAAGGCGAAAGGAAAGTCTCAAAATCCAAAAAAACACGAGAGAAACTGAACAAAAATACGGCACAGAAAACAGGCTTGTGACTTAATCCACAAATGCAGATGCATCAATTTATAAATACATTCTAATGTTGTAACTTTGATTTTACAAATATATGCAACAAAATTTGAAACAAATGCGTTCACTTTCACATCCAAATCATGATGTATATATAAAAACCAGAATGAGTATTAATGAATTTAACAGTATTTGTATAAAACGCAGACTGTGAGACACAAAATTAAATATATTTATTTGTAAATAAATAAATGTATTTGTGATGTATGTGGAACTGGTGGATTATCAATTAAACATTTGTCAGTAGATTTGAGACTAATCTCTCTCCATACTGAAACACCTTTTTTTTTTTTTTTTTTTTTACAATGGATGAAAGTGCATGCTATAATGTCATGTCGTGTCTTGTTCCCCCAGAACATCACTGAGCCCAGCACCTCCGATGTGCCATGCACCTTCGCTGTTCCTGCTCCGGTCACCCCACCATCTCGTTCTCGATGATTGCACTGTTGCCCGTTTATGTTCATATTGTTTATATTCTTACTGTTTATTGTCCATATTTGCACCACACACTTTACAGCAGACACTTTAAGCTGTTATTTGCACTATTTCTGAAAATAAGCTGCCATACCAGTCTGTAATGTGAGTAGCCTAATAAAAGAAATTAAGGACAAAAGGTTTGTGAGCATGATTATCACATCAACATCATATGAACAACTGGAACGGATATTGGTATGAAGAGATTTATTATACAAGGGATAACAAAAAAATTAGGGTACATTCTCAAACAAAACAATCACAGCTTAACAGATCATTTTATGTTGTGGTCCAATAATTTGTAGGATGACCCGTCTGCTGGAAAGAAAAACATGGAAAGATCAGGCTTTCATCCTCCCAAACCAACACATTGATAGCACACACAATGCAGTGCATTTATTTATGTCATCAAATCTGAACCTGGTACAAAGAAAACCGCTTCAAAAACGCATGAGCTGCAAGTTTATCCCAAACGGAACGAGGCGAGTAACAAAGGCTAAACGTTAGCTTATGCTTTCAGCTAGGTTAGCCAGGTTAGGATACTGCTCCAATCAATAAATCAGCAAATACCAACGAGACAAGCAACTTGTTTCTATATTACACAATATCACAAATGTACAGTTAGCACCTTCAAACACACGCACACATTATCATATTCACGCTCTGGAAGCTACCAGCTGCTCACTCACACGCTTTATTTGCATTAATTTCTCATTCTACATACCGTAACACGATCCAGCAATGCTCCCAGATGTCGAAGACGCCTTCACCTGATGGCACTCTGTCGATTCGACGCAGATATTTCTAAAAATATCCGACTAGCCCAGGAGAGCGCGAAAACCACAGCAGCAGGCATGTTTGTTTACTTCTAAAGCTGTTGCTTTTGGTTACGTAACAACTGACGGCGCGGACTTATGACGTACCTGAGTGTGAAGGGCTGTCCCAATTCATAGGGGTTACGTTTCAAGCCCTACGCCTTACTGCTCCGTTTGAAGGGACGAGGGGTAGGGGTAAGGGGTAAGGGGTAAGATAGAAAAATATAAATGGGATTGGGCCTTGGAGCTTTCATTAATCTTACATCAATAGTGTATGAAGGTCAAAACAGAAAAATAAATGCTTTGCGGACAATGGTTCTTCAGAACAGAATGGCTTTAGATCTTCTAACTGCAGCTTCTGGTGGCATTTGTGTGATGATAAATACTACATGATGTACCTACATTCTGCCATAGGTCAAGACAATAATACTCAAGGTCTCGACTTGATGTCCTGGCTGACTTCAGGACCGTGGTGGCACATCCTAATGCGAATTGCAATACCTATTCTCTGTGTCATCTTTCTGCTTTGCCTATTTACAATGTGCATTATTCCTTGTCTTAAATCAATGATTAACAATATGATGGCAGGGCGGTTTTCTAACCATGTCTTACTTGTCCAACATGACCCAGAGGAGCTCAGCAAGGATACTACAGTCTAATGGCGCTTTTCCACTTGCTCTACACAGCTCGGTTTGGTTGTGTTTCCATTACACTTCGTGCCTCCTCGACGTGGGCGGGGTCGTCGTAACACGGCTGCGCGTGTTGCTGCTCACCCTGTGGCTTTTTGTCGCACAGAAGGCAAGAGAAGAGAGCCAGAAAAGACTCCTGGCCGCCAGACAAAACAGTATTGAAAAGTACCGGAGAGTTTTGTTAAGAGCTTAAAAAAGACGACGTTTGGAGGTATGCTAACGGTTGCTAACGCTAGCTTTTGTTATGACGCTTCCAGTGACGACACTCATCGCCCAATCAGTGGAAGGCAGTCAGCTGACGTCACGTTTTAGTAACGCTTCGGCCCGCTTGGAACCAGGGCTGAGGTGGTACGAAAAATTGTCCCGTTTGCAGGTACGGCGTGCTAGTGGAAACACGCAATAGTGCGCCGAGCCGAAGCGAGCTGGTGGAAAAGCCCCATATGTGACACCAATACTGAAAACACATTATGTGAATGGTACTAGGTTGATGTTGACTCGTAACTAAAAATGAAAAACAGGAGGGAAATGTTGGAAAAATGTATATAGATTTTCATCCATCCATCCATCCATCCATCCATCATCTTCCGCTTGTCTGGGGGTCGGGTCGCGGGGGCAGCAGCTTGAGAAGAGAAACCCAGACGTCCCTGCCCCCGGCCACTTCCTCCAGCTCTTTTGGGGGGACCCCGAGGCGTTCCCAGGCCAGCCGAGAAACATAGTCTCTCCAACGTGTCCTGGGTCTTCCCCGGGGTCTCTTCCCAGTGGGACGGGCCCGGAACACCTCACCAGGGAGGCGTCCAGGAGGCATCCTAACCAGATGCCCGAGCCACCTCATCTGACTCCTCTGGATGCGGAGGAGCAGCGGTTCTACTCCGAGCCCCTCCCGTATGACCGAGCTTCTCACCCTATCTCTAAGGGAGAGCCCAGACACCCTGCGGAGGAAACTCATTTCGGCCGCTTGTATTTGCGATCTCGTTCTTTCGGTCACTACCCACAGCTCGTGACCATAGGTGAGGATAGGAACATAGTAGAGATGCGCGGATGACGTATTTTCCCATCCGCAACCGCTGCAAAAAATATATATCCACCCGCTATCCATTTGCACAAACATTTTTTCACCGATTTTCAAAACCGAACCCGCCCGCCATCCGCCGATAGGTGTAGGTCTATTGAAGGTGCCTTGGCTATTTGTATCGGCTTTTTCAAACAGCGTAGTTCATTAATGAACTACGCTGTTTGAAAATATATATGGTCAATAAGTCCGCCTACTACTATGTAGTGGATAATAGTGCTGTCAAAATCACTCCCAAGTGCTAAATTGAACACCTTTAAGACACACAGCCGTCACAAGCGATTGAATTCCTTCCAAGGCATTCACACTATCACTAGTTACAGGTTAGCATACCCTACGTCTCCCCACTTGTATGTGAAACATTAATACAGAATATAACTATATAGTTCTACATTTTGGATTAACCGATCTATTTCCAAGTATCACACGACCCTTCCATCACCTTGAAAATGTGCATTCCACTGTCGTTTTGACATGTCTGCATTGAAATACTATTTGCAGCTATATTTCACACTCCATCAAGAAAAAAGTAAAACATGATGAGCACGGGCACACCGTTTTGAGTGTACGAATTTTTTTTAAAGAATCTAGACAACAAAGTCCGTCTACATAGCACGATAAATCCATCCTTTAGCGAAATGTTCCCAACCTACTTCAGAGAATGTAAAACAACTTCAAAGCACATAGTCTAAGCCCAAATCAACATGCCACGGCGGGCAAAATGAATAACCAGATGGCCTACCTTAAAACGCTGTCTTGATCACAGGATTCTTGCAATTATTCCACTTTAATCCACACGGTTTAACGCACCCAACACTGCTAGCAAGCAACGTAGAACTAGGGTCCTATGTGCTAACTGTAGGCCATGAATGGCCTTAGTAACTCCGCGGATTCAACCGCCAACCGCGCATCTCTAGAACATAGATTGACCGGTAAATCGAGAGCTTCGCCTTCTGGCTCAGCTCCTTCTTCACCACAATGGGCCGGTGCAGAGCCCGCATCACTGCAGACGCCACACCGATCCGTCTGTCAATCTCCTGCTCCATTCGTCCCTCACTCGTGAACAAGACCCCGAGATACTTGAACTCCTCCACTTGGGGAAGGATCTCATTCCCGAGCCGGAGAGGGCATTCCACCCTTTTCCGGCTGAGGACCATGGTCTCAGATTTGGAGGTGCTGATTCTCATCCCAGCCGCTTCACACTCGGCTACGAACCGCTCCAGTGAGAGCTGAAGGTCACGGCCTGACGACGCCAACAGAACCAAATCGTCCGCAAAAAGCAGAGACCCGATTCTGAGGTCGCCAAACCGGACCCCCTCAACGCCCTGGCTGCGCCTAGAAATTCTGTCCATAAAAATTATGAACAGAATCGGTGACAAAGGGCAGCCCTGACGGAGTCCAACCCTCACAGGAAACATGTCCGACTTACTGCCGGCAATGCGGACCAAACTCTGACACCGGTCATACAGGGACCGAACAGCCTGTATCAAGGAGTCCGGCACTCCATACTCCCGGAGCACCCCCCACAAGAGTCCCCGAGGGACACGGTCGAACGCCTTCTCCAAGTCCACAAAACACATGTAGACCGGTTGGGCGAACCATGCACCCTCCAGGATCCTGCGGAGGGTATAGAGCTGGTCCACTGTTCCACGGCCAGGACGAAAACCACACTGCACCTCCTGAATCCGAGATTCAACTATCCGTCGAAGGGCCATTACAACACAAAAAGGGCATTTTCACCTGCCAAAAATTGATTGAAGGCCAAATACAGTTAATGACAGGTGATTTCTGCCTAAATATGACTTGATCTCATTCAAGAGCTTCATAATATAAACACTAGAGCTCACAGGACAGCTTGGAATTATTTTAAAGGGCCATTACAACACAAAAAGGGCATTTTCACCTACCAAAAATTGATTGAAGGCCAAATACAGTTAATGAAAGGTGATTTGTGCCTAAATATGACTTGATCTCATTCAAAAGCTTCATAATATAAACACTAGAGCTCACAGGACAGCTTGAAATCCTTTTAAAGGGCCATTACAACACAAAAAGGGCAATTTCACCTGCCAAAAATTGATTCCTGCATTTAATTTGATACTGAAAAGGGTTTTCTTGCTCAAAATGACCTTGGTTCACTCACAAGAGAAATATTTACCAGATTACACCTTAACCAGTACTCAATACCTTCTGGAAATGGTGTAAAGGGCCACTCAACACATAAAAAGCAGTTTTTTACAAAAAAGTGATTCCAACTCCTAACGTTGGACGGAAAGAGGTTTTCTTCCTCAAAATGACTTCATATACGAATTGCAAGGTTCCAAATGAACCATTAATGACATGAAATCATCTACATTTTAGACAAAATCCTACCATATGACCATAGTAATACCATTGTACAATAAATAAATCAAATCACAACTTTTGGTGCAAACTACATTTATTTTATACATTCATACGGACAGACAGACAGACAGACATAAACACCGAAACATGACATCCTTGAACAACACACTAACAAGATATAACTATATACATATCAAATACAGGGCCAATAGCTAGACATGCTACTGGCATGCTGCACAAACATAATTCTTTCGGCCTTTGTACTTGACACAGCTCTTGTGGAACCACCGCGGGCAGAGTTCACATCCCATCTGAATTCGGCAACCGGAAATAAAAAAAATGGTGATTAAATTTATTTTTATGTTTCCCTTACACATAGAATTTTAAATAATATTTAGTCTTTTTCTTTTTATGAAAATATGCCAGACTTAAGAAGGACAAGTAAAACATAAACAGTTACCCAATGAGTGTCCCCATCCTGCTCCCCACACAGATGGCACAAGTTTGTCAAGTCATCTGCCAAAACAAGGAACAAGGATTTTTTTCTGTTAACTGAGTAATGTTTGTCAGAATAAATGATAGCCAAATAAATTAATTACAAAAAGTAAGATAAAAAAAACACCTGTGTTTTCCACAACAGAAACGGCAATGTGCTCTCTTATGGAGTTAACACCAGATGATGAATTGTCAAATTCCAGAGGTAATCCACCCAAGACGCACTCTGCAAACTGTGAATAAGAGGTGGAATAATAGATTTATTATGGGAAATGGTAATCTTACAAGAAGTGTTTGAAATTTATTGAACCACCCAATGACAGTAAAAACAGTAGCATGAGTTTTGTTTAATTTTAATTGATAAAAGTAACCCAATGTATGTAAAAGTGTAATGCCAGAACATTCTTAAACATGCTTGTGTGTAACATAAAACATTTAAGGCAATGTTCAGAGTTAGTTTTTGACTATTTAATCAATAATGGAGTCAACGTGATTGACACTATTGTCTATCAATTCACATTACAATTTCAGATGTCTCATAAGAATCTAAATTACTGTCATTCTAATCCTTACACTAAGCTTAATCATGCAGTGATATGTACCTTCAGTGCATAGGCTCCACAAGATGTGGCATCATGTTGCATTGGGTGAGGCATTGTTTCACAAGCCCATCGGGATACATTTAGCCCCCTGTTTCTCATGAATGATTCAAGATTCAAGATTCAAGAGGGTTTATTGTCATTCCAGCCATATACACAGTACAGTTCAATGAAATAACGTTTCTCGAGAAGTTTTTCAGTGCAACAAACAGCAACAATAAAGAACAGCTTGGACAACAGAGGTGATCAGATCAGTCTCTGAGCGTTGAGGAGTCGTATGGCCTGGGGGAAGAAGCTGTTTTGTAGTCTGGTGGTGACAGACCGTCTGCTGCGGTACCTTCTGCCAGAGGGGAGGGGTGAGAAAAGTTAGTGTGAGGGGTGGGAGGGGTCTTTAAGAATCCTGGTTGACTTGCGGATGCAGCGTGTGGTGTAGATGTCTGAGACGGAGGGAGAGTGGCTCCAATGATCTTTTCAGCCGTCCTCACCACACGCTGAAGGTTTTTGCGGTCCAGTTGGGTGCAGTTACCGAACCAGGCGGTGATGCAGCTACCCAGGAGGCTCTCTATGGTCCCTCTGTAGAAGGTGGTGAGAATGGTGGGAGGGAGGTGGGCTCTCTTCAGCCTTCTGAGGAAGTGGAGACGCTGCTGAGCCTTCTTTACGGTGGAGCCGGTGTTGAGGGACCAGATGAAGTTCTCCGCCAGATGGACACCAAGGAATTTGGTGTTCTCCACAATCTCCACCGGGGAGCCTTCGATGTGCAGAGGCTCGTGGTCCTTCTGTGTTCTGCGGAAGTCAACAACCATCTCTTTAGTTTTGTCCACATTCAGAGACAGGTTGTTGGCTTTGCACCAGGTGATCAGCTTTTCCACCTCCTCCCTGTATGATGACTCGTCGTTCTTTTCGATGAGACCCACCACGGTCGTATCGTCAGCGAACTTGATTATGTGGTTCGAGTCATGTAGTGCTGTGCAGTCGTGGGTTAGGAGTGTGAACAGCAGTGGACTGAGCACGCAGCCTTGAGGTGCCCCTGTGCTCAGTGTGGTGGTGCTGGAGGTGTTGTTTCCGATCCGGACTGACTGGGGTCTAACCGTAAGAAAGTCCAGGATCCAGTTGCAGAGGGTAGTGTTCAGGCAAAGCAAGCTCAGCTTCCTAGTCAGGTGCTGTGGGATGATAGTGTTGAATGCTGAACTGAAGTCTATGAACAGCATTCTGACATAAGTGTCTTTTTGATGTGATGTGAATGATGATCTAAAAACACAAATACATGTAATCTATATATGCAATAAAAATCAGTCAGACCTTACTTTAAATAATTAAATAGTTAAAATGTCCACAATGTAACTGCAATTTTAACAAAGTTCCTTACTGGTTGCAATCGCATTTAATATTGGAACAAAGCACAACAATGGAGAATTAGGAAGTAAAAACTGGATTTCAAAGGAAAGGAGATAACTTGTAAGTAAAGAGAGTTTTGTAAAATCTGAATTCATTTTTATCACAGTACAGGGAAATGATATCAGTACAACCAACAATTATTAGATTCATTTTTTTCTAATTTGCTTTAAAATTGTGATAGGAAAACAAAACATCAGGATATAATGAAGTAAGACTTTGAGAAAGGGACTTATCACAGCTGGAAGGGACAATTAAAAATTATGGGATAAATATAGCCTAGGAAAGGACTCTAATAACTTATGTAGCAGTAGGTGGATCACGTATATTTAAACCTATCATTTTTTCAAAATGTATAATCTTTTTTCTTTGAGTTTCTCACCTCCACATCTAAGACTTTCCCCATAGTAAATATATTAACCTGTCTATTTAAGTTTTATGTTAAAACTAATGTGAAAAAAATGTTATACTGTACTGACTTGTTCTGCTATATTGGCACATTTAACATCTTTTTATCTAAACATTACTTAAATTTCACAGCGCTGTGCCCTAAGTCTGGCCAGTAATTGTAGTAATATTTTTTTTTATCAATGTCTACTTCACTCTAATACACATATTTTACTTTGTTGTCCATGATTTTTAACCTATTGTACTTAAAGTGTCAAATAAGAATTCATACAAAATTACCTTGTAACATCCTTGCAGTGACTTACAGATGTTTTTCTTTCACCCAGTGGATCCAGAAAAACAGTTTTTTTCTCTGCTGGCAAGATCACCTAAATATAGAGTTAAAAATTAATCAATATACTGTAAGAGTAGCATTACAGTTCTTCAGCAATACTATGCAGACTGCATCAGCATGTGTACCCACACACACCCACACACTATGTTTAAATGTACATTCATATAAAACACAATACCATCAAGTTTAAAAATAAAATTACCACCAGCATCCAGTGATGACCCGCGTTGACAATGCCCACGATAAATTTGTACAGCTGTGGGACAATCTGTAAGATAACATAACAAATCAAACATGTCTAGTGATTATTGCATATTATGCTGTATTAATTAGTACAATAACATGAGATAATATTGTTTAATACCTTAATTTTGGGTTTCTGTCCTTCCCAAATGCGGGTAATTTCGAATGAGTCCAATGCACATGCCCTGTCTGTGTTCTCATCATTGTATTTTTTGACAAGCAGGGTCAGATATGCATTGATAACCTGTAATTTAAAAATAAAAGGTTAAAAACATATTTAGCATGTCCAAAGAAATAATTACAATTTTGTGTGCCTAACTTAAAAGTATGGTCAACACAGAAACCATTTTAAAAGAAGAGAATGTTAACACCTCACCTCACTTTCAAACTCTCTTTGTGGTCCAGTATTGACAATGTCCCCAAAGTAGATTTTGTATGGGCTGATTTAGGAAAGGAGGACATATACCTTCTTCCCCTCCCATGCGTCTTTCACATCTATAAAAGTAAGTTTCAAAGTTGTAGGAATGACATTCTGTGAGGACTTCTTCTAAAATACACTTGGGATACAATTTTGCTCGAATGCAAAGCTAGCAAAATCTTTGTGCTGTTTCAATTACCTGTATTTTGACAGAAAATATTATATCCATTTGTTAACTTGAGGGTGTCATACATTCATATTTGGATTATATTGATAGTTATTTTGATTCATAAGATATTTCATGTTTTAAAAATGGTATATCTCTTTTAGCCTACCTTTACAGTTAACATGTGAGTTTTACAATATATTTCAGTATTTTACATTATTGTATTTTACAGTTATCTTTATTTGTGAAGTCCTCAGGGTTCTTATGACTGTATGTAAATCTGTAGCAGACAGGAGCCTGCCCATAAATTTGTTAGCCTCAACATTTTAAGCTTGCAAATGGAGTTAGCATATATAAAAGTGAATACATTTATTAAACATTCGCTTACTGACAGGGGTGTTCACTGTGGAGTTTGTGGATGCAGGGGAGGTATAAATCTAACCGGAAATAGCAGTGGCCCTTTTCCCTGTGGAGAGGCCAGAGGAGGTGCTTTTGGATGGGTCTGAGGAGGACGGGATGACAGGCGGGTCTGAGGAGGACGGGATGGTAGGCGGGTCTGAGGAGGACGGGATGACAGACGGGTCTGAGGAGGACGGGATGACAGGCGGGTCTGAGGAGGACGGGATGACAGGCGGGTCTGAGGAGGACGGGATGACAGGCGGGTCTGAGGAGGACGGGATGGTAGGTGGGTCTGAGGAGGACGGGATGGTAGGTGGGTCTGAGGAGGACGGGATGGTAGGTGGGTCTGAGGAGGACGGGATGGTAGGCGGGTCTGAGGAGGACGGGATGGTAGGGGGGTCTGAGGAGGACGGGATGGTAGACGGGTCTGAGGAGGACGGGATGGTAGACGGGTCTGAGGAGGACGGGATGGTGGTGCAATCCACTGATAGCCTATGTGGCACTCTGGCTTGCTCCTCCTTGTAAGGAACCAAGTGATCTCGACTGATCTTTGGTATTAGAACACCCTGGCTGTTGACAAGGTCCACGCTTTTCCCTTCTATGGCCACAATTGTGAAGGGCCCAAGGTAATTTGGGTCTAATTTGCCCCCTTTCCTCTGCTGGCTCCTTACGTTTAATCTCCAGACCTTCATGCCCACCTGAAAGTCTGGAGCAGGTTTTTTGCCCTTTTTTTTGTGGGGCTTGGCCTGGTTATTTTGAATTGCACTTTGAAGTGCCTCATCCAGTTTTAGGAGGTCCTGAGTCATTTCCTCAACAGAGATGACATTTTCAACACTGTCATCCACCTTTTAAATGATTTCATGATTAGATTAAAGCACTATCATACACATTGTTAATTTTTTCTTTAACATACAAAGTACAACTCACCCTGTATTCTTCAGGGATCTCGCTGGGGTACCTTGCCTCTCTTCCAAACATTAAAAAAACGGTGAGAATTTAGTTGTGACTTGGCGCTTAGTCCTGAGTCCAAACAAGACTGCATCCAAGTGGTTATCCCACTCATCTGGCCTCTCCAATACCAATTTTGACATTGCCCTAGAAAAAAAGGTATAATTATAGAGCACTTCTAAAAATTTTAAGTTTTAAATACTGTTTATTTTATAACAAACAATATTTCAAAGCGATACTTATCACGTTATAAAAGACATACCTCTGGATGGTCCCGTTCATCCTCTCCACCAGTCCATTTGTTTGGGGATGGTAGGGAGAGCAAAGGCTTCTGTTGATCCTCAAGATCTTGCATACACATTTTTGTTGATCTGTATTAGGAATAAATAAAGACAGAAAATTAAATGTAGTTATAGATATAATAAGATGTGACTTAGTTAATCAATGAGTTTCAAAAGATTTAAATAAGTTATTACCAAAATTCTATTCATGATAATTGTTTGTTATATGTTTATTGTATGTCAGTAGCACACATACTTCATTCACAAACTCCCGGCCTTGGTCAGTCAGAATCCTCTTGGGAGCTTCGAATTGATAAAAAAATTTGAGGATGCACTGACTGACTTCCTCAGCAGTCTTTGATTTTATGGCGTATGCCTGGGGCCACTTCGTCAGGTAACCTATCATTACGCAAATGTACTGATTCCCTGCTTTTGTTGTTTTTAATTTTCCAATCAGGTCCATCCCAATGAGCTCAAACAGTTTGGCAACCTGTAAAATGTAAAATATCACTGTAATAATGTGTCATGTATAACTTGAAATTCATACATATTTTTTTATCTAAAAGTAAAGATAATATTATAAAAATAAATGTTGTTTTTTGTTTTGTTTTGTGTTTTTACTTTTATTGGTGTGTATTCCACCTCCTGCTTTATAATGGCACTGCTGGCCTGGCATGCAGTACACTGGCTCACCTGACAAAAAAACAACCCAAAAACAAAGTATGATCATTTTCCACATCTTAGAGTCTCAGAAAAACAAGTTTTCATTTAGTGAGTATATATATATATATATATATCATACTGACCCACTGATTAATGTCCTCCGACATGCCAGGCCAGTAAAATCTTTTTGAGATTGCCTCTAGTTTTTTTTCCGGCCACAGTGTGCACCAGTGCTGCTGGCATGGAAGTCCACAAAGACTGCATCTGCCTCCTCTTTCCCACGGAGCACCTTTGCTTTGTGACAATGAGGCTGTCCTCTATACCTCAAATAGTACAAATGACCATCTGTGAAAAGTTAAAAAAAAAAACGTTAATGATGAATTAGGAGCAACTGGAAATAAAATATGTATGTGTATTTACTATGAAAGCTATTCAATGTTTTAATAATTTCTCACATAAGAAGTAGCCCATGTCAAACTGACCATGTTTTGACAAAGTCTTAGACCAACACGCACAGTTGCGCTCAGAGACGCACAAGTTCACAGTGGCTCAGAGCGAGAATTACAAATGCCAAATTGAAACTTTAGCCGTCTATTATAGACCATCAAAATAGAGCCCAAAGAGCTGCAGCATCCAAAATGTATTACCTTAAACTAAATAAATGAAATAAAGTACATTAAATTGACAGCCTAATGAGATGGAATAGGTTAAATATACTTATGTTAGCTTGCCATATGAGTTAATAATGCCAGTGCCATGGTTAATTTCACATAATAATGTTATAAACATGTATATGTATTACTTTACTTCATTAATATAATTTACTTACTTATACTTTACATACTTAATATACATGATATATTTTGTCTGTATAGAAAACTAATTTATACAAAAAATAATAAATATCTGTATAACCAACGACACAAATTCAGGCATTTCTTACAAAAAGAAAAATTAAAGATTAATATAATTTATCAACCCAGTCTCACAGAAAAACGTGTAAGAGCTACGTTGGTCCACAGGGGAAAACGTGGTATTTCAATTGCTTCGTAACCAGGTCACGTGACTATCAAGATTCCCTGAGCGAAAAAAAGAAAAAGGTCAACTGTCGGCCACTTTCTTGTTTTCGCCAAGTGAAAATTGATAGTCACGTGACCTGGTTGCGAAGCAATGTAAATTAATAAGCCAAATAAAACGGGGTATTGTTACAATTTTAGGGGCCAAATTGTGACAATACCACGTTTTCCCTTGTGGAACAACGTTTATTACACTTTTTCTGTGAGACTGGGTTGAATTTATAAGCCCCTCGGACGCCCCACATGTATAATCAGGTTAGGTCTATCAATTAAGCTCCATCTCACCCTGTACTTCAAAAGCCTTTGTCTTTCGACGAAAATTACTTAGCTGGACTTTTGAAAATCCTGGGGGGATAGTTCCATCTATCAAAAAGGACTTTATTTGGTCAAACAGACAGGCATCCATGATGAGCGATGTCTCACTCAAGTGCGTCTAGCATCAAATGCATGCACTCTGTCAATTAAGAGGGTCTGTTAATTGATCACATGTGCTGTGTGCACACGGTATACATGTGCAGCCTGCATGCCTTAAAGGGGCCAATGCAATGCATAAATAGCATTTGTACACTTGCCAAATATTGTTTCTAGCTCCTGATGTTGGACTGAAAGGGGTTTTCTGCCTTAAAATCACTTCATATAACTCATGAGTGATACTTTGAAGAATATATCTTATCTCTTTACTTTTCAATACTTGTAAACTGTGTAAAGGGCTAGTGTGAGGTAATCTGTCACATATGATGCTTCAGGGTAAAGACCAGTCATTTTGAGACAAAAAACAAATTTTAAGTTCAATACATTTTTGGCAGGTGAAAATGCCCATTTTGTGTTGTAATGGTCCTTTAAAAGAAATCCAAGCTGTCCTGTGAGCTCTAGTGTTTATATTATGAAGCTTTTGAATGAGATCAAGTCATATTTAGGCACAGATCACCTTTCATTAACTGTATTTGGCCTTCAATCAATTTTTGGCAGGTGAAAATGCCCTTTTTGTGTTGTAATGGCCCTTTAAAAGAATTCCAAGCTGTCCTGTGAGCTCTAGTGTTTATATTATGAAGCTTTTGAATGAGATCAAGTCATATGTAGGCAGAAATCACCTTTCATTAACTGTATTTGGCCTTCAATCAGCTTTTGGCAGGTGAAAACTGATTGATAACTGCAAAACGCATCCAAACATGCAGCAAATACTATGAAGGGCCCAGATCAGATAAAAAACAATGCAGTCACGAGGATCGTTGCAAAAGTTATCATATCTTTATTGAAAATCCACCAATAGTCTAAATCATATTCATTACAGTCTAATTTCCAAAGACAGGGCTCTACAATCATCAGATATACCGAGCACAGATACATGTTTATCACGTAATTGTCTTTACGTGATAAACGTCAAACTTTCGAAGCTATAATTAGGTCTACATTACAATGCAGTTGCGTGTATCTGCATAGTATGATCGCTTAATCCAGAGAAAAGCAGACGGTTTCTCACTACCGCTCAACGGGCTGCTGTGCGCGCTCCCGCGGCGGCAAATCAGATTCTGGCAGACAATCACTTTTTGGCACGACACCGTCTCTTTGACTCAGTTAAACGCAACCTCCGTGGCCGGATGAAATACTTCATGAAGTATCCTGCTACACTGTGTGTCACCGTGGATGGCAAACTGCAGAGTTTCACCTGTCATAAGCGCGCTGAAGCGTCTTTCATGTCCGAACCGAACTCAACAGCTACTGGTATGTCATATTAGTCCATGCTTGTCTTTGTTTACTTCCTTGTTTCTATCTGACGTCAGAATAATGTGGACTTGCCGTTGGCTAAACTGCCTCACGTGACTTGCGTTGTCAGTAGTGTGTGGTGATACTCCTCTCTAAGCTACACATTTATTTAACTGAATGCAGACTCGAGTTTCGAGTTTCTCCTAAGTTTGTTTGTTTATTTACTTTATCTGTTTTTATTTTATTTTTTTTATAAACTTTATCTCTGGCTAGTTTGTTCACTCATGGGACTGCCTGGGGACCAGCCCCTGGGCCTGATTGGCCTTTTGTGGGGAATGTTTGTTTGTTTTTGTTGTTGTTTTTGTTGCTGCTGTGTGTGCTTGTATGAATGGGATTGTGATTTCTGCCTATTAATTAAATCGAAAATACACTTCAGCCTTGCATCTAGTTTGACCTTAGCCTACAAATGCTGTACTCACATAACACTGCTATTTCCTATGTTACTGAAACCTTATGAATGAGGCAAAAGGATTAAAAATTATTCATCTTAATATCAGGAGTTTGGTGTCAAAAATTAACCAGCTTCGTGTATGGGTCAATATGCATAAGCCACACATTATCACACTTTCGGAGACTTGGCTAGGCAGTCATATCAAATAATGAAATTAATTTGACAAATTACAATTTATACAGATCTGACAGAGTCTCATTGGGTGGAGGTGTGGCCATTTTTGTGTTAGCAGAGCTTGCTTCTGAATTGATTACTCCCCCTGTTGAGGCTTATCTTTTTGAATGTATTTTTGTTAAAATCACACTGCATGAAAACAAGCGACTGATCATTGGAAGTGTATATAGACCACCATCATCCCCTGCTGATTCCTTTAATAATATAATTTCCACCATCAATTCTATTTCTCAGAAAGACGAACTAATAATACTTGGTGACTTTAACAAAAATTGGCTCGATAAATCATGCTCTAAAGAAAAAAATCTACTAAATAATCTAAACCTAACTCAACTTATCAAAGAGCCTACTCGTATTACACCTCAATCTCTTCTTGACTGGATACTGGCTTCTCATCCTGACAGATTTTCCAAGTCTGGTATCATGTCAGACTGTTTCAGTGACCACTATATTGCTTACTGTGTGTGGAAAATTAAAATTCCGAAAGTGCCCCCTAAGTTGATTAGTATCAGACAATATAAAAAACTAAATCTTGACTTATTTATGAATGATTTTCTTGCTATTAACTGGGACAGATTTCAGTTAATACCTTATGTTCAAGATGCATGGGATTTTTTCCTCTCCGAGTTCACAAAAGTAGTAGATAAACATGCACCGTGTAAAACTATTAAGGTAAAGGGTAGACATCTCCCCTGGATCAGTCCTGAACTTATTGACCTCTTTAGGAAAAGGAACAAAGCATGGACAACATACCGTCAGACTAGAGACAATGCTGACTGGGAAATATATAGAAAACTGAGAAATCTAAGCTAAACTAAAACTTCTAATGCCAAAGCTATTTACTACAGAGAATGCCTGACTGGTGACTTTAAAAATCCCAAAGAATTCTGGAGAAAAATTAAAACAATTACTAACATCTCTGAAAAACATTCAATTAATCAAGTTAATCAAATTAAGCTTGATGGCAATATTCTACATGATCCACTATCTATTTCCCAGGTCTTTAACAATCATTTCTCGTCTGTCTGCTCCTCGCTTCTCCCTGACAGTCAACCGACTACCAGTTCTCTTGGTAATATACCACCTTGTACCAGTTCTTTTTCCTTTCGGAAAATACGACCAACTGAAGTGCAGAAAGTAATTTGTGAATTTAAGGTAAGCAGTGGTGCTGGACTTGATGGGGTTGAAAATCGTTTTCTCAAACCAGCCGCCAATATCATTATGTACCCTCTTACTGATTTATTCAACCTGTCGCTAGTCTCCAGCGAACTACCACTTATCTGGAAATATGCACGTATTATTCCTCTCCATAAAAGTGGTGATCAGCTTGATTGCAATAATTACAGGCCTATCTCCATCCTATGCTCTGTTGCCAAAATATTTGAAAAAATCATCTTTAACCAACTTTCACTATACCGTAGTATTAACAACATTCTCACACCCCTTCCATCTGGTTTTAGACCAAATCATTCTACAGCTACTGCCCTACTTAAATTCACAAATGATGTGTTCTCTGCAGCTGATAGAGGGGAGTTAACTGGTGCCATCTTTATTGATCTTACCAAGGCTTTTGATGTTGTTGATCGCTATTTACTACTTGATAAATTATATGCTATTGGACTTTCTAGAAGTGCATTACTTTGGTTTAGTTCATATTTACATAATCGAAAACAGTGTGTTATTTTGAATGGGAAAAGTTCTGACCTCCTCATACAGCATAGTGGAGTACCTCAGGGCTCCACACTTGGACCACTACTTTTCACCATTTATATAAACAATTTGCCCTCCATTTTTCAAAACTGTAATGTTCATCTATATGCAGATGATACCATTATTTACACATCAAAACCAAATCTCTCACAAATTCAAGTTTCACTCCAGTCAGATTTCACCCTCCTGCAAGACTGGCTATTCCAGAACAAGTTACTTTTGAACAAAACAAAATCCTTCTCTATGATCTTTGGTACCCGACATAAACTCAAATCTATGACAGGCCCATGTGATATTTCTTGTAATGATGGTACAATTCTGCATAGAGTTGACAGTTTTAAATATTTAGGGGTATGGCTTGACTCTAACCTTTCATTTAAACCTCATATTGATCATATACTGCATAAAGTAAACTTTGGTCTCGGTACTCTTTACCGCTCTCGTCACTGTTTTACCTTGAAAGTTAGGAAAAAACTTGCTACCCAACTGCTATTTCCCTTATTAGACCATTGTGACGTTGTTTATCTCAATGCTCCGAAATCTGTTCTAGCCCCGCTAAACATTGCTTACAATAGAATGTGTAGATTTATTCTCGGTTGTGATTTCCATACACACCACTGTGCACTGTACCTAAACCTCAATCTCCCTTCCCCTGACTTGAGAAGACATTTGCACTGGCTTGAGTTCATTTATAAAAGTTTCAACTTTAATTTTCCCCCATATTTGAAACAGTATCTCTTTCGTTTTACATCAACCCACCAAGTTAGACATACCTCTCAGCTCTTCTTCACCGTTCCTCTAGTTAAAAAGGCCATCGGCAAAAGAGCCTTTAAATTTAAAGCTCCTGCTGATTGGAATAATTTACCTGCTACCATCAGATCTCTCCCTACTCTGACTTTGTTCAAGTGTGCATTGTCGTCTCACCTCAAGGTTGAATGTTCTTGTATGACCTGAAGTACTTTATTGTTTAAGGGTTGTTGAGGCTCCATCTTATTTCACCATCTCCTCACGAGATGACTCACCTTTTGCCCATTTCTAAGTCTTTATTTCTAAGTCTTTATTGTTATGATTTTGTATATATAGTACAGCTACTTTATTTGACTTTACTTTACTTTACCCCATGATATGCATTCAATGTAACTGCCTATAATGTATTACCATGTGCTGTATGCTTAGGCTGAATGTTTGTATTTTCTTGGTTATTTCTTCCGATGTATGTGTGTGAATGTTGTTTCTATGTTGTACTTCTTTGTTATTAGTTTTCTTGGGACCCCCTTGAAAACGAGGTGATTCACCTCAAGGGGTTTATCCTAATAAAGAAATTTGAAATGAGAAAGAAACACAGGAAAAGCCTTACTTTGCGGAGTTAAGACGAAATTCGGATTTTTGCTTATAAACACAAATTCCTTCAGTCAAAACAAGCTCAAACTCCTTTGTCCTTCATATATATCCATTCTAAGTAGGTTCCATGCACAAACCTCTTTAAATGACCTTGTTTGAGAAAGAAACACAGGAATAGCCTTACTTTGGCGAGTTAAGGCCAAATTGGTATTTTTGCTATAAACACAAATTCCTTCAGTCAAAACAAGTTCAAACTCAGTTTTACGTCATATATATCCATTCTAAGTAGGTTCCATGCATAAACCTCTTTAAATGACCTTGTTTGAGAAAGAAACACAGGAATAGCCTTACTTTGGCGAGTTAAGGCCAAATTGGTATTTTTGCTATAAACACAAATTCCTTCAGTCAAAACAAGTTCAAACTCAGTTTTACGTCATATATATCCATTCTAAGTAGGTTCCATGCATAAACCTCTTTAAATGACCTTGTTTGAGAAAGAAACACAGGAATAGCCTTACTTTGGCGAGTTAAGGCCAAATTGGTATTTATGCTATAAACATAAATTCCTTCAGTCAAAACAAGTTCAAACTCCTTTGTCCTTCATATATATCCATTCTAAGTAGGTTCCATGCATAAACCTCTTTAAATGACCTTGTATGAGAAAGAAACACAGGAAAAGCCTTACTTTGGCGAGTTAAGGCCAAATTGGTATTTATGCTATAAAATGAATACCTTCAGTCAAAACAAGTTCAAACTCAGTTGTCCTTCATATATATACATTCTAAGTAGGTTCCATGCATAAACCTCTTTAAATTACCTTGTTTGAGAAAGAAACACAGGAATAGCATTACTTTGGCGAGTTAAGGCCAAATTGGTATTTATGCTATAAACATAAATTCCTTCAGTCAAAACATGTTCAAACTCCTTTGTCCTTCATATATATCCATTCTAAGTAGGTTCCATGCATAAACCTTTTTAAATGACCTTGTATGAGAAAGAAACACAGGAATAGCCTTATTTTGCGGAGTTAAGGCCAAATTGGTATTTTTGCTCTAAAATGAATTCCTTCAGTCAAAACAAGGCCAAACTCATTTGCCCTTCATATGTATCCATTCTAAGTAGGTTCCATGCATAAACCTCTTTAAATGACCTTGTATGAGAAAGAAACACAGGAATAGCCTTACTTTGGTGAGTTAAAACCCAATTGGTATTTTTGCTATAAAATTAATTCCTTCAGTCAAAACAAGTTCAAACTCAGTTGTCCTTCATATATATACATTCTAAGTAGGTTCCATGCATAAACCTCTTTAAATGACCTTGTATGAGAAAGAAACACAGGAATAGCCTTACTTTGCGGAGTTAAAGCCAAATTGGTATTTTTGCTATAAAATTAATTCCTTCTGTCAAAACAAGTCCAAACTCATTTGCCCTTCATATGTATCCATTCTAAATAGGTTCCATGCATAAACCTCTTTTAATGACCATGTATGAGAAAGAAACACAGGAATAGCCTTATTTTGGCGAGTTAAGGCCAAATTGGTATTTTTGCTATAAACCCAAATTCCTTCAGTCAAAACAAGTTCAAACTCCTTTGTCCTTCATATATATCCATTCTAAGTAGGTTCCATGCATAAACCTCTTTAAATGACCTTGTATGAGAAAGAAACACAGGAATAGCCTTATTTTGCGGAGTTAAGGCCAAATTAAATCACAGGTGACGCTTTGCTTTGCGGTAAGACGTATTGCATCACTTCCTGTTACCTTGCTTGTGCACTGTGGAATTTCTTGCTCCGCTTGGACTACTGATAATCACTTTATTTCGATCTATAACTTACACAATTTTGCATAGTTAAACTCTATAGCTTACCGTTCTGTTCTAACACACTCCTACAGATCTTTAATCTTTATTCTCACTTTTTAACGGTGTGTCTGGTTCTCTAGCGTAGCATGGCTACCGGTTCTGTCCCTCCATCTCCTGCTTTCACCTGCTCCGTGTGTCAGATGTTTAGTTACTCCTCTGCCTCCTTTAGCGATAATGGTACATGTAACAAATGTAGTTTTTTTGTAGTTTTGGAGGCGAGGTTATCTGAATTGGAAGCTCGTCTCTGCACTGTTGAAAATCAACCGATAGCGAGCCAGGTCCCTTTAGCCAGTGTGGAGCCACCTAGCGTAGCTAGCTCAATTAGCCCCCCCCCCCATAGCATAACCTGAGCAGCCAGGATTACAACGTGGTTGGGTGACTGTCAGGAAGAGGCATAGCTCTAAAGTCAAGCCCGTTGTTCACCATCGACCTGTCCACGCTTCAAACAGATTTTCCCCACACACCCACTGAGGACAAAACCCTGGTAATTGGCAGCTCTATAGTCAGAAACGTGGCATTAGAGACACCAGCGGCCATAGTCAAATGCATTCCAGGGGCCAGAGCAGGCGACATAGAATCCTATTTAAAACTGCTGGCTAAGGATAAACGTAAATATGGTAAAATAGTTATTCACGTCGGCGTTAATGACACCCGGTTGCGCCAATCGGAGGTCACTAAAATTAATGTTGCATCGGTGTGTAATTTTGCCAAAACAATGTCGGACTCCGTAGTTTTCTCTGGACCCCTGCCAAATCTGACCAGTGATGACATGTTTAGCCGCATGTCGTCCTACAATCGCTGGTTGTCTAGATGGTGTCCAGCAAACAACGTGGGCTACATAGATAATTGGCAATCTTTCTGGAGAAAACCTGGTCTGATGAGGAGAGACGGCATCCATCCCACTTTGGAAGGAGCAGCTCTCATTTCTAGAAATATGGATGAATTTATTTGCCACCCTAAAACATGACAACCCAGGGCTCAGACCAGGATGCAGAGTTGTAGTCTTACACACTTCTCTGCAGCTTCCCACCTGCTGCTACCTCCCCAATCAATTAACACGAAAGGAGCAAATCCTCTTGTGCAAAAAGAAATTATTAAAACAAAAACTTTAACTGAACAAAAACATCAAACTATTAAATGTGGTTTGCTGAATATCAGATCTCTCCCTTCGAAGTCTCTGTTAGTGAATGAGTTGATTTGTGATCATCATATTGATATATTTAGTCTTACAGAAACCTGGCTAAAGCAGGAGGATCATGTTAGGATTAATGAAGCAACTCCCTCTGACTGTTTAAATGTTCATGTTCCTCGAACCACAGGCAGAGGAGGAGGAGTGGCAGCTATCTTCAGATCAGGGTTACTAATCACTCCCAGACCCAATATTAGTTTGAGCTCTTTTGAATCTCTGATTCTCAGTTTTTCCCACGCAAAGTGGAAATCCCAGAAACCTCTTGTGTTTGTTGTTGTGTATCGTCCACCTGGCCCTTATTCTGAGTTTCTGTCTGAATTCTCAGAGTTTTTATCCCAGTTAGTGCTGAGTACAGATAAAGTCATTGTAGTGGGCGACTTTAATATTCATGTAGATGTTGAAAATGACAGCCTGAATATAAACTTTAATTCTATATCGGACTCTATTGGATTTTCTCAGAGTGTTCACAGACCGACTCACTGCCTTAATCACACCCTTGATCTTGTGCTGATTTATGGCATTGAGAGTGAACAGTTAACAGTGTTCCCTCATAACCCTGTCTTATCTGACCATTTTATGATAACCTTTGAGTTTACATTACTTGACTATACAGTTTCTGAGAAGAAATTTACGTATAGAAGGTGTCTATCAGAGGATGCTGTAACCAGATTTAAAGACTTAATTCCATCATCCTTTTCTTCACTGCCATCTGCACATATGACAGAGGACGACTACCTAAACTTTACTCCAGCAACACTTGACTCTCTTGTTGACAGCACTATAGTTTCAATGCGTACAGCACTGGACAATGTTGCCCCTCTGAAAAGGAAGGTAATCAGTCAGAAGAGGTTGGCTCCTTGGTATAATTCACAGCTGCGTGCTTTAAAGCAGACTGCAAGAAAGCTGGAGAGACAGTGGCGTTCCTCTAATTTAGAAGAGTCTCAATTAGTCTGGAAAGATAGTTTAATAACGTATAAGAAAGCCCTTCATAAAGCTAGAACTGCTTATTATTCATCATTGATAGAAGAGAATAAGAACAATCCCAGGTTTCTTTTCAGCACTGTAGCCAGTCTGACTAAGAGTCCGAGCTCTGCTGAGCCAGGTATTCCTTTAACTCTCAGCAGTGAAGATTTCATGAGCTTCTTTATTAATAAAATTGTTTCTATCAGAGAGAAGATTGATGGAGTCCTTCCCACTATTATCAGTGATGTATCATCAAGTACAGCAGCTTTAGAAGTATCTTTAGAACCTGATTTGTATTTAGACGGCTTCTGCCCAGTTGATCTCTCTGAACTAACAACAGCAATAGTGTCTTCTAAATCATCAACCTGTATTTTAGACCCAATCCCAACCAGACTGTTCAAGGAGGTTTTCCCATTAATTGACACTTCCATATTGGATTTGATCAATCTGTCTTTGTTGACAGGATATGTACCTCAGCCTTTTAAGGTTGCTGTAATTAAACCTTTACTTAAAAAAACTACTCTTGATTCAGATGTGTTGGCTCATTATAGACCTATATCCAATCTCCCTTTTATGTCTAAAGTTCTTGGAAAAATAGTTGCAGCTCAGCTTTGTGATCACTTACACAGAAATAATCTGTTTGAAGAGTTTCAGTCAGGATTCAGAGTGCATCATAGCACAGAAACTGCACTGCTGAAAGTTACCAATGATCTCCTCTTAGCCTCTGATAGCGGACTTGTGTCTGTGCTTGTCCTGTTGGATCTCAGTGCTGCATTTGATATGGTCGATCACAGTATTTTATTAAAGAGACTTGAACATGTTATTGGGATTAAAGGAACTGCATTAGGCTGGTTTAAGTCATATTTATCTGATAGATTTCAGTTTGTTCTTTTAAATTAAGAATCTTCCTCACACACCAGAGTAAGTCATGGAGTTCCTCAGGGTTCTGTGCTTGGACCGATTCTTTTCACTTTATACATGCTTCCATTAGGTAACATTATTAGACAGCATGGCATAAATTTCCATTCCTATGCTGATGATACTCAGCTGTACTTATCTATAAAACCAGGTGAACCCAATAGGTTGGTCAGACTACAAGCATGTCTTAAAGACATAAAGACCTGGATGACTCAGAACTGTCTGCTTCTAAATTCAAACAAAACTGAAGTCGTTATCTTTGGACCTGAGCGTTTCAGGGAGAGATTGTCTAGCTATATAGTTACTCTAGATGGTATTTCCTTGGCTTCTAGTTCTACAGTGAGGAACCTTGGAGTTATTTTTGACCAGAATTTATCATTTGACTCGCATATAAAACAGGTTTCTAGGACTGCCTTCTTTCATCTTCGTAATATTGTTAAAATCAGGAACATCTTGTCTCAGAGTGATGCAGAAAAACTAATTCATGCATTTGTTACTTCAAGATTGGACTACTGTAATTCTTTATTTATGGGCTGTCCCACATATTCTCTGAAAAGCCTTCAGTTGATCCAAAATGCTGCTGCCAGAGTTTTGATGAGAACTAACAGGAGAGATCATATTTCTCCAGTTTTAGCTTCTCTTCATTGGCTCCCTGTTAAATTCAGAATAGAATTTAAGATTCTTCTCCTTACATATAAAGCTCTTAATGACCGAGCTCCACCATATCTTAAAGATCTCATTGTAAGATATTTTCCTAACAGAGCACTTCGTTCCCAAACTGCAGGTTTACTTGAGGTTCCCAGAGTTTCTAAAAGTAGAATGGGAGGCAGAGCCTTCAGTTATCAGGCCCCTCTCTTGTGGAATAAGCTGCCAGTAAATGTCCGGGAAGCAGACACCCTTTCCACTTTTAAAATCAGGCTTAAAACTTTCCTTTTTTATAAAGCTTATAGTTAGGGATGGCTCAGGTGATCCTGAAACATCCCATAGTTAAGCTGCTATAGGCCTAGACTGCTGGGGGGCCTCATCTGTCACACCTTTCCTCACTTTACTCTCTCTATGTGTATGTGACATTATTGTGGTCATTAACTCGTGTTTCCCTGTTCCAACAGATATCCTTTGAATGGTGTTACAGTGCCGCCGCGCCCCCCCCCCCCCCCTTTCTGTATTCTCAAACCCCAGCTGGTCGAGGCGGATGGCCACCCTTCCTGAGTCTGGTTCTGCCAGAGGTTTCTTCCTGTTAAAAGGGAGTCGTTTCTCTCCACAGTCTCCTCAGGTACGCTCAGGACGGGAGATTGGACCGAAAAAGAAAAAGTTTTCAGTGCAATCTGTTGGTTTTCTTAGCTAGGAAATTGTTTTTGAATTGGCTCTATATGAACGAATTGGATTATTTTATGAATAATTATGATTACAATGAATTGAATTCCAATTGGCTTGAATTGGACTTTATTATCTAAGTGCCTTGAGATGACATTTGTTGTATTTGGCGCTATATAAATAAAAATGAATTGAATTGAATTGAAATGGTATTTTTGCTCTAAAATGAATCCCTTCAGTCAAAACAAGTTCAAACTCCTTTGTCCTTCATAGGTATCCATTCTAAGTAGGTTCCATGCATAAACCTCTTTAAATGGCCTTGTATGAGGAAGAAACACAGCCTTACTTTGGCGAGTTAAGGCCAAATTGGTATTTTTGCTATAAAATGAATTCCTTCAGTCAAAACAAGTTCAAACTCCTTTTTCCTTCATATATATCCATTCTAAGTAGGTTCCATGACAAGACCCAGTAATTTTTCAGAAAATTAAGAAAGCAAGGGGAGAAATGGATGACATCCTCAAAGGTGAGATAGAAAAGGGAGTTAGATTTATAAAACGGACATATTATGAATCAAACCCAAAGGCAACAAGGTTATTGGCAAGACGTCTAGGTAAATAACAGACCGCTAACACAATCAACAAGATAAGAGACCCTCAGACCAACCAATAGCTGGGTTTCACTTGACATCAACATATTTTCTAATCGCGCAAACCTAAGTGGTGGGCAACTGGAGCTGGAGCCCATTGAAAACACTGTGTTTTTTCTGCCACTTGTTTGCCCAAAATGCCTCAGTTTTGTGCCGTTTTTGGATGTTGCAATCGGTCTAACCGAGAGAAGGGAAAGGGTTACTATCGAGTACCTAAAGTAATCGCCCATAGAGGTGAGAAATGGAAAAAACTCACAGAACAACGCCGCAAAAAGTGGATAGCTAACCTACGTTTACAGACTGGAGGGGCTGAATCTGCAAATGCTTGTGTCTGTGGTGACCACTTCGTCAAAGGTACGTGCGAAATCTAACTGTTATGTAGTAGTGCAGTAAAGTATTATGTTGTTAAATGTCAATCAACAGTAATGTAATACGGGCTACGTGCTTTGTTTTGAAGGCTGCCCCAGCGCGTTGTTGGCTACTGAGTCAGTGGACTGGGCTCCGACGTCAGTATTTGGATATTTGGATCTCGGCATTTTATCAAGACATAAACATTTTTTATTGTTATTTGAGTGCCAACATTCACAGCTCGGCATTCAACATGTTAAGTTCTGCTTTACTGCCCAGCCCTGCACTACACACTGCATTTTCCATTAGGATAATGCACCATAAACAACACAGAAAACAAACTTACCCTGGCGAACACCAAAACACAATTATTCTGTAGACGTTTTACTCCGAGTTTGCTGATCCATCCGCTGTGGTAATAGTTGTATGCCTCCAAACTTTTGTGGGCCTTCATCTGTTGCTTGGTGTAGTAAGACGTCTGGGGAACCAGGTAGCTTGTTATGTCCACAGCCTCTATATTCGGCAAATCGTTCCGGTCTTGCGAAAATTCAGACATTTTCATTAAGTATGGGTCATGCCCAATGTATGTCCCTATATACCGGCTCCAAACCACTACAATATTCACTCATCTCCACGTTCTCCATGTTGTTGCTATGCTGTAGTCAAGCGTCCAGCCCACCAACATTCTCAGTGTAATTTAGGAATACTATAAAAAGCTACCCTACTAACAATTTTTCGTTCCGAGAATGTTCCTGGAACGTTAGCCCTTGGTTGTTTTTAGGTTCTGAGTACGTTGATTTTTTTTTTTTTTCGCTTCTAATTTGGTTAGCAGGAAAGTTTTATTTAGGTTCCCAGAACGTTATGTGTGTGGTTCCCATTACGTTCCCTTGCCGTTCCCATATGGTTCCCACAACGTTGTTGGTTAGATATTTGGTTCCTGAGACGTTCTCATGAGGTTCCCCCAACCTTGTTTATTATGTGTTGGTTCCCCTGTACAACCAAACGGAACGTTTTTAAGTGGTAGATTTTGGTTTGGTTATAACCAAACCTTTAGAGAACCAAAGTCAAACGTTTTATTTCCGTTCTCTGTAACAAGGTTACTAGAATGTACGTACATTCTAGTAACCTTGTTGATTACATATTTGGGTTCTTTCCCACAATGTTGTCGTATTTCTAGTTTGTAAAAATGCACGACAACTATTTACTTCAGAGCTAAGCAGTGATGGCAAATGTTGCAGGACGAGAATGTTTAATACCAAATCAATACAGTTAAATACAAGAATAAACATCAAAAATGGGTGTGGGTGCATGGTTTTATTTGAATAAAACATTAATAATAAAATATAAACAAAAAAAACAATATGAATAAAATGAATAAAATACAATTAACTACAAGAATAAAAAAATGGGTGTGGGTGCTGGTGCTGGTGGTGGTATTTGGTGTGTGGTTCAGTCTGTGGTTCCGTCTTGAGGAGCTGGCCTAAAAAGGATACGAAACGGTTTAATCCAACTTAGTACCAATATTTCATTTCAATAATGTGACTATTCAGAGATTGATATGACAGACTAAAGTTTACATTTACCTTCTGTGCGGTGCAAACTTCAGTGCATGGCTAATGCACTCCTCAATGTCAGCGACCTTCATTAGCAGGTAGTTCTGCATGCAGGCCTCTACAAATTAAATGAAATGAAGTTAAATGAAAGTTAAAAAAAGTTACACATTTAAACCTCAATCAAACTTGGCATAACACTGAATTGGAAAAAATACCTGTTAAACTTACCGGTAATAACTTTGCACAGGGCCAGGCCCTGGAAGGCCTTTTTTGCCCTCCTCCCCCTCAGGCTGTATTCCCCCAGGACCTGATTAGTTGCCACCTGGCGTAAAATGCGGCGAACGGCGGCCCCCGGATTCGCCCCACCCAGGCTTCCCAGGAAACGTTTCTAGAAAAAGACAAAACAAATTAAATGAAGTGAAAACAAATGCAGAGCTTATGTGGTCTACTTTCATTATTCAAATCAAACACATTACATGCATACATCTTCATATATAATTATAACCAATTAATTACCATTTGGTTCCTTCTGTCTGGTTGGGCCAGACTACTGTCTAGCTCCTCCAGCTCCTCCACTGTGTTGCATGGACTCAACAGGACCTCTTCCTGCTGAGGAGGCTGATGCTGAGGCGGGTTGGAGATAACAGCAGCCTCCAACGTGTCCGACTTCTTCTCCAAATCCTCAATCCTCCTCTCGATAGCCTCCATCCTTCTGGTCACACGCCCCATGTGCTCTTCCATTGCTAGGTGTATTTATTATAGAATTGATATTATTTTTTTTAAATTAATATACTTATTATATGTGAAAATGTGTGCATGTAGTACTTACTTCTTCTTGTTTGCAACTGGATGGCCTTCTGTTCCTTCATAACTAAAGGTAGAATTGAGATGAAATTCATTGTAGTTTTACACTCAAAACACTTTTGCTGTGTGAACATCAATTGTGTATCAAGTACTTACGCTTTATTAGGACAGCCATACCTGATGCCCCCTCTCTTCGCCATGGGTCATTGCTGAAGTTTTTGAAAAGAAAATTGTTAGCTTGCTTTCTTGGTTAGGAGCTTTTAATCAGATAGTATAAATATATAATTCAAAGCAAATATACCCTCGACTTCCGGGAATAGTGATTGTTCCTCAATATTCGAGTCTTCACCCGTCTGACAGCTGGGTGCATGGCTTGAGGGACTAATATATGCTATATAAACAATGAATGGAGAAACAATGAATGAAAGCTGCACTAATAAAGTGGTATGCTCAGTCCAAGAGATTAGGAGAACACATATTTCACTGATTTTGGAAAAAAAAAAAAAAAACGCCTTTACTGCCATCCTACATAGTGCAACTTTAACTAGTCAACAAAAATGAATGTTACCTTTTCAAGAGAGAATCGCGTCTTCTGCCAACATGGCCGACCGGCCGACCGGAGTCACATGACTCCTCATTCTCAATCCCTTATGTGAATGTTTTCCTACAGGCAGGACGGCAGTTCCCTGTCCACAAAATTGCTTTCTGCATTAAAGTACAGAGCTGTTGTAGTAAGCTTATGCTCTTTATTTGAATCCAAACTATAGCATTTACTTCTATTGTACGACTATGTCGTGCGTTCGCACCAAAAACGCGAACCTAAAAACATCCATAAAACTTATATTAACGGTAAAAAAGTAACACAAGACAGCTTGGTAACATAAAGTATGTAACAGAGAATAATATACAACAAATATTTAAATCATAAATGGCTAAATTTTCGAAGAAAATAACACGATGTCAATGCTGTATTATTCACACAACTTACCCTCAGCAAAACACAACGAGACTGTGAGGGCAGAGGGGAGGGGCTACAGAAGCCCAGTGGCAAAAAAAGGGAGGTGTGCTCAGGGAAAATGTATAAAATAATGGTAAATGAATATAACTCAGAGATAAAATTAATAAATACTCAAAATAACTTTGTATTCTTTGTAGACTTATGTTTGTGTCCCTTCACTGAATTTAAAACAAATATCATACATTTTGTATTTTAATATTTTCTTTTTGGTTCAATAATAATAATAATGAGCAATTCATGCATTATAAGAAATTAATGAAAAATTACAATTACAAAAATGACATTTTTCCTAGTGTAATTTTTAATTATACATTAAGTTCTTAAAAAAAACGAAAAACAACTAAGCATTTCATTGCTGGTTGGTAGCAGTGTAACTACTGGCTAACGTTTCATCAATCAATCAATTATACTTTATTAATCCCCGAGGGGAAATTCCAGTTTCGGTCAAGACAGGCAGACAACACAGAAACAGACAGGGGAGAGAGAGTGTGACCAGGCATCGCAGCCCGTTTTGCAGGCGCCGCCAGATAAGAAGGAAGGGGAACAACATTGGGTGAGGGGAGGGAAAAAAAAATCATACTTCACACTGTACCCTTATTAGGATACGGCCTGAGATCTCAAAAAAACCTCAGCACAGAAAAAGCAACATATACACAAAACAACACCTTAAGCAATGGGACAGTGAAGAGGTGAGGAATTGCATGTGTTATAAATGAGCATGTATGTGTATGTGTGAGTGTTTGTTCAATAAGTCTGCACAGAAAGTTGGATCAGGCAATTGTCCTTGACAAGTTGGAATATGTCAGCCAGTTCCACAACAAATCTCACAGGAGTGCAGGAAGGGAGGGGGAGCACATGGGAAAGAGCATCATGTTATCATAACAAACGTGGACAATGATTATGCAGCTGGCCACAAGGCCAGTATGGGGCGCCGGATTGGAATAACAATTAATTTAGGTCAGACAGACAACTGATTGCGCTTTCTGTCTTTTTGTCCATTGCTGGTATCTCATGGCGAAGTCCCGAATTCAGCCGAATTGTGGGATGTGGACCCTTTCCGCCCGGTCCAAGCGATCAATCAACCATCCTCCCAGGTCAATCCACTTCTCTTCTGAGTCCAGGAATCTCAGCCAGCCTGCGAACCTGCGCAAGGATCGCATCCAGCTTCCGACCCTGCTCACGTAGCATCTCAGTCTGAGCGTTGATTGCTCTTGTGACCCCATCAAACGCTTTCCACGATCTCTTAATTTCACAAAATACCAGGTATCCTCCAACTCCAAACAGCAGGAACCCGAGTATCATAAATCCAAATATGTAGACGTCTTCCGCGTCCTCGACAGCCAGCATCGCCAAACACACGGTGCGCCACTTCCCCCATGCATCCTCCGTGTATCCAGCGAAGAACGTACCGTCGGGGCAAGACGCTTGTTCTTTTGCCATCTTCGCAGTTGAAAAAATTTGATCAATAGCATTAAGACCCCAGCTGACCAAATCCATCCTATTTGGCTTCGTCTGATATGTAAAAAGATGCTCAGAAGACACAGACACAGACAGGCTGAGCAGGGCAAAAAAGGGAGGGCGGAGCAGAGAGAAATGCGACCTCTTCCACCGAGAGCCAAGAGCAGAAAAAAGGGTGACATATGGGTGGTTCCCTAAACGTCCATGGAACGTCATTTTTTGTTTGGGTTTCACTGTACCCAAAGGGAACGTTTTTAAGTGGTAGATTTTGGTTTGGTTATAACCAAACCTTTAGAGAACCAAAGTCAAACGTTTCATTTCCGTTCTCTGTTACTAGGGTATACTTGAAACCTACCTCGGCTGCAGAAGACGCCATCAGAAATTTCCTCAATTCGCTTGATCTGATCAATTGGCGAGGTGCAGAATAACGCTCTTACTTCAGAAATAAAAAGTGAAGAAATACAGGATGCAATTAGTAGACTGAAAACCAATAAATCTCCTGATAGTGATGAGTTCCCATCTGAGGGATACAGAATATTTAAAAATGAGCTAACTCCTGTCCTTGAGTCCTCTTTTAACTGGACCCTGAGAGAGGGAATGCCCCCTCCCTCCCCCCGCAATTATCTCACTCATACCCAAGGAAGGCAAAGATACAGAACAATTAGTGTGTGTGTGCTTACGCGCAGGGTGCGTCTGACGCGTCAGTGCAGTAGTAGTGCGTAGAAGTGCCTGTAGTTAGTGCATGTCGCATGTTGTGTGTTGCATGTCGCTCCTGCTTGCTACTCTCTGCTTTCAGCTACTGCCACCAGCCAGCCCTCCTAGTGGGGGTGAAAAGAGGAACCGAGTGCGTAAGCCTCCCCCTGCCGGTACACAGCCTCTCCACCACCAGGACTCCTGCAGAGCCTCCTCATGGCCACACACGGTAACTGGGTCCGCGAGGTCCCAGGCCAACCTGTAGGGGATCTTGGAGCAGCAGTGGGCCCCAGAGGCATGGCTTGCAGGCCCACACGCCATCTGGCATGTGGAACACGCCCTGGCGTCTGCCAACCACTGTCCCAGCTATGGGTCAAATAGCATGGGCAGATGGGGCTCATAGCCTTGGATGGCAACCCGTCTAGGAGAAGGACACTCTGATCTAAAACCGGGACTATGAGGAGTTGCGCCCCACAGTTCACTAACAGCATAGTAAAGCCAACCATGGAGAGCAGAGTCATCCCAAATCCTATACTTCCAGTGGCGGGAGTCCACAGGAACATCGCGGCGGACGGTGGTGCTGGTCCTCCTTCTGGAGGACACCATGACGACAGGACCTCAAACCCTGGGAATGTCCCAGGGAGGGTCCTGTCACAGCACTCCGTCCAATGCACTCATGCGCTGTCGGAGACCATTTATTATGGGAACCTTCAACGCATGCACAGCGAGAGAAGAGGCGAGACTGATAGAGCTAGCACACTGTGCTGAGGAGCAGGGAGTGGAGATCCTAGGGATCCAAGAACACAGGAGAGTGCACACTGATGACCTGATCGTCTACAGCAGAGTGGAGAGATGCACGTTCATTTCTGCATCTGCATGGAGGAATGAGGCCCAGGCCGCAACAGGCGGTGTCGGGTTAATGGGTCCGTAACGTCCCAGCGCACAACTTCCTGGCAATCCTTGGGGACTTCAATGCAAGGCTAGGACCAGAGGACGCACCCTTCCCCTACCACGACTCTACCAATCGCAACGGCAGCTACCTCACTGCCTTCCTCACGGAGCACGAGCTCCTGGCGGCAAATACCATCTCCCGGAAGAGAGCAGGAAAGAGGTGGACCTTCCAAGACCGTGCCACAGGAACACTACGGCAACAAGACTTCATCTTAGTGCGGAAGAAGTGGAGGAACTCCATCATGAATGCTGAGCCATACAGTACTTTTAGTTCAGTGGGCTCAGACCACCGCGTGGTCTCCATGAGAGTTCGCCTGAGCCTCAGGGTCCCCAAACCAAGTCCCAAGATCTGATACAACTGGAAAGCCTTCTCGAGTGACCCTGGCCTTCAAACAAGATACACAGAGGAGGTGAGGAAACGATTCCTCCAGCTGGACAGGGAGGCGGATCCTAGTGGCGAATACAGGAGATTTGTCTCTGTGAATGAGGAGGCGACCAGGCTGTGCGTACCCATGATGGAGAGAGTCCGAACCTCCATGCGATCCAAACACTCAGAGGTCGTAGCAGCACGAGGGAAAGTGGAGGAAGCCCGCCTCAACTTTGAGCGGGAGCCAACTGCAGAGAGTCGTGGCGAGCTGAATGAAGCCAAACAGTTTCTTTTCAAAACGTATGACACCATCAAAGGGGAGGAACTGATGGAGAGAGTGCGGAGGGTGCAGGAGGCGCAAGGCGAACAGCAGTATGGTGAAGCCTTGAGGGTCATCAATGAGATGACGGGGCGGAAGAGGACCAAGGAGGGACAGGTGGAGGGACACAGCCCGGAAGAGCGGGTGACAACCTGGACCACCCACTTCCAAAGGCTGCTGGGAGAACCAGCAGAGGCACCTGAGGAAGAAGTACCATCAGTCCTCCCAAACCTGAACATCAATGATGGCCCCTTCACGCTCGGAGAACTTGCCAGGGCAAAAACCACTGTAAGAGTAGGAAAGAGTGCTGGTCCGGATGGTATACCCCCAGAGGTGCTGAAGAACTGTGACATGGACGACATCATTTTAGAGTTCTGCAACCTTGCCCTGCTGCACAATCGGCTGCCTGATATGTGGTCTCTATCAAACATCGTGCCAGTGCCTAAATCCGGAGACCTCTCGAAGCCAGACAACTATCGAGGCATCAGCCTGACATGCATCACTGCAAAAGTCTACAACCGCATGATCCTAAACAGGGTCCGGCAGGCAATCGACCCTCTTCTGACTCAGAATGGCTTTCGAGAGGGATGCACCACTACATCCCAGATCTTGGCGCTAAGGAGAATGATTGAGGTGAAGAAGAACAACCTGACAGCAGTTCTGTGCTTCATAGACTTCAAAAAGGCATTTGACTCGATCCACCGAGGCATGATGGTGAAGATCCTGAAGGCATACAGTATTCCCCCCAACCTACTCCGAGCAATAGAGTCCATGTATGCTGGAACAAGGGCCAAGGTGGAGACCCCAGATGGCAACAGTGACGACTTTGGCATCCTGGCTGGAGTTATGCAGGGGGACACACTAGCCCCCTTCCTCTTCATCATAGTCCTTGATTATGCGCTCAGGAAGGCAATCAGTGGGAGAGAGCAGGAACTTGGCTTCACACTATCTCCAAGGAGGTTGAGTCGATACCCCGCAGTGGTCCTCACAGACCTTGACTATGCGGATGACATCAGTTTGCTCTCCGACAACATGGAACAAGCACAAACACTACTGAACAGGGTAGAGCTAGAGTGCGCCAAGGTTGGCCTCAGGCTAAACGCCAAGAAAACTGAGGTCATCACCTACAACACTCCACCGGAACATCAACCTCTGACTACAGCAGGAGGCACTGTGCTGAAAGAAGTCAACGACTTCAAATACCTGGGCTCATGGGTCAACTCAACTGAGCAAGATCTAAAAGTGAGGAAGGCACTTGCATGGAGGGCCCTGAACGGTATGGCCAGTGTGTGGAACTCCAATCTCCCCCGTCAAATCAAACTCAGCTTCTTCTACGCGACAGTAGAGTCCGTTCTCCTTTATGGCTGTGAATGCTGGACCCTGAAGCCAACCCTAGAGAAGTCCCTTGATGGGTGCTACACCAGGATGCTGCGTGCAGTGCTTAACATCAGTAAGAGTGCACATTGTAACCAACGAAATCCTGTATGAGGGAATACCAAGGGTGAGCGATAAGATTGCTGTAAGGAGAATGGGACTTGCAGGACATTGCCAAAGGCACCCAGAACTGCCAGCCAGCAAACTAGTGCTGTGGGAACCATCACGTGGGTGCCGGTTAACAGGACGTCCCACACTAACATATGTGGACATACTCAAGAAGGACGCAGGAGTCCAGAGTACCAGCGAACTGAAAAGATGTATGGAGAATCGGGAAGACTGGAAGCAACGATGGAAGGCTCGTCTGAGGACGACCTAGAGAGACCAAACTGGGTTCATTAAGGGCCGCCAGACCCAAGATAATATTAGAAGAACTCTCCACATTGTAGATCATATACAAAAGAAAGGTACCAATGCTATCTTGATCAGCCTTGATGCAGAAAAGGCCTTTGATAGTGTCAGCTGGGCATATTTATATTTAGTACTTGAAAAATTTGGGCTAAACAAACAATCAATGCAGTGCATTAGAACAATGTATCAAGGACCGACTGCCACAATCAAGGTAAATGGACATTTATATAATAGGATAAGATTAGAAAATCTTTCATTCATTCTAGAATGCGCTGCTGAGGGTGGCAGCACGTTGGAGTAGCTCTGTACCTCACATTGAGATTTATTATTTTTTCTAAATTTCATTCCTGTTTTTTCTTGGAAGAAATTGCATTTTTTGGACAACTGTTCCTTCCTGCCTTGGATGCTGTGCAGCTGGATTGATTTTCCCCAATACTTTTGTATATTTTGCTCTTTTGTTATGATGCATAATCATAGCAACAAGGTGGTTTACAACAGGGAGCAGCTGATTAACATTGGAAAAGCAGAAATAATTTGACAACTGAAGCCAGAAATCCCACTGGAATTGAAAAGGAGGCATCGTGGATGCAGAGCAGGAGCAAAGAGGAGAGAGAGAAAGAAGAAGTTCAAACCATCTCTGCCATCCATCATCATGGGCAATGTAAGATCGTTAGTTAACAAGTTGGATGAACTTCTAGCCTTGACAAGGACTCAGCAAGAATATCGGGAATGTAGCATTATGTGTTTTACTGAGACATGGCTGCAGGATCATATCCCCGACTCCAGCGTCTCTCTGCCGGGCTTCCTGACTGTACGAGCAGATCGAGATTTAAAGAGTAGCAGGAAAAGGAAAGGGGGTGGATTGGCAGTGCTTGTCAACAACAGATGGTGTCACCCAGGACATGTTACTGTGAAGAGTCGTCTCTGCGGTCCTGACATTGAACTATTGGCAGTAAGTTTTCGTCCATATTATTTGCCAAGAGAGTTCACCAGTGTTGTTTTGGTGGCTGTTTACATTCCACCCTCAGCTGTTGCCGACACTGCATGTGATGTCATCAGTTCATCAGTTGTTGCTAAGATACAGACACAACACCCCAATTCTTTTGTGGCAATATCTGGTGATTTTAATCATGCCTCACTCTCTGCTACACTGCCAACTTTTCAACAGTTTGTCAGCTGCTCTACCAGAGAAAACAAGACATTGGATTTGTTTTACACAAATGTCAAGGATTCATACATTTACAAATCAAGACCTCCCCTGGGTAAATCAGATCACAACCTTGTTTTTCTCTGTTCAGCATATAAACCCCTTGTCCAGAGACTACCTGTCACAAAAAGGACTGTTAGAAAGTGGTCACAGGAAGCTGAAGAAGCCTTACAGGGTTGTTTTGATGCAACCGATTGGATTTCTCTTTGTTTTTTTTTAAACTTTATTTTTATTAAGTTTTTCAATTTACAATAGAAGTAGAAACAAAAAAAAAGAACAAGAAAAAATAAAACAAATAAAACAAAGGAGAAGGTGCACAGACGGAAAAATGTACGCATATATATCAATTACGCAGGGAAAGATACAACAATATATATATAAGAGGTAGGTACAGTGTTTAGAGATACTTCAATAATTTTGTTCTATTTATTCTTCATTAGTCTACTCTTCTTACCAAGACAGGACAAAACCATTCTCACATACAGCAAACCTGAGAGAGCACGTCAAATAGGGCAGTAGGGGGCACCACACCCAAGCAAAGAATAAAATTAAATGAAAAAAGAAAGAAAAAACAGAGCACAAGTTATGACAGTGTCACTTATTCAGGATGAGCTGTCCATTTCCTCCATAATGCAGTGAATTTGTCCATGTTCAAGTTCAAGAAAAAAGTCAGTTTTTCCATGTCAAATATTTGCTTCACAATTGCAGTCCACTCCTCTTTAGATGGGGACTCTTTTGATAGCCATCTTCGCGTAATAGCTTTTTTACAGGCGACCAACATTATTTTAATCAAATATTTATCAGTAGCACTGATTGTGGGGGAGATATCACCAAGATAAATTGTACAAAAATCATATTTAATCTCAAAGCCCTATATTGAGTTAATTTTCACCACTACATCCCGCCAGTACGTTTGTATAATCGGACAGTCCCAGAAGACATGGAAATGATCCGCCTCTGCGTTACCACACTCTCTCCAACACTTTCCATAACTTGTCTGACCCTTCGGAAGCTGTTTGATTTTGGGAGTGATAAAGAATCGGATTATATTCTTCCACGAAAATTCCCTTCAATAACCAGAAGTACTCAAATGTTCAACCAATCATCTTCTGAAATGGTTATTTTAGCTTCTTTTTCCCAAGAGTAGAAGTACCATTAGATGACTGTAAACAGGAGTAAATTTTAGAGATCAGTTTCCGGTTTAGTTTGGATTTATATGCCTCAATCAAAATGTTTATTAAATCAGAACTGGCTTCCTCTGTTGTGCTTACATCACAGTTCTAACTTGAAGGTATCTGAAAAAGTCTTGATTTTCTAAGTCGTATTTATCTTCAAGTTTTTGAAAGCAATCTAGTGTCCCTTTGTCAGAAATAAGACAGTATGTTGTGATACCTTTGGGGAGCCACTGTTTAAAGCGTCCATCCATCTGGGCAGGTTTAAAATCCTTATCATGTGCTACCCAACGTAATATTTTCATGTGTTTTTCCAGTTTGTTTTTTTGGCATTCACCAAACCAAATATTTAGGGGAGTTCTTGGCCAATCGCTTAAGGTTTGTTTGTGCAATGCATATAGATTTCTATCACCCAGCAAACTCTGAAGGGGAATATGCAGTTGGCTTAATTCTATATTTTTCCATTTGGCATTGTAATATGGGTCACACAAATAGATCAAGTATCTGAGCTGTGCAGATTTGTAGTAGTTCTCTATGTTCGGCAAGGCCAAACCTTTTTCCTTAGACAATTGCAATGTTTTATACCTAATCCTTGGTTTAAGGCCTCTCCAAATGAACCCAGATAGCATTCTCTTCCATTCTATTAATTGTTTTTGCGGTATTTCTGTTGGTATTGACAGAAAAAGAAAAAGCAATCGTGGTAAAATGTTCATTTTAACTATATCTATTCTGTTATACAAGTCCAGTGGTAATAAACTCCATTTATTCAAATCTGCCTTTATCTCTGTTGTAATTGGAGGATAATTTGTTGCGTAGATGGTAGATAAATCTTTTGGGATTTTTATTCCTAAGTATTTAATAATATTATTTTCCCATTTAAAATTGCACAGGTTATTTATTTGAGGTGGGGGAATATAATTAAATGAGATAACTTGTGTTTTATGAATGTTTAACTTATAACCTGAGTAATGACCAAATGCTTTTAGGAGAGACATTAATTTTGGTAAACTCAGATCTGGTTGGGAAAGAGTGATTAATACGTCATCTGCGTAAAGGCAGGTCTTATACTCTGTGCCTTTAAACCAGATTCCCTTAATGTTCTGGTCTTCTCTAATAGCCTGAGCCAACGGCTTGATAAATAGAGCAAACAAAGTCGGGCTTAAGGGACATCCCTGCCAACAGCCTCTTTCAAGTGGCACAGGATTGGTCAAACTACCGTTTATTTTGATTCTGGCTAAGGGAGAATGATATAATTTTTTTAAATATGAAATAACTTTAATATCAAAGCCAAATTTTTGTAGTGTTAAATATAGGTGTAGCGGTCAAAGTAGACCTCATGTTTATATGAATAGAAATTAATGCTTAAAAAGATAGATCATATAATTAGGGACCGAGCAGTGAAACTGCAAGGACCCTATTGTATCTGTAAGGATTATTAGGGACCGAGCAGTGAAACTGCAAGGACCCTATTGTATCTGTAAGGATTATTATTCCGTCTTCTTCCGTCTTCTTATTCTTTGCAAAAGGTATGCGAAAACTCAGGAAATTTTGCAAGCACCACCTGCCAGTCGACGACATGAAAGAATCTAAACTTTATATTTTTGGGAGTCGCTCATTGTCTCTGTAGCGCCCCCTACGATACTTAAAAATGGTCCCTTTAATAGGATTAGTTTCGCGTGGGACAACGAAATTCGGTACACTCATTCATCATGCCCAGACGCACAAAAAAGTCTCATGCCTCAAATGTGCCACGTCCACAGGAAGGCGGCCATTTTGGATGGAAAGTGCGTTTTCGTGCCATTTTTGACCGATTCCACGCCTTGCATAAGATCACACTTGTCCTACAGATTTAATGCTACAGACTTCAAACTTGGCCAGGCTACTCTTAGGACATGGGGGGAAAAATTCATTGGCCAACTTTTTCAAAACTTAAAGGGCGTGGCCGTGGCGACTTCTCAAAGTTTGATGACTCGCCATCACTCGCCACAAAAAATTTAATTGCTTATAACTCCCACATACATTATCCAATCTGTCCCAAACTTCAAACGGTGAATGCTGGAACCAGTCTGAACGCACACATATAAAAGAGTGATATACACCTACAGCGCCACCTGCTGGTGGTTGGAAACGTCTTTTTTTTTCCACACCTCGCATTTGATCGAACTCCTCCTACATATTTAATGCTACAAACTTCAAACTTGGCCAGGTTACTCTTAAGACATGGGCGGAAAAAATTATTGGCCAACTTTTTCAAAACTTCAAAGGGCGTGGCCGTGGCGACGCCTCAAATTTATGACTCGCCATAAAAAATTAAGTCGCTTATAACTTCCACATACATTATCCAATCTGTCCCAAACTTCATACGGTAAATGCTGGACCCAGCCTGAACGCTCACATATAAAATAGTGACATCCACCTATAGCGCCACCTGCTGGTGGTCGGAAACGTCTTTTTTTTCCCCACACCTCGCTTTTGATAGAACTCCTCCTACAGATTTCATGCAAAAACCTTCAAACTTCACCAGGTAGCTCTTAAGACATGGGGGGAAAAATCATGGAGAAACTTTTTCAAACTCAAAGGGCTTTGCCGTGGCAACGCCTCAAATTTATGACGCGCCACAAAAAATGAAGTCGCTTATAACTCCCACATACATTATCCAATCTGTCCCAAACTTCATACGGTGAATGCTGGACCCAGCCTGAACGCGTACATGTTATCATACTGACATCCACCTATAGTGCCACCTGCTGGTGGTCGGAAACGTCTTATTTTTTCCACAACTTGCATTTTATCGAACTCCTCCTACAGATTTAATGCTACAAGCTTCAAACTTGGCCAGGTTACTCTTAAGACATGGAGGGAAAAATTAACTGAAAACTTTTTCAAACTCTGAATGGTGTGGGCGTGGCCAGTCTGTGAAAATAGTGTGATGGCGTTTGTGATATGAAATTCTTATCATCATCGCAAAGTCATGTAAATTCATACACACGTCCACCCTGATGACCTCGTACGTATGTAAAGGGTATCGTGTGTGGGCGGAGCAAAATGTCTCAGTGGCGCCCCCTAGAAGTTTTCAAAAACCCCTCCGCATTGGGGTTATTATGTGCTCGTACGTACGCAAAGGGTATCGTGCGTGTAGGCAGAGCTGCGGCTCCAGCGTCCAGCGCATGCCCCAACGTACGCACATCCCAACGTACGCCACCTCGGTCCCGCTCACAGCTGCTTGCAGCTTTCTAGTTATTGTTTCTTTCTTTCTTTCCCTCTTTTCCTTATCTTTGCAAAAGGTATGCGAAAACTCAGGAAATTTTGCGAGCGTCACCTGCCAGTCGACGACATGAAAGAATCTAAACTTTATATTTTTGGGAGTCGCTCATTGACTCTGTAGCGCCCCCTACGATGCTTAAAAATGGTCCCCTTAATAGGATTAGTTTCGCGTGGGACAATAAAATTCGGTACACTCTTTCATCATGCCCAGACGCACAAAAAAAGTCTCATGCCGCCATGTTCCCACGCCCACAGGAAGACGGCCATTTTGGATGGAAGGTGCGTTTTCGTGCCACTTTTGACCAATTCCACCCCTTGAATAAGATCAAACTTGTCCCACAGATTTAATGCTACAGACTTTAAACTTGGCCAGGTTAATCTTAAGACATGGGGAGAAAAATTCATGGGGGAACTTTTTCAAAACTCAAAGGGCGTGGCCGTGACGACACCACAAATTTATGACTCGCCATGAAAAATTAAGTCGCTTATAACTTCCACATACATTATCCAATCTGTCCCAAACTTCAAACGGTGATTGCTGGACCAAGCCTGAACGCGCAAATACAAAATAGTGATATCCACCTACAGCGCCACCTGCTGGTGGTTGGAAACATTTTTTTTTCCACACCTCGCATTTGATCGAACTCCTCCTAAATTTTCTAAAACCCCTCCACATTGGGGTTATTTTGCACTCATACGTATGCAGAGGGTATCGTGCGCATACCCCAACGTATGCCATCTCGGTCCCGCATACAGCTGCTTGCAGCTTTCTAGTTTGGATTTATAATTTAATAGATATGTTTATTTCATGGTAAAAATGATGACTATTACATAGAAAGGTTAAAAGAATTATAATTTATGTTCATAGTATATTTGTTACATATAGATTAAAAAGGTGTACTGTCGCTTTAAGGACTGATCGAGCTGGCTACCATAGAAAACTCTTTCGCACTTCTCGCTTCAGATCGCCAGGAACCATCGAAGCAAACAGTTTTCTTACCTGCAGCTCTGCGACTCCGGTAGATATTAGAAGCCTTAATTTCAGTAGTTTATATTTAAGTTAATTTATTTATGTTTTTGTAAGTGTCAAGAGGAGCAGTAAACTTCAACTTTCATCTAAAAAGCGTTGTGGAGTGGATTTACTTCAAACTACATGGATATTGACAGTGGAAACAGTAACGTTGGGGCTGGAGAGTTTCAGTGTAAGAAAAAGCACTTTCCTAGTGGTCTCAATAAGAACAAGCCTGGTATTCCCAACTAACTGAATCGAATGCCTTTTCAGCGTCAAGGCTGTGAGCAATGGACTTATCTATATTTTTACTCATGTACTCCATCAAATGTAACGCCCGTCTTACGTTATCTTGTGTCTGTCTGGTTTTAAGAAAACCTGTCTGGTCTTCGTCTATTATGTCCGGAATAATATTTTCTAATCTTTTTGCAATTATTGAGGCGTATAATTTACAATCTAGGTTTAGGACCGATATCGGTCTGTAAGAGCCACACTCAGATTTATCTTTACCCACCTTAGGAATTACAGAAATGATAGCACGTCTCCAGGAAACTGGTATTTTTCCCCCAATTAAAACATTTCAATAATGATGGTGATAGTAACTCTAAATGCTTTATACCATTCTGCAGAATATCCGTCCTCACCTGGCATTTTATTTGTTTTGAGTCTGGAGATCGCATTATCCAACTCTTTTTGTGTTATTTCGTTCATCATTATTTTGTTCTGTACTAATCCAATGGACGGAAGATCCAGCAAGTTAAGGAAATGTGTAATACTCAAAGAATCAGCTCCCTTTGGTCGAGTGTACAGATCTTTGTAGTAATCTTCAAAGGACTTTTGTATTTCTTTTAATTTATGACACATCTTTCCAGATTGTGTGTCCTTAATTTTATGGATGGACCTTTCCTCTTGCTGCGTTCTTATCCTCCAGGCCAACAGTTTTTTAGCCCATGGTCCATTATCATATTACCTTGGCCTGATGAATTTTGGCTTCATCTCCTCATGACTATCATATAGTTTATTTAAGTTTTGTTTAGTGAGTTTTATCTGATCTAATAATTTGGGGTTATGAAGTTCAATATGTTTAATTTCTAGGTCTTTTAGTTCCTGTAATAAGTCATTTATTCGTTTCTGTTTCTCCCTCTTTTTAATTGAGGACCACATTATAAGTCTTCCCCTTATTACTGCCTTGGCAGCATCCCATACAGTACCAGGAGTCACTTCTCCAGTGTCGTTTTGTTCTAAATATTCTTTAAATTCCTTATGGATATATTGTTTACACAGTGGGTCATTTAATAAGCTTGTATTAAGCCTCCATGTCGTGTTTTTCGTTTCAATATCCAGATATAAGGAAAGATATACACCTGCGTGGTCTGAGATATCTTTTACCCCTATTTGACATTTCAGGATTCTGTGTCTTTCTCAGTTGAACATAAAAAAATAGTCAATCCGTGAATGAACATTATGGGGGTGGGAGAAAAACGTAAACTGCCTTGCTGTGGGATTCAGTTCCCTCCAAACGTCCAACATACCTGCTTCAAGGAGAAGTTTCTTAACAGTGACTGTTTCAGGGTTAATTCTTTTTGTTACATTAGAGGAGTCAAAGGATGGTTGTAATTGTATATTCCTTTTTTTTTTTTTTCCTTGTCCTGTCCAGCATTATGGCAGCAGAATTGTAATCTGAATACCGTTTATGCTAAACACATTTGCTATGAATGTAAAGCTCCCCTTGACGCCCATCAACTCCTCATTTTTATTTATTTATTTTTGTTACAATATTTAACATGATATGATAATAGTGCCAAACCGGACCAGGGGACAGAGAGAGAGGGAAAGCGAAGAAGAGAAAAAAAGAACAGAAACATGAAGAGACAAACATAAAAAACTATGAAAAATCCGACAACCAGCTGCTACACCTGTAAAAACAAAACTGAAGACGATTCACGGCTTTTGTGGGGAATCCAACCTTAGAAGCACCAGGAGCACCTGTAAGCAGACAAGCAGAGAACAAACACACAAACAAAAAAAAACAAAAAAAACACAAGCAGCAGCAATCTCATATAATACACAGGTGATCTTAAACCACAGGACAGAACAACAACTGCTAAGTGAGCATAGTGAGCATGCTACTGGGCTAATGAATGTGTGAGTGTGAGTGTGAGTGTGTGTGTGTGTGCATGAACATGCAATACACATAGATGGTCCCACATAATAACCATGCTTAAATATCAGACTTAAATACCCCCCCCCCCCAGCAATCAGAAGCAGGCCGAGAGGGCCCCCAGACCCAGGCCACCAACAGCTCCCAAGGACCACAGAACCCGGGAAGCCCACCATAGGGACAACCACGCATCCCCCCAGAAGACAGCAGAGGAAGCTCCCGGACAGAGCCCCCACAAGCATCAGACAGAGCCCCCCCGGCGACCAGAGGCGGCAGCCTACCAGCCCCACCAGGCCCCCGCCACCCAGACATGGGCCGCGCGCCGGAACCGGCCCCCGCGAGCCCGAGCGCCACCAAAACCCCCCGGCAGGGGCCCCGCCCAACACTCGAGAGGGCCAGGCGCCCCAGACAGCCAACCGCAGTGGGCCAGCGCCTGCCCCAGTGCCCCTGGGCAAGCGCCCCGGGAGTCAAGACGTGCCCACAGGTGGGTGAGGCCGCGAGCAGCGGGGAGAAGCAATGCCCCCCCCCCCATCAGGAACAGCAGGACCCAGACCCAGTCACCCCATAAATCATATAAGAGAAAAAAAATAAAAATAATAATAATAATAATAATAACTAGAAAATTTCTGAAGAAATTTAGAAGGGGCCTGCCAAAGTGTGCGTATCGCTCAACCAATCACGGCTGCTCAGGAATGGTTTGCAAGGCCATTCAAGCCAAAACGGCATCAAAGGATGACATGGATGCTTCTTCTTAAAGCGGTGAACTGTCCCTTTAAAGCGGCGAACTGTCCCTTTAAAAAGGTGAACTGGCCCTTTAAAGCGGCGAACTGTCCCTTTAAAGCGGTTAATTGTGCAGTTGAAACTTCAAAGGACTGGCTGGGCCACTAATAGCCTTGTTTCTATGGTAATTAATCTCCCTCAATTAACTGACAGTTAAACTGCCCCAGCTGCTGCTACACTAATTATATGAGACTCAGGCTTCTCAGAGCAAAAAAAACCTCTACGAACAGATGCTTCCCATTCGGAAACCGTAAGAGCTACGGAAAAAATTCTCGCAGAATGAGCGAGGGACGCCTTTGGACTTCAATATTCCCGCGTTTCAGATCTGTAACACATTCACAGTGAAAGCACGGATGAGAGAAAGAAGGGCTGCAGGAGCTGCTGAGATTCTGAGAATTGGATGAATTAAAATGGGGATTTGAGGTCGGGGGCAGTGCCTCTGGACTGGCAGATCGGGGTGGTGGTCCCCCTCTTTAAAAAGGGGGACCGGAGGGTGTGTTCCAACTATAGGGGGATCACACTCCTCAGCCTCCCTGGTAAGGTCTTTTCGGGGGTACTGGAGAGGAGGATCCGCCGGATAGTCGAATCTCAGATTCAGGAGGTGCAGTGTGGTTTTCGTCCTGGCCGTGGAACAGTGGACCAGCTCTATACCCTCCGCAGGATCCTGGAGGGAGCATGGGAGTTCGCCCAACCGGTCTACATGTGTTTTGTGGACTTGGAGAAGGCGTTCGACCGTGTCCCTCGGGGACTCTTGTGGGGGGTGCTCCGGGAGTATGGAGTGCCGGACTCCTTGATATGGGCTGTTCGGTCTCTGTATGACCGGTGTCAGAGTTTGGTCCGCATTGCCGGCAGTAAGTCGGACATGTTTCCTGTGAGGGTTGGACTCCGTCAGGGCTGCCCTTTGTCACCGATTCTGTTCATAATTTTTATGGACAAAATTTCTAGGCGCAGCCAGGGCGTTGAGGGGGTCCGATTTGGCGACCTCAGAATCGGGTCTCTGCTTTTTGCGGACGATTTGGTTCTGTTGGCGTCGTCGGGCCGTGACCTTCAGCTCTCACTGGAGCGGTTCGCAGCCGAGTGTGAAGCGGCTGGGATGACCATCAGCACCTCCAAATCTGAGACCATGGTCTTCGGCCGGAAAAGGGTGGAATGCTCTCTCCGGGTCGGGAATGAGATCCTTCCCCAAGTGGAGGAGTTCAAGTATCTCGGGGTCTTGTTCACGAGTGAGGGACGAATGGAGCAGGAGATTGACAGACGGATCGGTGCGGCGTCTGCAGTGATGCGGGCTCTGCACCGGCCCGTCGTGGTGAAGAAGGAGCTGAGCCAGAAGGCGAAGCTCTCGATTTACCGGTCAATCTATGTTCCTACCCTCACCTATGGTCACGAGCTGTGGGTAGTGACCGAAAGAACGAGATCGCGAATACAAGCGGCCGAAATGAGTTTCCTCCGCAGGGTGGCTGGGCTCTCCCTTAGAGATAGGGTGAGAAGCTCGGTCATCCGGGAGGGGCTCGGAGTAGAACCGCTGCTCCTCCGCATCGAGAGGAGTCAGATGAGGTGGCTCGGGCATCTTGTGAGAATGCCTCCTGGACGCCTCCCCGGTGAGGTGTTCCGGGCCCGTCCCACTGGGAGGAGACCCCGGGGAAGACCCAGGACACGTTGGAGAGACTATGTCTCTCGGCTGGCCTGGGAACGCCTCGGGGTCCCCCCAGAGGAGCTGGAGGAAGTGGCCGGGGACAGGGACGTCTGGGTCTCTCTGCTCAAGCTGCTGCCCCCGCGACCCGATCCCCGGACCAGCGGAAGATAATGGATGGATGGATGGATGGATTTGAGGTCTTTGGGCCCCGACATCACTTTGCTCTGAGGGGCTCTGAGAGCAAACGGTCAGCCCTAGATGAAATATGAAAACATTTTATTAATCCCAACATGCGTGCCTATATTATGACAGTACATAATGGCATTGGAGCGATATTTGTAGGCGTGAGGGCAATTCGAAAATTAATCTGAGGTCAGAACTCTTGCTCTTCTCACACTCTAATGAAATGGCAGTTGTGCTCTAAAAATTCAAATTTTGCAGATTTTGGCCAAAACTTTGGGTCGCTTGGAGGCATGCTGTGGGAAATCCGTAGCAGGTATTGACATGGAATCTTCACTTCTGAACACAGCACGGACGTATTTACAAACTGACATTTGAATGGCATTTCTAGGTTAATGCATGATGACACAGTAACTGCTCAAAATTTTGGTTTTTTTATGATTTTTCCAGGTCATCCCCCTGTTTATTCCTAGGGGGGCTTTGGGGGGCTGTTTTTTGCTTATTACGTCGCCATGGTAACTCCAATCTTCAATAAAAGTAATAGCCCGCGAAAACTCATCGAGCCGGTCGTTTTGATATATATATTGTTGGCATTAATGTGGACGGAAGAATAAATATAGCCTACCTATAAATAAATAAATAAATAAATAAATAAATAAAGAGACACGTTTTCAATGTTAAATCCCATAGACTTTTGCCAACGGAATAGTAATAGGTGCCTTGCCATGCATTTGCATGGAGGCACTGCATAGCATTGCCTTGGACTTTCTGTTTCTAACTGAGACTTGGCAGAGGCCTATGGATCAGGCCCATCTTATTGAACTATGCCCTCCTGATTGTACGTTTATCTGCACTCCTAGGCCTTTTGGCAGGGGAGGAGGTCTTGCTGCAGTCTTTAAGAACTGCTTTCAGAGTTGGAGGGTTAGCACTGGTGTTTTCCCCACCTTCGAACTCCAGATAACTAAAGTCGGCCGCTTAAACCCTTTTTATTGCGTATTGATTTACCGTCCCCCCGGGTCAAATAGTTATTTTATATCTGATTTCAGTGATTTTTTTATCCTCCATCATAAGGCTGGACAGAGTTATTATGCTAGGTGATTTTAATATTCATGTTGATGATGCCTCCTGTAACTTTGCTGCTGACTTTCTTAATGTCACAGAATCTTTTAATTTTATTCAACACATGTCCGGTCCCACACATACAAAGGGGCACACGCTGGATCTCGTTTTTACCCATGGTCTAAACATTGACTCCATTTGTTCTGAGGAGAAGCCCATCACTGATCACAACTGTCTATTTTTTAACTTATTTTTTGACATTGATTGTCTGCCAACGAAACGCTTAACACACTCCCGCATCTTAAATCATCTCACTGCTGGAAAATTTTCAGTAGCATTTGAACCAAATACAGTGTTGCCTCATGATGCACATGTAGATTGCTTAGTTCAGTCCTTCAACTCACACTGCCTATCTGTGCTAGACTCTGTGGCCCCTATAAAATCTCGGCTTAGCTCCTCTGTCAAATCATCCCCCTGGTTAAACGATTCTATTCATTTTTTTCGGTGTAAATGTCGGAAGGCGGAGCGTCAATGGAAATCCACTGGCCTCCAAGTACATCGGCTCCTTTACAAAGATCTTCTAACTGAACTAAACAACAGGATCAAAGATGCGAGGGCTTCATACTTTGCCAATCTCATTGCAACTAGTAAACGCAATCCTAAAGTCCTATTTGACACCATTAACAACATTGTCTCTCCTGCACCTCCTGATTTGCCAATTCTGTCAAATGAGGACTGCAATCGTTTCCTCTCCTTTTTTGTAGACAAAATAAAAAATATCAGGGATAGCATTATACCCTCCTCCGACCCCCTCTCCAGCCATCAATTTGGGCCATCCATTCTGGATGCCTTCACCCCGATTTCCCTGCATGACCTCACTGATTTAGTCGGCAGCCTTAACTCCTCAACCAGTTCAGTTGATATCATACCTACATCTGTCCTCAAAAATACTCTTGAAGCTATTGGTCCAAGCCTAGTCACCATCATAAACAATTCCCTGTTATCAGGCTGTGTCCCAACTTACTTTAAACACGCAGTTGTCCAACCACTTCTGAAGAAAGCAAACCTTGATCCATCTGCTCCAAATAACTACAGGCCTATATCAAAACTGCCGTTCATTTAAAAAATTTTAGAGAAAGTTGTTGCCAATCAGCTCACTGCAGTTCTGTCTGCCCATAACATTTTAGATAAATTTCAGTCTGGTTTCCGTCAGATGCATTCTACAGAAACAGCGCTTCTCAGAGTCACAAATGAAATACTGATGTCCTCTGATGTAGGTGAATGCTCTGTTCTGGTTTTGTTGGACCTTAGTGCAGCGTTCGACACTGTCGATCATAAAATTCTGATTGATAGGCTTGGACGGTGGGTTGGGGTCTCTGGGGTTGACCTAAAGTGGTTTTCCTCCTATCTCTCTGATAGGAATTTCTCTGTATCTGTTGGGCCTTTCACGTCAGAAAATACTCCTCTTTCCTGTGGCGTACCCCAAGGGTCTGTCTTGGGTCCATTGTTATTTGCTCTATACATGCTTCCATTAGGGCACATTATAAATAAATTCAGTGGTGTATCTTATCATTGCTATGCTGATGACATTCAGTTATATATCTCCTGCAATCCAGAAAACCAATCCAACTTTGCTGTTTTACAAGACTGTTTGGGTGCCATTAGTGAGTGGTTGGCAAATAACTTCCTCCAGCTGAACACTGAAAAAACAGAGGTTCTAATCATTGCACCTGAGAACTCAGCCCCCAAAATTGCCCAGAGTATTGGGTTTGTTTCATCAGCTGCTCAGTCAAAGCTAAAAAACCTTGGGGTTACCTTCGACCGAAGCATGCGCTTTGAGGAGCACATAAAATCACTAGCACGGAATTGTTCCTTCCAGCTCAGAAATATAGCAAAACTCAGGTCCATTGTGTCCCGGCCTGAGCTGGAGATGATTATTCATGCATTTGTGTCTTCCCGGTTAGATTATTGTAATTTACTTTTCACATGTCTCAACATATTATCTCTGAACCGTCTACAAATTATTCAAAACACTGCAGCCAGGTTACTGACTAGATCCAACAGGATGACTCACATCACACCCATTCTACTTTCCTTACACTGGCTGCCTATAAGATTCAGGATCCAGTTTAAAATTCTTCTTATCACATAAAAAGCCCTTAATCATCAGGCACCCGGTTACATCTGTGACCTGATCCACCCCTATTACACAACCAGGTCTCTTAGGTCCTCAGACCAGAGCTTATTGACTGTCCCCCGCTCTTGTCTAAAGACAAAGGGTGATCGTGCCTTTGAGGTTGTGGCTCCAACTCTTTGGAACTCTCTTCCCCTATGTCTACGGTCTGCAACTTCTTTAGACATTTTCAAAAAGAATCTGAAGACCAGCCTATTCAAAATAGCTTTTATCCGTTCTTAAAGTGCCAATCTGCTCTGTAGCCTTGTGCTTTTCTGCTATTACTGTGTTTTCTTATGTGTGTATATGATGTGTATATGAAATGTTGACTTGCATCGTATTGTGAAGCACTTTGTGAATTTTATTTACTGTGAAAGGTGCTATACAAATAAATTTATTGGGGCCTGCCATAGCATTGCATAGGAGAGCACTGCATAGCATTGCAATGCTATGCAGTGCCTCCATGCAAATGCATGGCAAGGCACCTATTACTATTCCTTTGGCAAAAGTCTATGGGATTTAACATTGAAAACGTGTCTCTTTATTTATATATTTATTCTTCCGTCCACATTAATGCGGGCCCTATGGGCCCGCACATCCCAACAATATATATATCAAAACGACCGGCTCGATGAGTTTTCGCGGGCTATTACTTTTATTGAAGATTGGAGTTACCATGGCGACGTAATAAGCAAAAAACAGCCCCCCAAAGCCCCCCTAGGAATAAACAGGGGGATCACCTGAAAAAAATCATAAAAAACCCAAAACTTTGAGCAGTTACTGTATCATCATGCATTAACCTAGAAACGCCATTCAAATATCAGTTTGTAAATACGTCCGTGCTGTGTTCAGAAGTGAAGATTCCATGTCGATACCTGCTACGGATTTCCCACAGCATGCCTCCAAGCAACCCAAAGTTTTGGCCAAAATCTGCAAAATTTGAATTTTTAGAGCACAACTGCCATTTCATAAGTGTGGGAAGAGCAAGAGTTCTGACCTCAGATTAATTTTCGAATTGCCCTCACGCCTACAAATATCGCTCCAATGCCATTATGTACTGTCATAATATAGGCACGCATGTTGGGATTCATAAAATGTTTTCATATTTTATCTAGGGCTGACCGTTTGCTCTCAGAGCCCCTCAGAGCAAAGTGATGTCGGGGCTCAAAGACCTCAAATCCCCATTTTAATTCATCCAATTCTCATAATCTCAGCAGCTCCTGCAGCCCTTCTTTCTCTCATCCGTGCTTTCACTGTGAATGTGCAACAGGTCTGAAACGCAGGAATATTGAAGTCCAAAGGCGTCCCTCGCTCATTCTGTGAGAATTTTTTCCGTAGCTCTTACGGTTTCCGAATGGGAAGCATCTGTTCGTAGAGGTTTTTTTTGCTCTGAGAAGCCTGAGTCTCATATAATTAGTGTAGCAGCAGCTGGGGTAGTTTAACTGTCAGTTAATTGAGGGAGATTAATTACCATAGAAACAAGGCTATTAGTGGCCCAGCCAGTCCTTTGAAGTTTCAACAGCACAATTAACCGCTTTAAAGGGACAGTTCGCCTCTTTAAAGGGACAGTTCGCTGCTTTAAATTTTTTTAATTTAAACGGCTTTGATGCCGTTTAGGCTTGAATGCTTCTTCTTTAGGCCTTGCGAACCATTCCTGAGCAGCCGTGATTGGTTGAGCGATACGCACACTTTGGCAGGCCCCTTCTAAATTTCTTCAGAAATGTTCTAGTTTTTGTTTTTTCTTGTCTTTACAGAGTCCCATCAGTGGGCCTCTGTTTTAAGGGGGAAGGTGTGACGGACTGGTTAGTCCTGGGACTGCTCCGCCCACTGTCAGTTGTGTATTGTTGGTGCGTTAGGCTCTTGCTCATCATCTGATGGAGCGCAGGTGCGCACCCTGATGACCATGAGTATATATCCCCAGCACACTGGCATGGTGGGGCCTCCCCTTTTTCCCCCTTTGGTGGTTTGGTTTTGTTTGGTCACCCCTAGACATCTTTTGCATACACTACAAGATTACTGACTTTGCACCTACATCATCTTTTATTCTCTTTATTTAATAAATATCAAAAAACCGTCATCCCTTCTGCGCGTGGATTCCTTTTATGTTGCACCTTTCGAGCCAGGGGTCGTAACAGTCTTCTTTGATCAAATCTTGGACAAAGGAAAGGCTTGCAACACTTTCGCTGATCTCATATGGCAGAGTGCATGAAAAAGGCGATTGAGGGGGATGCTGAACAGTTGGGGAATAGAAAAGCAATGGGTCCATTTCATTTTTGTGTGACAATGCGCAAAATATTAAGAAGGCCTTGGATGACGTGGGAGTCCGAGTATGGGCTGTGTCGCGGCCACACTACGACTTATCGTGCATTAATGTCTGCTTTCTCAGCGCAGTGTCACTGAAACACTGGCTTATGCCAGGAAGATAATAGACCATTTCAAACATTCGCTCTTGGCCTATTCACGTCTGTTCCTGCCGTTTCTTTTTGTACTCCATGGTTAACACAGGAAAATAACATTGTTTGGTTCGTTATTCATATATTAACTTTACAGATAGCCATCTGAATTTTGAGACTCATAATTGTTACCTATGTCATGTTATTTGATGTCTTTATATCATAAGTCTATGTTATATCTTTAATCTTCATATTTTAACAAGGTGTGTGTGTGTGTGTGTGTGTGGGGGGGGGGGGGTCTGTGGAAGCTGGTGTGTATGTCCCAGTCCCAGCTCGACTGTCTTCCAGGTGAACTCAATAAGACAACCAAAACTCGCGCCATTCCCACGGACCGGAGGTGATGTGACAGTTGGCATGGTGACAGCTGCACATCACGTGTCCACCAGCTCCATACAAAAAAAATAGAAAGGAAAAGAGACCTAACCCCTCCATAACAGTCGGTTTACGTGTACTTTGACTTGGTTAATGTGTGCATACTGTTTGCTGCTGCTGCATCAAAAAAATTTCCACATTTCCACCACATTTGTGGGATTAATAAAGTACTTTGATTGGACTTGATATGATTTTAAAATACAATCAACCCAAGTGGGCATGCAACATGTTCAAACAGAGTGGGTATTCTCTCTGTGACCCCCAGGGACAACAAGAGGACTGTGACCGATTGCACAGACACTATGAGCAGTGACACCAAAATAAACTCACACACTCAATGCAAGTGGGCTTGTGACATATTCATACATATTTGCGACAACAGAGTGCTGAATTTGGCAAAAAACGCTGCTAGGCCAGGAGCGGCTATACTCAGTGGGGCCTGTCTCTATAACCCGCAGGTACAACATAAGGGTTAATAACTTTTTATAACCCCATAACTTCTATTGTGTGGACATGATATAGCTAATATTGTGGTATATTGTGTATTATATTATCTCTTTCGGTGCCATTGACGTCTATAGACGTCAATTTAAAAAAAAACGTTCACTGCTAAAGACGTCTATAGACGTCAATTGCGTTTTTTAACGGAGCGGGCTGGGGGACAATCTAGCGGAGTTCGTCACTAAATCTTAGGCTTGTAAACATTAAACAGAGAATATACTGGCAAAATTACCCGCTAGGTGGCAGCAGTGCCACTATGCACAAAAAAAAAAAGAGCTTGTTTTCTCCATTTTTTGGGTCAAACAGCTGTTTTTGGTGAAACCAACCTATGTTCTACTGTCTATTACTAAAAGACTGAAAATGTTAGAAACAAACTTTTTTTCCTGATGAAAGAAGAGAGTCTACTCTTTCTTTTGGTAATTTCGGTGTGTACATAGTCATAAGACACACTTTTCTGTGGGTCTTGGAAAATCAGTCAATTCAATTCATTTTTATTTATATAGCGCCAAATACAACAAATGTCATCTCAAGGCACGTAAATAATAAAGTCCAATTCAAGCCAATTGTAATTCAATTCGTTGTTATCATAATTTTTTATAAAATAATCCAATTCATTTTTATAGAGCCAATTCAAAAACTATTTCCTAGCTAAGGAAACCAACAGATTGCACCGAAACTTGTCTTCAGTCCAATCTCCCATCATGAGCGTGTGCCTGAGGCGACTGTGGAGACAAACGACTCCCTTTGAACAGGAAGAAACCTGTGGCAGAACCAGAACCAGGAAGGGTGGCCATCCGCCTCGACCAGCTGGGGTTTGAGAAGACAGAAAAGAGGGGACAACAAACACTGTAACACCATTCAAGCCTGAGAACTGAAGGCTCTGCCTCGCATTCTACTTTTAGAAACTTTGGGAACCTCAAGTAAACCTGCAGTTTGCGAGCGAAGTGCTCTGTTAGGAAAATATGTTATAATGAGATCTTTACGATATGATGGAGCTCGGTCATTAAGAGCTTTATATGTGAGGAGAAGAATCTTAAATTATATTCTGAATTTAACAGGGAGCCAATGAAGAGAAGCTAAAACAGGAGAAATATGATCTCTGCTGTTAGATCTCATCAGAACTCGTGCTGCAGCATTTTAGATCAGTTGGAGGCTTTTCAGAGAAAATGTGGGACAGCCCAATAATAAAGAATTACAGTAGTCCAATCCTGAAGTAACAAATGCATGGAGCATTTTTTCTGCATCACTCTGAGACAAGATGTTCCTGATTTTAACAATATTATGAAGATGAAAGAAAGCAGTCCTAGAAACCTGTTTTATATGCGAGTCAAATGATAAATTCTGTTAAAAAATAACTCCAAGGTTCCTCACTGTAGAACTAGAAGCCAAGGAAATACCATCTAGAGTAACTATATAGCTAGACAATTTCTCCCTGAAACGCTCAGGTCCAAAGATAACGACTTCAGTTTTGTCTGAATTTAGAAGCAGACAGTTCTGAGTCATCCAGGTCTTTATGTCTTTAAGACATGCTTTTAGTCTGAACAACCTATTGGGTTCATCTGGTTTTATACACAAGTACAACTGAGTATCATCAGCATAGCAATGGAAATTTATGCCATGCTGTCTAATAATGTTACCTAATGGAAGCATGTATAAAGTGAAAAGAATCGGTCCAAGCACAGAACCCTGAGGAACTCCATGACTTACTCTGGTGTGTGAGGAAGATTCTTCATTTACAAGAACAAACTGAAATCTATCAGATAAATATGACTTAAACCAGCCTAATGCAGTTCCTTTAATCCCAATAACATGTTCAAGTCTCTGTAATAAGATACTGTGATCGACCGTATCAAATGCAGCACTGAGATCCAACAGGACAAGCACAGACACAAGTCCGCTATCAGAAGCTAAGAGGAGATCATTGGTAACTTTCAGCAGTGCAGTTTCTGTGCTATGATGCACTCTGAATCCTGACTGAAACTCTTCAAACAGATTATTTCTGTGGAAATTATCACAAAGCTCAGCTGCAACTATTTTTTCAAGAACTTTAGACATAAAAGGGAGATTGGATATAGGTCTATAATGAGCCAACACCTCTGAATCAAGAGTAGGTTTTTTAAGTAAAGGTTTAATTACAGCAACCTTAAAAGTCTGAGGTACATATCCTGTCAACAAAGACAGATTGATCAAATCTAATATGGAAGTGTCAATTAATGGGAAAACCTCCTTGAACATTCTGGTTGGGATTGGGTCTAAAACACAAGTTGATGGTTTAGAAGAGACTATTGCTGTCGTTAGTTCAGAGAGATCAACTGGACAGAAGCCGTCTAAATACAAATCAGGTTCTAAAGATACTTCTAAAGCTGCTGTACTTGATGATACATCACTGATAATAGTGGGAAGGACTCCATCAATCTTTTCTCTGATAGAAACTATTTTATTGATAAAGAATCTCATGAAATCATCACTGCTGAGAGTTAAAGGAATACCTGGCTCAACAGAGCTCGGACTCTTTGTCAGCCTGGCTATAGCGCTGAAGAGAAACCTGGGATTGTTCTTATTCTCTTCTATCAGTGATGAATAATAAGCAGTTCTAGCTTTACGAAGGGCTTTCTTATACGTTATTAAACTATCTTTCCAGACTAATTGAGACTCTTCTAAATTAGAGGAACACCACTGTCTCTCCAGCTTTCTTGCAGTCTGCTTTAAAGCACGCAGCTGTGAATTATACCAAGGAGCCAACCTCTTCTGACTGATTACCTTCCTTTTCAGAGGGGCAACATTGTCCAGTGCTGTACGCATTGAAACTATAGTGCTGTCAACAAGACAGTCAAGTGTTGCTGGAGTAAAATTTAGGTAGCTGTCTAATTACCAGGGTTTTATCCTCAGCGGGTGTGTCGCTGAGTGGGAAAAATCTGTTTGAAGCGTGGACAGGTCGATGGTGAACAACGGGGTTGACTTTAGAGCTATGCCTCTTCCTGACAGTCACCCAGCCACCCTATGATCCCTGCTGCTCGGGCTCTGCTTGGGGACGGCTAATGGAGGTAGCTACGCTAGGTGGCTCCGCACTGACTAAAGGGACCTGGCTCGCTATCGGTTGATTTTCAACAGTGGAGAGCCGAGCTTCCAATTCAGATAACCTCGCCTCCAAAACCAGAAAAAGACTACATTTGTTACATGTAACATTATCGCTAAAGGAGGCAGAGGAGTAACTAAACATCTGACACATGGAGCAGGTGAAAGCAGGAGATGGAGCAAGAGAACCGGTAGCCATGCTACGCTAGAGAACCAGAGACACTGCTAAAAAGTGAGAAAACAGATTAAAGATCTGTTGGAGTGTGTTAGAACAGAACGGTAAGCTATAGAGTTAATTATGCAAAATTTTGTAAGTTATAGGTAGAAATAAAGTGATTATCAGTAGTCCAAGAGGAGCAAGAAAGTCCACAGTCCACAAGCAAGGTAACAGGAAGTGATGCAATACGTCTTACCGCAAAGCGTCGATGTGGCTGGGGTGGTGGGACGGGCCTGTTTTGGTGGGACTGGATGGAGTGTGGATAGACCTCGCCTCTGCATGGATGGCAGGGTCCCAACTTTGTTTATTCTAACCACTTTGAACCCCTTATGGGTGTCTTCTTTTTAATATAGTTGCTTGCCTGCAATTTGGCCCTAAACCTAACCATAGAAACCCCTGGCTGTTTATGCCCCACCCTTATTGTTTCCTGAAATGCAGTTTTTAAACCCAAACCGGCCTGAGAACCCTATCTGTAGAACCATATTGGAAGGGTCAATGTTCCAGCACCACTTAATGTGATGTGAATAAAACCAATTTTAAACTTAAATAAAATATTTTTCTAATTTCCCTCTTTAGAAGGACTTTTAAGAGGCCTTTTGATAAGTCAGGGCTCCAAAAACAGGAACAGTGATGGACTGTGTCTTTGGCGACAGAATTTCCCTATAAACTCTACTTCTAATCTTTAAACCTAAATTTGAAAAATTATGTTTTAAAAATTTCAATTAAAAACAAATGTCACCAAAACTTTTTAATTTTTTATTAATTTTTTTCTTATTTAATTTTTAAGATGTTTTTCATTTTTCCCATTTTTTAAATTTGTTTTTACTTCTTAATTTTAATTTACAAAATGTATGCAGGTTTGCATTGTTTTATTTAATTTAATTTTTTACTCATTTACGGTTTTGGTTCATCGCAATTCATTTGGGCATTTATTTGAAAAAAAACAGAGGAAAGCCAAGGAAAGAACTGCTTTTGGAAAAAATCAAGGGGAGGAGCCAGGGTAGGGTATAAATACACCTGCTCTGGGTTCAGGCCCTCATTCTTGCTCTGACTTTTGACCTGTGAACATCTTTTTAATTCATTAACCAGCCTTTTAGTGTGTGCCTTGACTTGAAAAAGCCCCATTAAGGTCAAAACATTCTCCAGCACACATTTTCAGTGCATTTTACCCTTAGATGCATAAGTGGGTCAAAAATGACCCGGTGAGGTTGTTTTCTTGCAATATCTTTGTAACAAAAAGTTGTTATCATTTCATATTACAGCTATTCCTCAAAAAACATGTTATTGATAGCATGCCATTTAAAATTTTAACTTACTCCTAATACATTTTACGAAGTTCTAATTTTTTGTATTACTACCCCAAGCTTCCATAAGTGGGTCATAAATGACCATTATTAATTTTCTATGGAATTTCATGGGAATATTTTATTTTGATCAACTGTGACTGACGGAAATATCTAATTTGTGGACCACAAGGACTATATCACGAGTGTCACGTCTAAAGATTATTGTACACAGCAACATTTGATACATAGAGACTGATACAAGAACTGTGCACGCTCAGGACTGAAGAGAATTTTTGGTGCATTTTGTAGGATTCCCGTCATGTTCTGCATTTTATGTTTCCGTCTAGTCTTTAGTTTTGCCATGCTATGCCACTTTTTTCCTCAGTCTTTGTCCTGCCCTGCCATCAGCTTCACTTCCTTCACCTGTGTTCATTATCATCAGCTGCACTCACTCACAATCACCCTCCACAGTATTTAGTCTCCCGGTTTGTTCATGCTCATTTGTCAGATTCTCACCGTCGACGACGTTATTTCATGTCAGGTTTTTTTGATCCAAGTCGAGTTATTTTTCATAGTTGGGATTTAATTTATATTTGTTTGTCTGTTAAGATTTTTTAATTTCATCTTTGCAGCGCTTTTTGTTATAATTTCTTAAAATAAATCAATAATTATTATTATTATCATTTTTTATTTTTTTCATTTATTATCTGCATTCAGGTCCCCTCACCTACACACCACATGTCGGGACAATTCCTTAGCTGAGCTTCTTATTTTAACCCTTGTATGGTATTCAGGTCAAATTGACCTGTTTCAAAAGAAGAAAAATGGTGCAAAGTATACCTTTTTTCTACCTGAAACCCAATGGCCTTAGCTTATTTTATGTGATAAACATGTACAAACAAAAAAAAATAAATTTGAGCACATGTGCTACCATAACCCACACATTTACATCCTTAATATGGTTTTCGGGTCAGTCTGACCCGCATACACAGACACACAATAAGCCTCATGCAAGAACAGTTCATACGCAAAGATATGTTCTTAAACCGTGCGTACGAGTGATTTAAGAAAATTTGCGCATTACATTTTTTCATATTTTACGTTTTCTTTCAGGTACGAACAGAATTTACGAGTGATCCAGACCTGTCGTAGGAATTTCCTAAAATAGTCCTCTGTTATTCCAATCAAGTTTGCTTGACTAATGGATTGTATAATTAATTACTTTGAAGCAAACATAAATAAATATATACATTATACCCCATAATTATGCTGACATTATTCTGTTTGACTTAAATTGTGCACTAATTGAAGGTTAATTTGAATCTGTATATAACAAGGTCAATGGGAAGCGTAACTAGCGGCAGACTTGCTACTTTTGGATGCCTTAGCCCGTCAGGTTCTTAAAGAGTGTGTGTGTTCCAAGACTGTGTAGATATCCTTGTGGAGAAAGACGAATGGCTGAAATAGCGATTTAGATTGCCAAGGACTATGCTGCTGCAAATATGCAGCTTGCTAGAGCCACAACTCCAGAGAGAAACACGGCGATCAAACCCAATTCCACCACACGTCCAGGTCCTCACCACCCTTGGATTTTTGGCCACTGGAACCTTTCAGAGGGAGATTGGAGACAGATCGGGGGTGTCCCAACCTCTGTGAGTCGTGCGCTCCCCTTGGTCATCAAAGCTCTCATCAGTTTATCACCCATAGTACATCAGATTCCCATACACCGCTGTCCAACAAGTACAGATTAAGAGGGACTTTCATGCCGTGGGTGGACTGCCAAACATAATTGGCGCAATAGACTGCACACATATACGCATCAAAGCACCCGTGCTGTTGTGGAGCGCACTGAGCTGAAGGCCTGGTGGGTGTGTCTCCATACAGCGGGGGGGGGGGGGCAAAGTGCTCTATAGCCCAGAGAAGGCATGCCAGATTTGTACAATATTGCCAAAGAGCCACCATGATGAGGCAACAACTGATTGCACGGCTTTAGTTGCAGTCATCGAGCGCCTGGCCATAGCGAGACATGTTTTTTTTTTTGTTTGTTTTTTTTTTTTGTTTTTTTTTTAAGCTATGTTCATATTAAAACATTTCTTTTTTTTCTGCTTTATTTCGGTGACATCACGGAATTAACAGCACTCCTTATAACTTCCCATTTCTTCGCTTTAGCAGGTCCCGTAATTCCACTGCTGACACTGCTAAAAATGACAGATTTTCCTTTTTGGAACTCTGAAAGCAGAACTTCAGTCTCAGAACCCCTAAAGTTGTTCTTTTTGCGCCTTGATGCCATTCTCATGACTCAACACTCAACACCTCCTGGAACAGGAGAGAGGAAGCACAGCCTTATATGGTATCATTTTGGGCGTGGAGTATGCAAATCTACTATCCTCGTGCATGTGCCCCTTGAATACGCACGGGTGGGATTCATCATTTACGCACCTTTTCCGAAGTTAAGAGCGTTTGTTGAATCTGACATGGCGTGTTCGTACGAGACCTTCGTACGAAAAAGTAAGAAATTTGAATAAAAATAGGAAAATGTTCTTGCATGAGGCCCATTGTTACATAATTATCATCAAAGCACAGAAGCTGTTTGTTCTCACTTTTGTTTAGATGTTATTCCATAAAATTGTAAAACTCAAACCTTTTTTCACACTATATGCTTTACACCTGCACATGTGGGAGAAGGATGTCATGACATGCTCATGACTTCTGGCCTAGTTACATCCTGGGCCTTGTTGACTGGTTCATATGAATATGGGTAAAAGGTAGTATGAGCTGTTTACATTTATGGCAGACGCTCGGCGTCGCAGAAAGAGATTGAGTCCGGATGACGCATGCATGTTATGATTAAACCAGTATAAAGTTGGTTCACAGTATGAAGACGGTGGACATTTTGTACATTCTGTATGCACATTTGCTGTGACGGTTTGTTCAATAAACTCCCCAATGGACGGCTGACCAACGCGGGATTCGACTCTAATTTCTCCACAACACACATCAAGTGGGTGAGACAGAACAGATAGATACCTCTAAATCATAGTTCAGTCTTCCACCATCGGTATGACCAAAAGGTTTAGCTGCCAGAGGGCTTTGGAAATCATATTTGAAGAGGTTCAGGCACATAGCGACGTGGAAGAGGAAGATGTCTCCGAATATGAAAATAATTTAGATGTCAAGTCGAGTGTTCTGATTCTGAAAGTGAATTTGAAGAAGGCCTTCCCTCGGAATATGCACCACAGGTGGCAGCTGGAGCAGCCCAAGAGTCGACCACTGAAAGAGCCTCACAGACATATTTGTCTAAGAATGGACTAATTGAATGGTCTTCATCCCCAGTGACAGAGCCCCCCCCCCCCTCGCTTGGCTGCTAACTTAATACGGATGGTACCAGGGTACACACGATTTGCAGTGACTTATGTTTATGTATCTTTGAAGTGCCTGGAAATTAAATCTGTTGTGATTTGGTGCTTTGTAAATAAAACTCAACTGAAATGAATAAATGAACATGTACATATGTACTGTTACATATAACGTTAAAATGGAGTAAAGAAATATATCCTTATTGAATAGATTAATAAATCTGAAGTCTGATTTTGTCCAGGGTTTCTTCAAGGAGTCCTCCCCCTCTCACTGTGCACCGTCTCGCGTCTGAAATTCCTGTCGGTAGTATTTCAAGAACTGAACCTTGGTTGGGAAAGTGAAGTGAAATTTATTTATATAGCACTTTTCAGCAACAAGGTGATCCAAAGTGCTTTAATTAACCAAAAACATAAATATTTATAAAGCATCTGCAGGGCTGTCTACTGCAATAATTTCAGTTGCGTAACAATTTATGAATTTTATAATTCATAAAAAGTTTTCCTTTTTCGAAGGAAGAATCGAATGGATCTCGCACGTTCTCCAAAATGTAATTAGGCCCGAGCAGCTGAGCGCTGCATAGGCCTATTGTATCTGTAGGATTTCACTATACGAACAGATCAGTGTGTGGATGCAAAACTATTTCCTCCAGCTAAAGTCAGACAAAACTGAAATCATTGTCTGTGGCCCACAGAAACAAAGAGAAAGTGTTATCAGTCACCTTGAGACTCTCTCTAAAACCTAACTATCAAGTTAGAAATCTCGGGGTAATATTGGACTCAGACCTGAACTTTAACAGCCACATTAAATCTGTAACATCAGCAGCTTTTTACCATCTAAAAAACATTGCCAGAATCAAAGGAATAGTGTCTAAACCAGACTTAGAGACTGATCCATGCGTTTGTCTCCAGCAGGTTAGACTACTGTAACGGCCTGCTCACTGGGCTCTCTAAACGGGCTATAAGACAGCTGCAGTACATCCAGAACGCTGCTGCTCGAGTCCTGACTAGAACCAGGAAATACCACCATATTAGTCCAGTGCTCAGGTCTCTGCACTGGCTTCCTGTCGCTCAGAGAATAGACTTTAAAACAGCTCGGCTTGTGTACAAGTCTCTTCACGGTCAAGCGCCAAAGTACATCTCTGACATGTTAGAGCCATATGAACCAACTCGGGCTCTGAGAACCTCAGGGAGGGGTCTTCTGCTGGTGCCCAGAGTCAGGACTAAACAAGGTGAGGCTGCATTTCAGTTTTTTGCCCCTAAAATCTGGAACAGCCTTCCAGAAGATGTGAGACAGGCCTCAACTCTGACAATGTTTAAATCCAGGCTGAAAACAGTTCTATTTAGCTGTGCATATGACACCTGAAAGTATTTTATCTGCACTCTTCACTTTTTAATTAATTAATGATTATTTTAATGGGTTTTAAATTTCTTTCTTTTATTTTTTTTTTATTCCTTTTTAATGGTTTTATTGCCTTCTTGTGATTTTATGTAGCTGTAAAGCACTTTGAATTGTCCTGTGTATGAATTGTGCTCTATAAATAAAATTGTCTTGCGTATTCGAAAAGTCACGTAACTTTGCCCAAAATTGTCCGCCGCGAATTGTCGAGTCGAAAGTGGGCGTGGCCAAACTGCTCTATAGCGCCACCTAACGTGAGATGGCGCGAACCGTACATCGTAGAGATCTGAAACTAGGTATGTATATACAGTAGATCGCCTCAAATCAAGAACAAAAGTCTTTTGGAGGTATGCTCTAAAACGTACAAGGAGGCGGCCATTTTGGGAACAAAAGTTATCAGAAATTTTGAGTTTTTGAGCATGTTTAGGGGGCTTGGCCAAGCGGCGAACTTGGCATACTCGCCAGTGTAAACGAAACGCTATAACTTTCACGTAAAAAGTTAAATCTGCACCAAACTTGGTATGAGTCATCCATGTTGGATGCATGTCGATCCTACATGGTCATATGCTGACGTCATCTAAGCCCCGCCCCCTCAGAACAGGAAGTCACTTTTTTTACTTGGAAAGCTCCATCTCTGGCCCCCTTCACCTAATCAACATGATCTTGTGTCAGAATACAGATAACAAGTTGGTCTCACTTGCTTTAAAGCACCAACAGTTTTCAGTTTAAGGCGTGGCTATGGCTGCTTGGTGAAGTCAGACATCACGCCGTTACCATACGTTTGGCTCTAAATTCTACAGTTTTGAGCCGAGATGCACCAAACTCACTGGGATCAATCCTAATCCGCCCCCCAACAGGTGTGCGATCCAATATTTGATGGGCGTGGCCTAATGCCTCCACAGCGTCCCCTAGAACATCTAAAAACATCAGCCCCAAGCCATGCTTTCACCGACAATCATGAAACTCAGCACACCTGTATGTCTTGTCAGGACCTACAAAATAGTGTGGGCGTGGCAGAATGGCACATTCCAATCCCTCGCCGTTTGCATACGTTCGGCTCTAAATCTCACATGCATCATCCGATTTGCACCAAACTAGATATGAATGACCTTTGTTAACATCTAAAGAGCCCAATAGGATTATATTGGAGTGTGACTCCACTGCGCCCCCTAGATCATGTAAACAGCTATATCTCCTTGAGACATCATCCGATCTGCACCATATTTTTTGTGCATCATTACGGAGCGGCGCTTGACACGTTGGCGTGGTACATTTCTGACGTCACTAAACCCCGCCCCCACAAAACAGGAAGTGACGTAACTCCTGTCTGGAAGGTGAGATATCGCTCCAACTTTGAACATGTGCCACTGGTGTCGTGGACTGAAGGCGATTTGGGAGATTCGTCGCATGCTCCGCCCGATGGACGGGCGCGGGAGACGCGTGACTGCATTGATGACCATGGCGGTGCCGGCACTCAGGCGCAAGGCCGGAGCTGCGCTTGGCTGCGAGGGCCGTTATTGGGGGTCCTAGCAGCGAAGCTGCAGGAACCCATTGAGTTAGTAGCTTTTCCTATTATTATTATTATTCCTCTACTTTCTGCTGCAATTGAAGTCTATGGCAGCCCCATGAACGCTATGGTATAAAGTAAAAAAGGATTTTCCGCCATTTTGAATTTAATCAAACCTTCAAAACACATTCCAGGCCACTAAGATTGTCTAATCTCCACGGGACTTGGCACATAAAATCTTCAGACCAAGCCGCACATAAGTTATTTTGTGGATTCTTTTATTTCACTCGTTTAACCGCCGCAGCCAATCAAACTCTACGCCGACACGTAAATGCGACATTTGGCCATATCGCCACGCCGCATTGATGCAGTAATCCGTGCAAAAGGATTCCCAACCAAGTACTGAGTGCATTAATGGGCATTTTCCAATGTTTGATTTTGTTTTGCTGTCATAAATCTTTTTTTTTTTACTTGGTCTGAGGAACTATTCTAATTTTTTGAGATAGGATTTGAGTTTTCTTAAGCTGTAAGCCATAATCAGCAATATTAAAATAATAAAAGGCTTGCAATATTTCGGTTGATTTGTAATGAATCCAGAATGTATGGCATTTTTATTTTTTTTAATTGCATTACAGAAAATCAAGAACTTTATCACAATATTCTAATTTTCTGAGACAGTCCTGTATTTGGCACCTTTTCTCCAAAAAGGTATATTTGATGCCTTTTCAGGTATATTTGGCGCCTTTTCAGGAATATTTGGCACCTTTTCAGGCAATGTGTATGTTTGGGCTTTATAGGTGCAAGGACGCCCAACCTTGCTTCCAGGAGACCCTAAAGGCGGTAGCATGGTTGCCGCGTCTGTCACGGCGGTGGTGGACTGTGACGTCAAAATGACGTTTCAGGCCTGGCGCTTCCCTTGAACAGACGGCGCAGCGCGTTGTCGTGCACCAGTCGATTTTTGTAACTTGGCGGCGCCGAGCACAACGAACCGAATGGACCGATGTGAGACCAGGCTCAGTGAGGAGGTGCGTTTGTACAGGCAGCTGTACGAAACTGCAGTGAAACAGCACAGGGAGCACGTAAACTCCCAAAACTGGTGCACAGAGATGGGCAGAACTTTGGGGAAAGAGGGAGAGTTCTGTAAGAATGTGTGGAAGAAGCTACGGGACAGATACGTGAAGGCAAAGAGGGCAGAGACTCTGTTGATGCCGGGGGCTTCAAACCTTCACCTCTTTTAACTGAATTAAAAAATTAAAATGATCCGAAAACTGCAGCAGTATCATTAATTACAGTATTCTTGCTCTTGACAGCGGCATTGTTTTCTTCTCCACTTTCGTGTTTGTAGAGTAGAGGTAACCTTCACGTAGCAGCGCCACCTCTGTGACGGAGAAAATTGCAACTACTGGCGCGCAACGACTTGCGCCACTATATAGGGTCCTATGGCGGGCACGAACTCGTGACGTCATCAACACCGCTCGCGCGAGCAGACGCAGCAACCATGCTAGAGCCTTAAGTCACCCTGGGTGCCTGTCGCTGCTCTTTTGGTGGAACACACCTGCAACACAAATTCAATAATGTCATTTACACCTAATTCTTGCTCTTTTTTAAGCACATAATACATCACGTCCTCCGACATCTCATTCGCGTTTTCCTACAATCAATACACAACCTGACTTACTGCTTTTACACTGCGCTACATGTGCTGCTTTTTGTAGAAAAAAAAAAATAGAAAAAAGTAAAAGATTGCATAGCACTGAGATTGGAATTCTAAGCGAATAATGCAATGTCACTTCTAAATTATTTTGCATATTTGCCTGTTTTCCTTAAGTTAGTGCTGTTAACACAACTATTCTCTGCACCAGACCCTGTCAATCAGTGATATATTTTAGACATGTGAAAAATCACCTCTGAGAGCCCGCGATCAGCCAGTCTCTTTTTTGCAGCTGCAGATTTCTTGGAACGTCCCATCTGCAGGATGAAAGTGTACAAATACGGTGAGGGCATAGAGGTGAGGGCATAGAGGGAAGTACAAGGTCAGTGCTAGGACAGGAGATGCTCTCTGAAGAGCTGAGTCGTCAAGAGTTTCTTGAAGATATTCAGGGCCTGTTCTGGTAGTGCTCAGTAGGTCATTCCACTATTGTGGAACGACACGTGAAAAGAGTCTGGATCGTCGTAAGCGTGGTGTACATTGCTTTTTACATACTGACTGCACATAACACTTCAGCAAACCAAAGACATACTAGTAGCTGGCAATAGTACTCCAAGTTAGAATACTATTTTTCTATTTATTTTTCATAAACGACTTGAAAGGAAAAATTTAAGACAAACGCACTTTAGTGCATAACCTTTACTCACCTTTACAAACAGTGGTTTGCTGTCTCTGTATCTAAAACATACAAAAGTAATTAGTACCAAGCTCTGTAACACATTCAAAAGGTTATATGTGAAATCGCAAACCTGGTGCACATTAGATGGCCACTGACTACAATTTACTCTACATTGCAATTACACTCATTACCCATACTGATTATTTAAAAATAAAGAAAAACATTTGTCCTAACAGGCAACAAATATCCAAAAACCCCAAACATTTTTTTTTTTTTTAAAAAAACATTGTGCTTCCATTATGATATTAAAACATGAGGTAGGCATAGGCTAACTGCCATATTTCCACATTGCTTTTTGTATACTCCGACTACAGATTACACTTCAGCAAAGCAAAGACACGCTAGTAGGTGGCAATATTGCTCAAAAGTAGAATACACAATTTACTCTACATTGGAATTACTCTTTACACATACTGATAATGGTTATTAAAACAAAAAAAAAAACATTTGGTCTAACATCAAACCTAAATATCCAAAAATGCCAAACATTTTCTAAAAGAATCTTGTGCTTTCCAGAGCCAAAATCTTATCAAAATTAAACTATTAAAAGTTTAAGACACCCAAAAAAATGCCCAGACTTTGAATCTCAGCCTTCGTCATGCTGGAAATGCATATCTGAGACACCGAAGCATACAACCTCCACAGACCACCTGAAATGTCTCTGGATTCACAGTCTCAACTCTGATAATCTACCCGTGTGGGTCTTCTCATTTTTTATTTTATTTTCTTCTTTTCCCCATGTACGAGCTTCTAAATCCGAACACCTTCAATTATAAAGGAAATCAGGTTTAAATGTGTATATAGTAAAGAAACAAGATTCCATGTGAATGAACGAAGAAGCTCTTACTAGCATGTAAAGTTGAAAAGGGAATGTGTGCAGAGTAGTGCACTCTTTAAATAAGGAGTGAACAGGTGAACTCAATTGGGTAAGTCAGGTAGCAATTAACAATAGCTTATTAGTGGAATGAGAAAATCAATTGTGTTCAATATCGAAAGACATGTAGCCAAGGTGTTTTAAATGAATTCCTTCAATTTCAATCAGCGCTGTTCTTGTTTTGTGTTGACTGTTTTAAAAAGGTGTGTACATTGCAAGTTTGTGTAAATTTATTTCAACTATCATCTTGTATGTGATTCTTAATGGGTTTTCAATGTAATTTTTGGTATTCTGATCACCCTGAACTGGGTCCTGTATGGAAACTACATTAGACTGCTCAAATCTTAATGGAATTACTCTAAAGAGGGTACAGAGTCTTTAAAACACTTTGGTCATTGAAAATTCAAAAAGTTCATCTGATATTTTCATTTGGACCATCCAGAACCTGTATGAAAAATTAAATATGGGTTTAATCATTCATCACATTTATATCAAATACACTTTATAATTTGAAACCTGTCCCAAAATTCACAGAAGTCCTCGCCTCCATGTTCATTTTAAATTCCATGAGGATCTCCTTTCTCTCACTACATAGGAAAAAAGTTCATGCACGCATTAATAATCATGACCACCAAAGTGAAAATTTCTAATTGATTACATAACAGCTGAAAGATTCCCATCACTGTTGGCTGAGAATCACTCCTGTAAAGTGTATTCTGTACACTGCTGCTGGTTGGACAGCGGAGCTCCTTTTCCAAAAGGCTCATCCAGCTCTGTCACAAGGAATGATTCAGGAAATCCTTCCTACCAGCAGCCATCACATCTACAACACCTCCCCTCTGGCTGGAAGAGAACTTCAAGCTCAATAGGCTTGAAGTCTCTCCTAAAACTATTCATACTCTAGATTTGTATATAGCAAATGTTTATTCACTATTTTATTCTATTTGCTTGTTTTCATATTTTACTGTATGCTGCTGCAACAAAACAATTTCAAATTGGGATGAATAAAGTATTTATCTATCTACACATTATACATATGTCTTCCTTTGAGCTATCCATTGTGCTGGCTTTGTCCAATTGAAGAAAAAGAGTACATCGCTCATCCAGCTGATGTTCCATATCCGATTACAAAGCCCATTGGAGTTTAGCATTATAGGTTGTACATTGAAGTAGAGTAACTGTCGTGTACCTTATCGTAATTGCTATAGGTCAGGGAAGGCCAATCCGCAGCTCGGGAGTCGCATGACAATAACCTCAAGACTCGCATTCTTATTGGCTAAGAATGTGAAACGGTAATTTATTTAAAATTATGGAACCATGTTGGTCCAAGATGTTAAATCTATGGTCAGTTTGTAATGAGAAATGGAAACCAACAACACCACCTGGAATTGTACTCCAGGAAATTAAATCGGTAAAAGGACACAGGTTCGTCTTACTACAAGAAGGAGACAAGATTCAAGTTGAACAAAGTTTATTAGTGTGCCAAACAAGTCAATAGTTAAAAGATTTCTTTTAAGTTCCAGGATTTTAAAATCACAAAAATAAAACAATTCGATGGTTGTTCACTAGGGTTTGGGCTGAACAAACAATGTTTAATTTCAGGGGAAACTGAGGCTTACCAGTGAGGGGGTATATCCTTCACGTTCTTCATCCAGTAAAGAAAAAGGGACCACCCTAAACACTACAAAGAAACCACAACAAACGAGAAAAAGGGTGCTCCGACAAAATAAACACAAGACGAGACACCGCCACCAGGGGTCACCCCCACCACCACACGGAGTCTCAGTTCCTGGGAGAAATAAACAAAAACAGCCTGAATAAAACGTTGGTGTCACAGAAAATACAAAAATTCAGTCAATTCGATTTAAAAATGGTACAGTCAAAGCCCCAGCCAACAGAGGAAGACCCAAGTTGGTATTAAATTAATCTCCCAGTAGCCAAAACAGCAGAGAGTGACATCCAGGTGGAAAGTCAGCAGAAGATCAGGTGCTGTAAATTGGTAGGTTATGGCACCGCCATCTGAGCAGGTCACTAAATAAAGATCAAGCCGTTAGCTGTAACAGAACACTATATGAGCCTTTGTTTATATCGGGCGGTTGGTAGCCTAGCCATGCTAGCCCTTACCTTTCAGCCATAAAACGCACACAAAGGACGGATCGGTCCTGATAATCTGCAGGTGCAGCAGACGAAGGGCTAACCCGGACATCACACCAGTTTACATTAGTGGCTACTATTAAAGCCGACTAAAACAATGAAAACAGCTACGCTTACCAGAGAACAGTTAGCAGCCGCAACACCAGGAGCAGGCAGACGTCATGACGCAACTCGCCTCATGACAGGTGGAGACGTACTTATATACAGACACTGAAATTGGCTTAAAGTGGCAGCATACCATTTATGCTGCTACACTACCATGGATCAACCCTCAGTTCAAGACTTCAGCACATTTCTACAATATCTAAACCCTTAAATATAATCAAATACAGTTCATTGTTGCAGATTAAGCTACCCAACAGCAGTAAAAGGACTTCTTTATCAAGGCTTGTTTTACATTTGATGACATTTTAAAATATGTTAAGTTTAAATCTATTTTTGTACATTTGACACACTTGTCATCAATATAGTTTAAATCAGAAAAAAGTTTAGATTAATCTTTTTATTTCATATTTTACAATAGTTGGCACTTGAAGCACAATAAACAGGGTTACAGGTGCATATATTCAGTTCACATGACAAATACAGAATTAGGTCTTTTACAGAAAAGAATTCATCCCGTCTCAGTCAAAGCATCTACAGCATATTTCCCTCCAAGTCATTTAAAGCTTTTTTTTCTTTAATTAATTTATTCAGCTCAGCCATTGACTTATTTTCCATCTGACACCAGAGAACAGACAGACTGAATGACATCTTCTACAGATTGAGTGTTTGGGACAACAGGAGTAAGTCCTGGGAACAGATGGTAATATCGTGCTCTGTTGAAGGATGTAGATCTGAAGGTAAACGTCACTGGCATGTTTAAGTATAGAGGACAAGGTATAGCCTACCTGTCCTCTGCTAACATGCAGGGGCACCCTCTACGATTTAAAACGTTGATAAATGTGTCTCTGCCGCTCGAAAGAAAGATAAACGTTGATAAAATACATTGTCAGTGAAGTGATCAATATTTACCGAAAATTGCGTCGTAAATGTCAAAGTTAGCGTTTTTGTGCTCCGTCCCTTTCAAACTGACTGACAGCACTGTGATGTTTACAACTATTGAGGCTTACATGAACCACGTGACAGCTCTAGCTGAGACAAAGCGTGTCGCAACAGTATTTACTCTATAGCTCTGCGTGAACGACAGGGTTTTGCTCTTTGAATGACACGTGTCTTGACGGACCCGTCACTAGTATTGTATATTACTGCTTCAAAGAGCCACGGAATCAATTATCCTGAAATGGGGAGTTAAGAGACAACCTGCACAAGTTTTCAGATTTGAAAAAGTCAAACAGCCATTTATTAAGATGATCACAGGAAATTTCATTAAGACTGGACTATTACTTTAAATGAAAAGTCAAGTCTGTCTGATATAAGACACAGTAGCACATTTCAAAGCTTGATAGCAATTTCAGCACACTCCATTCAAAAAGACAAGTAATTTCTCAGAGGTACTGAACTTAACAAGCAAATTCAACATTGCAAAAAGTCAGGCAAAAACCAAAAATAGATATTCCAACAATATGACATGTATGCTGAGACAGTGACTCTTGCATCCTACAAAGACTGTTGGCCTGCATTTTGCCCAATCATGAGCAACACATTTGTTGAACACTTACTAGGCACATTGTAACATTAACAGAACCTTGCTGAAAGTCTTGTAAAGACTCATAGCCTACCATAGTGTAGCTTACTTCAATACCCTTTGCCTTCAAACTACTTTACCATCAAAACCTTAGAATCAGGTTATGTGGACAAGATTAGATTGAAAACCCACATCACATACAAGATGATAGTTTTCAGTTGAAAAAAAATGTACAAACTTAAAGTGTTCATGCAGTCAATTTGTCAACAAAAAAAAAAGTATTTAAAAAAAACCAAAAATAAAAATAGCGTGAAATACAACTGCTTCTTCAAATAAAATACTTCAACAAAAATTACTCATCGTCATTCATTGGTCGAATGACCCTCTCTCAAACATGTTAATTTCAATATCTGATTGTGATGTGTCCTCAAATGGCTCAGTTTCACCGCTAACATCTCGATCTTTATGCACAAGGGACAGCGAAAGGGCCATGCCGTTTTGATTGGCCCGGACGTGTACCTCTTCGGCACACAAGAGTGCCTCCTCTATATTCTCCATATCAAGGCCTGTCATAGACCCAAAGCGTTGTGCAACAAGTCCATTGATGGATGCGTTCGATGGATGGAAGGTGCAGGAGTCACCCTTCTTAGTACACATCTCTAGTGTACCGCTATGAGTGACTGGATACGCCGAAACCTTCTGCATCATCTGCCTGTACAGCGGTAAATGATACTCTTTGAGGGGAAGTAGTCCTGTGGCGTATGGCACCGACGCTTAGCTCGTATTTGAATAGCGACGACTTCCCCTTCAAAGTTCACGTCGTCAGGTGTTGTCAGCTGCTGCAGAGTCGCCGGCTCCTTCACAGCCTCAATGGCTTGAATCTTTGAGGACAGAGTGGTGGTCAGTGTGGTCCGGGTGGCAAAGCAACGTGTTCTTAGGTTCGTTACCTGGTAGGGGTGGGCGAAAAAAAGCAATTCATGTACATATCGTGATTTTCTTTAAGGGATGATTTTAAAAAGCGATTTTTCTCCCCTGAATCAATATTTTTTATTTTTTTACCCTTGTCCTGTCCAGCATTATGGCAGCAGAATTGTAATCTGAATACCGTTTATGACAAACACATTTGCTATGCCAAGGGAAGCTTTATCAATTATATTACATCATATCCATGTCCAGATAAACTTCATCAATTCATCACATTAAGTTATGTTAAAACTAGCCCACATTTGTGCTGTGTGGACATTTCAATTCATTTTGTAACTGTAAACTTTAAAAAAATCCTCTTTTTGCCTCAGTTGAAATAAATGCCAGCTGCTGGACTGACAGAGAGACTGATGTGCATTATTTATGGGAACGACATTCATTCTAGAAGTGTATGATTCAAGATGTTTGTTTTTTTTAAAGGAGGAAGAAAATTGCAATTACTGATTATATCAAATCGCAATTATCAAGAATCATGATACAAATCAAATCGTGACAAAAGCATATCGTCCCACCCCTATTACCTGGTAACTTCTTCCTAAATGTACTGATTCAATCAGTCCTTCCCACACGGTCAATGAGGTTTGGCCTGTTGCGTCACACACCTCAAACTCCTGCAGCTCCCGCTCCACATCGTTTATTGTGACATTTTTGGAAAAGCCAGCTTGTGGCAGTACTTTTACCTCCACAACATCTACCTGTAAAAAAAACAAACCAAACCAAATAAGCACAACATTGGCCTAAACCTCTTAGTCTGAGCCAGTAAGTGTTGCTTTTGCGTGACTGCTTCACTTACCACTTGGTTTTTGCCAAAAGCCAAAACCTCAGCCAGTGTGGACACCTTGGTCTTGAACTGCCGCCACGGAAATGGCGCTTCAACGACAGTGTGACTGCTGCTGTCAGTATACATTATATCAAAACTGTCGGGGTCAGTTAGGCCTATGTAGAGAAAATATTAGATTTACCTTTATGTCGCTAAAAATAAACCTTGCCAAAACACTTACTTATGGTTTTACGCACAGACGTGAACCTTAAACAGGTTTTTGCCAATGACGCTCGACTGAAGTCCTCCCTTATATTTAGTTGGAAACACACAAAGTGGTGGTACACCTGCCCACATTGCACTTTCTCTGTAAAATATTGGCGGTTCTTTTTGGAAATTTGGATTGATGACACATGTTGAAGATAACCAATGATGTGGTCTTCGTTTGCGAGCTTAAGTTTTTTGCTTGGCGTTGCCATATCCTTTTTTTTGCTTTACCTTAAATTAGAAAGGAAATCAGGTTTAAATGTACATAGTAAAAGAACAAGATTCAATGTGAATGAACAAAGAAGCTCTTGCATGTAAATTTGAAAAGGGAATGTGTGAAGGGTAGTCCAGTCATTAAATAAGGAGTGAAAAGGTGAACTCAATTGGGTAAGTCAGGTAGCAATTAACAATAGCTTATTAGTGGAATGAGAAAATCAATTGTGTTCAATATTGGAAGACATGTAGCCAAGGTGTTTTAAATAAAGAATTCCTTCAATTTCAATCAGCGCTGTTCTTAGAACCTCTTAAGTGACTATTTGCGCACCAAAGGTTGTCCTTATTTCTTTCTTTCAAAAATATTTTTATTGAATTTTCTATATCAACAGCAATGTGAGGGCACATCCAGCATAAAGAGTAGAAGAAATAAATAAATAAATAAATAAAATAAAGTAAAAACAAAACAAACACCTTGGGTATACAGACAGTAAAATAAAAATTAAAACATCTTGGGTAGGTCTCTCTCTCTCTCTTTCGGTTTTTCTAATGGCGGTTGGCAAACAACTTTTAGTAGCATTACCGCCACCTACTGATGTGGAGTGTGGATCACATGACATTTATCTATATCCCTATATTTATATATACCCGTTCAATATATATATATATATATATATACTTTTACATATTCCCTACTGATATACCCTCATTCATATACTTTATCTATACTATATTCTATTATATAACCTACACCGTTTTAAATAATAAAAAATTTCCTGATAACATCTGTTTCCTGATTCTTTTTGCAATAAATCTACTATATCTAATTTCATTTTCATCCTACTAAGCTTTCTAATTAAATTATTTCTCTGAACCTGATCATTCCTACAATATATCATAACATGTTCAATTGTCTCATCTTCCCCACACTCACATTTCCCTGATTGATGTTTTCCTATCATATAAAAGGTTTTTATTTAATCCATTATGTCCAATTCTAAGTCTTGTTATAATGATCTCCTCTCTCCTACTTCTTTCTGTTCCTCTCATTTTCCCTATTTTAAACAACCAACGTCCTTTTCTTTCTTCCTCCCATAACTTTTGCCATCTATCTTCCTTTTTTTGTTTTATAATACCCTTTACCTCTTTGACACTCATTCTTACATTAATATCAATCATTACTCGTTTTACACTCTGTTTTGCCATTCTATCTGCCATTTCATTTCCCTCAACTCCATAATGCGCTGGTACCCATATAAAATGAACTATAAGCCCCATCATATTAATTCTATATAGCGTTTGTTCTATTTCTATTAATACATCTGGTCTACTTTCTGACTTACTATTTTGAATACTAACTAATGAAGAACTTGAATCTGAACATATAATTGATTTTAATGGTTTAACCTCTTCTATCCATTGAACTACTAAAAGTACCGCAATCATTTCTCCAGTATATACTGATACTCCCTCACTTACCCTTTTCCCCACTTTAATTTTAAATTGCGGTACAATCATACCTATCCCTATCCTATCATCTAAAGTTTTGGATGCATCAGTATATATATGTACATAATTATAATATTGATTTATGTTCCTGTATTATATATTTATTCAAACTAAAATTATTTCTATTCTTCTTTTCTAATAATGATAAATCTAGTTTTGCTTCAGGTATTATCCATGGTGGAACTGTATGTAATGGAATCGTTTGACTTATATCTATTTTATCTAAATATTTTTCCCTACTTTTAGCATTTACTATTGTTCCATAACTTTTAATTTTTTCTTTATCCCACCCTGTTTGTAATACTTTTACTGTTCGGATTATCTTTTTTCTGACCTTGTAATTTTGACCAGTAGTTTAAGGATAATTGTTCCCTTCTCATTTTTAGAGGCATTTCACCCATTTCCACCTGTATTGCTGCTATAGGAGATGTTTTAAAGGCACCTGAACATATTCTTAAAGCCTAATATTGAATAGTATTTAACTTTTGTAAATTAGTATCTGCAGCTGAATTATATACTATGCTCCCATAATCCAATACTGACCTAAGTAAACCTGTATAAATAGCTTTCAATGACCTTCTATCAGCCCCCCACTCAGTACCAACTAAACATCTCATTATATTCAAAACGTTCCTACATTTATCTATTATTTTCTTAATGTGTATACCCCAAGTCATTCTTTCATCCAACCATAACCCAAGAAATTTAAATTGCTTAACTCTTTCCAATTCCTGACCATATATTTTCAACTTAATTTCTCCATCCACTCTTTTCCTTGTAAAAAACATTATTTTAGTTTTTTCCACTGAAAACCTAAATCCCCATTTATATGACCACTTTTCCACCATTGAAATTGCTTCCTGTAGCTTATTTACAATAAATTTTAAATTCCTTCCTCTTTTCCACATTGCGCCATCATCAGCAAACAATGAACAACCCATTCCACCTTCTGTTTCCTTAAACATATCATTGACTATCAGCGAAAATAATAATGGACTTACTATGCTTCCTTGTGGTGTCCCATTTTCTATATTAAAATTTTCAGAATATTCATTCCCTATTCTCATTTGTATTTTTCTTCCTTCTAAAAATGTTTTAATCCATTTTAACTAATAACCCTTCCCTCCACATCATATCATACGCTCTTTCAATATAAAAAAAATACTGCTACTACACTCTCTTTATTTACTTGAGCCTTCCTAATTTCATGCTCTAGACATATTACTGGATCCATTGTACTCCTCCCTTTTCTAAATCCACTTTGAACCTCTGTTATAAGTCCTTTAGTTTCTATATAATATAACAATCTTTCATTTATCATTCTCTCCATTATTTTACATATATTGGATGTTAAAGCTATTGGTCTATAATTTTCTGGTTTTGATTAATCTTTCCCTGGCTTTCTAATTGGTATAATCACAGCTTCTTTCCAACTTTTTGGTAATTCTCCCTCCTCCCAAATTCGATTATACAATTCCAATAAAATGTTTTGAGAAAATTCACTTAAATTATTTACCATTACATAACAAATCTGATCTTTCCCTGGTGCTGTTAATTTATATTTTTTAAGTGCCCTATTTAATTCCATTATTGTAAATAAAATGACATATTCAATACATCATCCGATTCTACCATTTTTTTCCAATAGCTCCTTATTTTCCAGAATTGTTTTTTCTCGCCCTTTTTTCCCTTCTACACTGATATTTTCAGAACTATGAATTTTAACAAACACTTTTGCTAACATCTATGCCTTATCTTTATCTGTCACTGCTGCTACTTCTCCATTATTTAATACTGGATATCCAGTCCCTCTTTAATTCCTTTCATTCTTTTAATCATTGTCCATACCTTAGATATTTCTGTCTCCCTCCCTATTGAGTTACCCAAAAACTCCGCAAATAATCTCTTTTTACATTTTTAATAGTTCTTCTTACCATCGCCTGTAATTTTTTGTATTCATTCAAATTCTGAGGGTTATGATTTTTTTTAAATACTTTAAACGCTTTATTTCATTTCTTAATAGCTGCAGTACATTCTATTGTCCACCATGGTACCAACTTCCTTTCCTTTTTCCCGCCTTTTATCCTTATAGTTTGATGAGCCGCTTCTACTATAGCATTACATATATTAAGATTCAAATCCTCAATACTACTATTTAAATGCACTTTTCGTATTTTTAATTCACTATTATTCCTAAAAATTTTCCAATTTGCAGATCTAAAACACCATTTTTTCATCTCATTTATACAGTATTTCTCTATATGCATTTTAACTTCTATCATAATAGGGTAATGATCACTTCCTATTGTTGTTTTATTAAGTACTTTCCATAAACTTTTACCTGCTAAAGAATTTGACACTATTGTCAAATCAATGGCCTACTCTGTATTCTCTCTAAAATTAACTCTTGTTCCACTCCCATCATTTAATACTACCAAATTTTTAACATCCATTATTTCTTCAATTACTTCCCCATTATGATCATTATAACTACCCCATAATGAGTTATGCCCATTAAAGTCTCCACACCAAATCACTTTACCCTCTAAATACTTCCCAAATTCCTCCATTACCTCTAAAGATAGTTTTTTACGTGGATTATAAAAATTATTATTTTAATGTTCCCATTTATTGTCCAAATTTCAATAATATTATATTCAAATTCTTTTCCTTTAGCTATTACTCTAAATTGAACTCCATTTTTTTATAAATATTATACATCTTCCTCCAGACCCTCCCTCTCTATTTCTTCTAACACTTTCATATCCTTTAATAACAAAATCTAAACTAGGTTTAAGCCAAGTTTCCTGAATACATATAATATCCAACTTTTTTTTAAATTCTTTAATAAATCCCTTAAACTTCTGTCCATTAGCAATTAAACTCCTGGCATTCCACTGCAGGATGAACATTATGCTCTGTCTTCCTGTCCTCCTGTCTTCCCTTCTCCCCCCAACTTTTTATTTATGTGCTCCCAAGATATGTCCTTTATCCCAAAGAATTTCTCTGCTCCTTTCACTATTATTTTGATTTTTTCTGTTTTATATTTTACTTGCTCTGTACAGTTAATTACATATGCAATGAACAACATAATCTTCTCAGCTGTCAACCCTGTATCTGTTCTCATCTGTCTTTGTTCTGCTGTTGTATTCATCTCAGCTGTCACCACTGTATCTGTTCTCATCTGTCTTTGTTCTGCTGTTGTATTTATAATAGTTTCCCCTGACACCTCTCTTGGCTTCTTCATAGCTTATATTTTGAGTAACTTTAACCTGTTCTATTTTCACTGCTTTTCTTCTCACTTCACATCCTCCATAAGTCACCCTATGTTGCCCTCCACAGTTACAGCAATTATCCTTTTCATTTTTACACTCTTCATATCCATGCTCCCCTCCACACTTTGGACATCTTTGTTTCCCCTTGCATGCTGCTGCTATATGTCCATATCTCTGACACTTATAACATCTAAGCGGAGGAGAATTGTATTGCCTAACAGGAAAGACCATACATCCAACTCTGATCTTTTCCGGAAGAATTTCTCCTTGAAATTCTAACATCACTGACAGGCTTTCCACTCTCTTTCCTTCCACTGTTCTCATTAATCTTTTAATGTTGCTTATCTCATTTCCACTAATACTACGTTTTAACTTTTCTAGATCTTCATCCACCGGTATTCCATAAATTACTCCTCTAGCTATTTTAGCTTCTCCCAATATCTTTATCTCATTCACCATTTTTTTTGCAAATGTTCTGACTATTCATTACTTTGTTGTTCTGCTCTTCACTTCCAACTATAATCAACAGATTCCCATCTCTTAGAATCTTAGCCAGAATCAACTCACCAAACTTCTTTTTTAGTTCCCTCGATAAATTTAATGGACTTAGTTGAATACCCTCATCTTCTTTCCTGAATTTTATAATTATTTTGGTTTCCTCCCTGACAACCTTCTTACACACTATATTATTTTCGTCTGAGCTATTTCCTTCTAGACTTCGCTTACTACTTTGCGTTCCCCTCATTATCTTCCTTTGTCCTTCTCTCTTTTCCTGACCTACCACATACATGACTCCAATCTCCATTATCCATTTCATCATCTCCCTCGTCTTCACCCTGAGACGCCATACAATCCAGTCACAAATCAGCTTATGCCAACCGCCACGTCACTCCAGACCTCCAACTCCTCCGAACTACGAAATAAAATCCACTCCATGTCACGTCCGTCGACCAGCTAGCTAGCTCCTCGGTCACCCGACTCTCCGTGATCCCGCCGTCCTACCCGAGTCTCAGATGGCCACCAGGAAGTTCGCTTCCATCTTGGGTAGGTTGTCCTTATTTCTTAATTTAAAACACCTTGGCTACATGTAATGATGGCAAAACGAGGCTTCATGAACCAATGAGGCTTACCAGCCCAAAGGTTCGCCAAATGGTTCATTACCCGAAGCCTCATTGGAACGGTCTCTCTAGTGACACCTGCTGTGCAAAAGCAATATATGACAGACTAAATTAACCCTGAGTTAGAGCATCCTGCAATATAAAATAAACAATTGTTGTCACTGTGTCTCAATGAAAATAAATGTGTGGAAACTGCATATATGGAAGTATTATTGAGTGCTATGGTGTTGATCACTCAAATGAAATATATCAATGATGTACACTGACTACAGTGCTTATGGGACCGGGAGTCGGGAATAAACTGCAACCGAGCTGTATGGGCAACATGACAAATATAAGTTATTGGTTTTTATTTAAAAAAAATGTGTGTCAATAACGTTGCGGTTTAATATGTCCAGAAGAAAAAAGAGCGACACCAACTACCGATAACCATGTTCTTCTCTCGAAGAAACACACACTGCACCGCGGGCTTTAGAAGAAAAAAACGCTACAGAGTGGAGTCAGCATGCAGCAGCTCAGTCAAAAGAGCCAACAGAGGAAGATTAATAGTGTTCAATATCGGAAGACATGTAGCCAAGGTGTTTTAAATGAAGAATTCCTTCAATTTCAATCAGCGCTGTTCTTAGAACCTCTTAAGTAACCATTTGCGCACCAAAGGTTGTCCTTATTTCTTTCTTTCAAAAATATTTTTATTGAATTTTCTATATCAACAGCAATGTGAGGGCACATCCAGCATAAAGAGTAGAAGTAATAATAAATAAATAAAATAAAGTAAAAACAAAACAAACACCTTGGATATACAGACATTAAAATAAAAATGAAACAAACCCCTTGGGTACTGTCACGCCAACTGACAGAACAGCACATCCAAAGCATCACATTCACAACAATCCAAACAACCAGTCTTCAGCCGGACCTACAGGGGGCAGACCATCAGTGGAACAACCACACCACAGCACCCCAACTGACTTCCTGTCTGGACAGAGCAACTACCTGAAAGACAGCCATTTTAACTTCAGATGAACACATGCAGCAGAGGAGAGGGAAGCAAATGTTTGTTCAGAGCAATTGCTTGGAGAAAGACAAACAAAAACCAACTAAAGAAACCAAAAAAAATCCCTCAGTTCACCGGTCAGACGCAACTGGTTTTCAACCTAACTAATTGATTGAGACAACCCCTTCCATCAAGAAAATCAATCCAACAAAAGAACTTGAATAAAAACACAAAAAAGGGGAAATCTTTGTTCGAGTTGTTCCTTGCCCGACCGGGCTTTTTCAAGTTGAAGCTTTACTGAGGGAACCATCACAACAACCAAAACTTGACAGGTACGCAGGTGGTAAAATAAAATAAACAACACAAACCCCTTGGGTATATAGAAAGTAAATTAAAAATAAAAACATCTTGGGTAGGTTGTCCTTATTTCTTCATTTAAAACACCTTGGCTACATGTCTTCCGATTGCTAATTGCTCCCTGACTTACCCAATTGAGTTCACCTGTTAACTCCTTATTTAAAGACTGCACTACCCTTCACATATTCCTTTTTCACCTTTACATGTGGCTGCAGTGCAGGTAAGAGCTTCTTTGTTCATTCACATGGAATTTTGTTTCTTTATTATGTACATTTAAACCTGATTTCCTTATTAATTTAAGCTAAAGCTAAGAAGGGACATGACAACGCCAACAAAAAAGCGAAAGCTCGAAATCCAGGAAGATATCATTGGGTACATGCATGATGTTTCGTCTCTCAAAAAGAATACCCAGTAGTTCACTGCTACAATGCAATCTGGGCAGGTGTACCACCACTTCGTATGCTTCAAGTTGGATAAACGGGACGACTTCAGTCGAGCGTCGTTGGCTAAGACGTGTTTGAGGTTTACATCTGTGCGTAAAAGCATGGGTAAGTGTTTTGGCAAGGTTTTTATTTTTAATTTTTATTGTTTTTAGCAACATGACAGGGGGCCATAGGGTGAGGGGGAAAGAGGTTCTGGGTTGGATTGTGGGGATGTATTGGTGGTTTTGTTGGGGTTATTGTGTGGGGGACTGTTTGTTGGATTGAGGTCGGCCAGGTTAGGGTTTATGGGGAGTTTAAATGTAGTTGATCGCACCAGTTATGGAAAATATTGTTGGCAGTGGTGGGGGTCCAGTGAATATTGTCGGGTTCCGTGGTGAAAGTGTCATGGGGGATTTCCGTAAGGAAAGGAAGGTGGGTGGCTATGGTATTGTTGATAAATTTGAGATTATATTGTTGGGTTGAAGTAAGTTGTTTAGAGAAAGTCATTATTGGAAAATAGATGTCTGCGTTGGGAAGTATGGTACGGGCTATTTTGTATAAAGCTTTGAGCTGTTTGGTGGATGTCTGTTTAGGGTCCTGGTCCTTATTGTTTATACCTATGGAAAGGATTGCTATTTTGACAGATTTGTTGACCGGGGTTTTTTCAAATATTTTGTGGAAATGGTACAAGTTGGCTCCTGGGAAACTAACTGGATGTTGGGGTTGGTGTGAGGGGGTATTCTGTTAATGTTAGAGTCCCCGAGAATGATTGTGTGATTACGGAAGGTGAAGTTCCAATCTTGCAATTTTCGGTTGGGTCGTGCTAGGTGGTAGTTAGGTTTAAACGTGTTTTGGCGGGGTACTCTAGGGTGTGTTGAAGTTTGGGTCTGGGGTCCTAAAAAGGTGGTGATGGGTTGTTGGGTGGTGGATGTTCTGGTGATGGGGCCGAGGCGGGGGGGGCGGGCGGACCCCGCACCTCGGTGAGGATGAGGAGGGCTCAGAAAGGGTTCCAGCATATGCCATCTCGGCTTTGTGGGTCCCTGTCATCATAACCTTGCCCTCCTCGGGAGGGGAGTTGGGGATTTTGTTTGCGTGGGCCCGGCGCCCACCAGTCTCGGCCTCAACACCAGGGGAACCTGTTGGTGGTGACGGGGGAGAAAAGAGATTATTACTGGTGAAGGTGGTGTTAAATTTATTATATGTGGGGCTGAGTGAGATGGAGTCCAGGTCTTGTGGATGAGGTGTGGGGGACTGGGGTGCTGGGTCCACTTGAACCCCAACCTCCTTGACAGACTGTGTATTGGAAGGGCTGTTGGTCGGTCGGTTACTGAGGGGTTCCTGATGGTGAAATCTGAGTTTCCTCTGGGGTAGAGGAGGCTGTGAGTGGTTGAGAAGTGGAAGTTGCAGTGGCTGGTTGGGTGAAGTTTTGGGTGAGTGGTTTAATTGAGGGAACCATGTGGAGGATTTTAACGTCCAGCACATCCTCTGTGTATATGGGGTAAGGGGAGAAAATGGATGTGGAGATGGGCTGTGTTGGGGTAGTAGGGGCATGGCAGGCGATTGTCTCCTGTTGGGGTAGCAGGACGGTGGTGGGAGCGGCACTAGGCTGGGGTTCCCCTGGGGGTTGGCCCAGGGGGAGAGGGGCATGGAGGGGAGTGGGGGGGATGGTAGTGGTCAAAGGTGGGAGTTTTCAAGGGCCGGATTGCGGGGGGTTGAGTATATGAGTAAATTTGTTGTGGCTTTTGGTTTGGGCAGGGGTGGGTATTCCATGTACTCCCCAGCCTCCAAGATGGGGGTTAGGTTGTTGTTGAGGGTGGTGGTCCAGCGTCTGGGGAACAGAGGGGGTGGTGGCCGTGGAGCTATATTAATGGGGTCCTGGGGATTATTGTTGAAACCTAGTATGTGTTCAGCTGTGGTGAGGGTGATGGCGGATAATTTGTGGCTGTACCTTCTTCTAGCCCAACCAGTGGCTATCTGGAGGGCTAGTGGGTCAGGGGAGTGCTGGTGAGGGATTCAAGGATGCTGTTGTAATGTTCTTGAAGTATAAACATAGTTTCCTGAAGCCAGATAGTTGTGTTGTCTTGAATTTTATGGTGGGTTTCCGGGGTTGGGGCTGCTGGTTTTATACATTCTGTGAGTCTTGTAACTTGTCGGGTCATGCCTGAGGGGAAAGTATTGGTGGAGATGTCTTTGTCTATGATCTGTTTATGGTGAATGGCTTGAATGATTTTGAAGTTAATTTTGCTGCTATTGTGGGTTTCGGTAGTGGGTGGTATATATGGGGTACGGGTTGGGTCCCTGTTGGGACGTGAAAAGGCTGTTCTGGGGGGTGTGTGTGTTTATGAGGGACATGAGTGGTTTGGGGGGATGTGACGTGGTGGAAGAATGGGTTGTGGTTGTGTTGGTCATTTTAAATGGTGTGGTTCCTGTGTTTTGGGTACTGTTGGTGGAAGGTTGCTTACCTGACTGAGATGGGTGGGTGGTATCCATGGGAGCTGATGGCTGCAGTTAGAGCAGGGTTGGGTTTAGGGGACAAAACCCCGAACGGCACCCCCCTGCCGTTGGGGGTAGGGTTAGGGTAAGGGTTAAGGCAAGAGTGCCACTTCAGAGGGTCTAATTCGGAACCCTTAACAGTGATTCATAGCTCCGAAACTTTGGCTACCCCCCCATTTTCGGGGACGCTCTATCTAGCAGTACCAATGAATAAGGGGTGGGAACTTCCGGTCCGGAGTTATTAGCCAATCACGTTAAAACGCCTATATCTCCTGAACGGAAGGTTGTAGAGACCTGGGGACAAGTCAGGCGTGTTCAGAAGGGTCGAATTATGTCTGACGGAAGTCACTTCCGAGTCTCTACGAGCTTTCGTTCGGGAGTTATGACGCAAAATGTAGTCGCTGAGCGCCACCTTTGACGTGGTGATTCAGTACCCTTAACAGTGATTCACAGCATCGAAACTTCGGCTACCCCCCCATTTGTGGGCCCGCTGAATCTCACAGTACCAATGAATAAGTTTTTGGACCTTCCGTTCCGGAGATATAGACGTTTTAACATTCTTGTCACTGATTGGCCCATAACTCCGGAAGTGAATGTCGTAGAGACTCGTGGGGGGTACCATTGGAAAGCCCATGGCTGAATTATGTGGGACGGATCAACTTTCCAAATCTCTAGGACCTTCCGTTCGGGAGTTATTCAACATAAACCGTTTCCCCATTGAAATGAGCGTAGTGTGGCTTTAATTTTTTTTCAATAAGTCCCACAGCCAAAAGGGACCCTGGGGAATGTTGTTAGGAGCACGTTTCAGGCCATTTGGAGTCGATTGGTACCTATTTTGGAGACATGGTTTTTTTAACAAAATGCTCATGATAAAATGTATTTTCCATAGGAAATGCATGGGACCGCATTTGGTGGAAAGGTTGTAAGCTATTTTGTCCAAAAAGTTGTGATTCAGTAGCATAAACAGTGATTATAGTCAATAACTTGTAACAGGTAAAGTACAACAGCCGGCCAGAGAGACTGCCGGTGGAGTTACTGAGTGAAGGCTCTGCAGCTCCTTTATTCCCAGCACCCTGATGAGGCAATGAGCTCCACCTGTGTAGGCTCTCCACCAAGATCCTCACTGGAAGAGATGCATCACTCGCACTCACATTTACACACACACACAGGACTCTGACATGCATGGGAATAGTTTTCAGTGCAATCTGTTGGTTTTCTTAGCTAGGAAATTGTTTTTGAATTGGTTCTATATGAACGAATTGGAATATTTTATGAACTATGATTATTATTAATGAATTGAATTCCAATTGGCTTGAATTGTACTTACTACGTGCCTAGAGATGACATTTGTTGTATTTGGCACTATAAAAATAAAAATGAATTGAATTGAAAAATGGGAATGCACTTGGTGGAATTGTTTTTTGCCAAAATCGTGCCTGTGTAATGTTGTTAGGATGTTAAGTTCCTATCTTTTGATAGGAATGTGCTAGAGACATGAAACCAACGTCTACGGATAGCTGAGGGCCTTATCTGTCCAACCATATAAGGTCCGACGGCACTTTCGTACAGTAAGTGGGTATGGCGTTGGAAAGAAAGGCCGACAATGCTGTATTTCGGAGACTGTGAGTGTGGGAAACCCACACATGTGATTGTGCAACTATTTGGACTCTTTGGTCGTGACCTGGTGGTCCTGTGGACTCTGGGGATTGGGTCTATCCAGCTGGTCTACTGCTGTTTGGTACGGCAGTAGTAGACCAGCTGACTAGACCCAATTCCCAGAGTCCACAGGACCACCTAGGCATGTCAAATTTAATTTAACTTTGTTTTCTCCTTTCCAGGTCTTTTTTTCCGGTTCCAGGTAAGTATAACGTACACAAGCACTCCCCTATGTCCGTCCCCATTGTTGGGTTAGGGTTAGGGTTAGGGTTAGGGTAAGGGTAAGGGTTAGGGTTAGGGTTAGGGTTAGGGTAAGGGTTAGGGTTAGGGTTAGGTGTGAGTAATCTATAGGGTTAGGGTTAGGGTTAGGGTAAGGGTAAGTAGGGTTAGGGTTAGGGTTAGGGTAAGGGTTAGGATAAGGGGCTAAAACCCCGGATGCCGAACCCCGGCATAAGCTTAAGAGGCAATAAGTCCTGATAGGAAGGTGGCATAGACAAGATACACACATCCTCGGATTCAGCAGGACAAGGGCTATCCACTGACACAATAACCATTGGGGGCGGAGTCAAGGGGGTGGAGCTACGCCCGGAAACAACTTTGTTTTCCTTATATCTCCGGAACGGAAGGTCGTAGAGACATGGGGACAAGTCAGGCGTGTTCACAAGGGTCGAATTATGTCTGACGGAAGTCACTTCCGAGTCTCTACGACCTTTCGTTCCGGAGATAATCGGCAAAAACCGTTTCCGCATTGAAATGAGTGGAACTCGATTTTCTCGAAAAGTTCCTAAGTCCCACAGCCAAAAAGGACCCTGGGGAAAGTTGTTAGGAGCACGTTTCAGGCCATTTGGAGTCAATTGGTACCTATTTTGGACGCATGATTTTTGACAAAATACTTGGTAAATTTCCCAAATTTTTTACCAAGTCCCACAGTGAAAAACCCTAGTTCCAGGTAAGTATTACGTACACAAGGGTTAGGGTTAGGGGGTTAGGGTTAGGGTTAGGGTTAGGGTTAGGGGGGTAGGGTTAGGGTTAGGGTTAGGGTTAGGGTTAGGGGTTAGGGTTAGGGTAGGGTTAGGGTTAGGGTTAGGGTTAGGGGTTAGGTGTGAGTAATCTATCTCGATAGTTCCCCCCGTGACATCTGACGATGCTCACGGTTTGGTATAGAGAACTAAAGGCAAGGCACTGGCCGGCGCTTGTCAACCAGACAACCTCTCCGCGCTTAGCATTACTCTGTTGGGTCGAAACAGTTATCCGATTTGCTACATTAATACGGAACCAAGATCTACATCTTGTAAGAATAATATTACTAATGGTCTTATTGAGACTACCTGAAAACCTGGAAAGCAACAGAGTTCAACTCTTCGCGGTAGCCGAGCTAACCACGGCTGGATATTCCATGGTGTCTCAGGGGTCGAGCTAAGACGCCTAGATGGTGTATGTCGAGACTACCTGAAAACCTGGAAAGCAACAGAGCTCAACTCTTCGCGGTAGCCGAGCTAACCACGGCTGGATATTCCATGGTGTTCCAGGGGTCGAGCTAAGACGCCTAGATGGTGTATGCTGAGGCGAGAATATTCTAAAGGATTAGAGTCGACCATATAGGTCCAGGTCGGTGTCAGTCTGGTGTCAGAGAGTTTTTCTCAAATTGGAGACAGGTCAGCAGATCTGTTGTCCAACTTGAGATCCTAGTCAGTTAGCTAAATTTGAGACACATCCTCAGTGGTGGACCTCAGGGTCATCAGGTGTTTCGGCCATTACCACCAGACACCCTCGCCCGAGGGGGGCCCAG